>NC_031777.1:3734942-3846848 GCF_001522545.3 Parus major | reverse complement strand
GTGGATGCCTGGAGGAAGCTGTGATCCAGTGGAGAGAAGAGGCCCTGCTTCCAAGCTGGAGCAGCCTGTCCATGGAGCACTGCACCCTGTGGAAGAGTGACCCCACCACAGCAGTTTTGGGAGGACTGTGTGCCTGTGGGAGGGACTCACACTGCAGCAGTTTTGGGAGGACTGCTGCTCGTGAGAGTGGAGCCATGCTGGAGAAGTTCATGGAGAGCTGTCTCCCATGGGAAGGGATCTCACTGCACAGCAGGGGAACAACTCCTCTACCTGGGTAGCAGGAGAAAACCTTGCATGATGAACTGACCAAAACCCCCATGATCTGTCTCCCTGTCCTGTCAGTGGGAAGGAGGATGGGGTGGGGGGTGAAGAAAAGGTGTTTTTAAGGGCTTATTTTACTTCTCATTATTCTCTTCTGATTTTGTTAGTAATACACTCACTTTATATCTCTAAGTTGAGCCTGTTTTGTCCTTGGAGTGCTTTCTCCTGGTCCTTCTATCAACTCATGAACCTTTTGTTTAAATTTTTTCTGTTCTCTGCCCAGCTGTAGCAGGGGAGGGCGAGTGAGCAGCTTTCTTGGGTGCCTGGTGTTTGGCCAGTGTCAAACCACAAAACTTGCTAATGAAAGCTGGTAGATTGTTTGATCAGCTTAGCATAAGCTCACTTGTAATTAAAATCCAGTAAACTTGATGGTAAACAGATATTCTGTATGGACTGCTTTCAAGGTCTGCTTCAAGACATTGAGCAGCTGTCTCTTGGCAAAACAGTTAAGGTATTGTTGGTGTCCTGAAATGTCTGATGTGCAGCAGATTTGTCCAGGTCTCCTCTAGGCACCAAATGTAAAAGTTTCCATCAGTACTCAGTGAGAAAAGCTACTCTTTCTGCCTCTTCTGTGGAGTGGCTGCACTCCCTAGTTTTGGAGACCAGCTGACATTTTGAATTAACTCTGACAGTTATAGGAAAAGAGGGCTTAGGCTTGTCTTTCTATTCCTAGATGCACTGGTAGGGAGAGCTTTATGAGAGAGTTTTCCTCATGCCAGTGTGGGTTTAGAAGCTTGAAAGAGTCATCCAGGAACTTATATTTGTTATTGGCTGCATTATTAATTTGTATCTATGTATTGTATCAAATGATATGCTATTGAACAGAAAGAAATGGTTAAATCCAAGATGACTATAGGCTGAGAGCTCCAGTTCTACGTTTTCTTACTCAAAGTAAGCTTGAAAAAATTTCATGCTTGGCCGTGTGGCAAATGATGATGCTCATTGCAGTGTTTGCCTTTGTTTCTCTTTTAGTCCTTGCTCCCCAGAATATGCAGTTGCTGAACTCCACAGAGAACTGTCTGTCTGTCAGCTGGGATCCTGTGACTGATATGGACAATTATCTCCTTACCTATTATCTGTCTTGGTATGAAATGATGGTGAAACAAATCCATGTGCCCAAAGAGCAGCTCAGCCATGAGATTATACTGGTGCCAGGGTGGAATCTCACAATGTCAAACTTCCATCACATGTGAAGGGGATTGCCAGTGAGCCCAAGCATCTAGAAGCAAGTACAGGCAGGAACAGGTAGTATTATTTGAAGAGTCAGATGTTGTAAACCCTTAGATTTCAACAAGTGAGGGGAACTGCGTGCTGGAGAGCACTTTCTCTTCCCATACTAGAGCTATGTCATTGTTTTCTGGAGAATCAGTTCCCAGATTTGGATCATGAGGGCTGAATATATTGCAGATTTCCTCTCTTTCCATTTTCCTTGTCCAAATCCTACTTGTGGTGATACCTGTGAATTCCAGGGAATTTGTAGTGTTGTCTGCTGCAAGAAGCAGGAATGGAAGCATGCAGAATAAAGGCAGCATGTTACTAGGAATTCAACTGGATGCAGAAAGAACTTTAAAGTAGGCAGGATGTCATGCCTAGATACTTACTGTCCAAACATGTCTGCAGTAGTGAGTTCTCCTCATTGTCTCTTCCCAGGACTAAATCAGCATGATCCTGCTGAGGTTAAGAGGATGTGTCTGCAAAGGCTGTGTATTTGAAGCAGTCTCTTGAGAACTGAAACATCCTTTGGTTAGCAGCTGGTACTATGCTATCTGCTTGTACCTGGCAAAGACAGGGAAAAGCTTGGTGATTTTGATGTTTTTCCTGCTTCCAGCACAACAGGTGGGAACTGAAAGCCAGCAAACACCAGAGCTGGACGGTTACCATGGATAAAACTAAACCTGTTGAAGTAACAATTGTGCTTTCCTTGCTTGACTCCTCAATTTGGCTGAGGAAAATGTCTTGTGTCTCAGAACAGGAAACTGAGCAGGGAAGGAGCATTGTTTAGTGACTTTTCTGTCTTCTATTTACCTTTTTGTGCTGACGCTGTTTCTCTACATCTCTCTGCTGTCTTTCCCAGTCCAGTCTGCAGTCAATGTCATCTGGGTGCCAGAGGAGATGGAGTACTCCCTGGAAGTGGAGTGGGTGAACCCATCAACAGATGTGCATTACTACAAGCTGAAGTTCAGATCCCTAGTGAAGATGGATGAGAAGCAGGTCATGGTGCCCAAAAACAATGATACATCCTCACTGGTGAGTATTTGTGGGTGTTCCAAACTGGGCAGGAGCAGGAAGAAGTGGCAGGAATGATTAACTCAGACTGAGACAATTCTTCTCTCATGTGAATGTCTGGTGAGATCTGTTTGGGCTCCCCTATCACATAAGGAGGGGTGTCTCCACAGGGAGAAAGCTATGCTCTGTAAATAACAAGTTTCCAGGCATATTCATTCACTTAATTCTGTCCTTGTTAGGAAAAAAGTGCATTCTTCTATTTCAGAGCTGATATTATGGAAATCCCCACCACAGAGCATTGAGCAGCAGTCAATATGCCTGCCCTAGGGGCAAGCCTAGATCAAAGGTGCTATCAAAGCATTAAATAGACAAAAAGCAAGTTGGATAGAAATCTAAACTTTAAGTTCCCCTCTGTAAAAATTCTGGAGCTGGATAAACTAAACAAAACAGCTTTCTTTAAGAAAAAATGCCATCTTCCCTAATTGTTGGTAATGCTCTCTTTTGTTCTTTGTAGGCCTGAAACCTGTAACAGAACATGAGGTCACTGTCACACCTGTGAAAGACAGCACAGAAGGGAAACCATCCTCAGTGACTGGCAGGACTGGTATGTGGAAAGCTGCTTTTACTACAGTGATGTTACTGTGGGGTTTGGGGACAGATCTTTCAAAATTCCAGCACAAAAGGTTCATAATTGACTGCTTCTTCATACATGACCTGCAGCCAGGTCTGCTTATGCCTTGTCTGAGCTTGCATACACTGTATATTAAACACTAAACCCTAAGCCTAGCTCAGTCTTTTGCTTTAATTTTTTACAGTAACTTCACCCTTAACTTCACTAACAGCTCCATCCAGACAGGATAAATGTAGTGAGTTGGCCTCTATATGGAATAACAACTCTGTTGACTAACTGACTGTCTTAAAGAAAAGTGGCAGAATATTTTTGAGCTATTCTATTGCAAAAGAGACCTTGAACAATTTTAAACTCTCATTCTACTTACAAGATTCTGGAATTTTTGAAATTCCTCTCTTACAAAAGGGTAGGCATACTGCTTCCAAAGTGTGAAAAATTCCATATCAGGCCTGACATTTCTGAGGTTGTTGTGTAAATTGTTCTATTAAAATGAAATTCATTTTAAACATCAAAACCTGCAACCTCCACATTGTCATTTTAGGGCTATTCTTCTGCCCTGTGTAGACTCTGATTATTTGGAACACCCTTGATTTGTGTTTTCAGGCTGTTCTTGACAGACATGGGGGCTGAAAAGCTTCTTAAAAAAGGAAAATAATAACCCCAATGCTCATATTCTTATGTAACCCCTGGAATTTAGGAGATGCAAATAAGCAAATACCAGCTACTTCAAGAGCTACCACCAAGCTCTGATTCATCAGCTAAAATAGCAAAACCTTGGGGGAGTCTGACAGACAGGTCTGCAGAAAGGGAGGAGCAGCAGATGGCTAACAGTGGAAGCAGAGAAAAAGGGTAGGCACTGTACTTGGAGCTGGGAGGGGGCAAGCCAGAAGGTTGATGCCAAAATGATTTTTGCTTTTATATATTCTTCATTTATTTGTAGCTCTGTAGACTATTGCTGTACAGTTCTATAGTTCCTGTCTCACTCCAGCATTTTTCCTACTCTGATAGACAGAAAGACAAAACACATTCCAAAGGACCCAATCCCAATCTTGTTTCCTCTGGGAACCAAGGACGAGCTACCCTCACAAGACACTTTCCTATAAAAAACTGGAAGAAGAGGGGCCCCAGAAGAGTTTGAACCAAGGGGGGGAATTACCTCATCACCTCTGTTTCTAATTGGTGATTCTTGTCAATTATGGTAATTTGCTAAACTTCTAAAACTGTATTTGCCCTATGTGAGGTGGGCATTTTTCCATACTTGGCCCTAGTGGCCTCCAATTAAAGACCAGCTTTTATATTACCTCCTATATTAACATTGCCTTGAAATTGTGTTGTTTTATTTCTAGATCTTTAAGGCATCTAGGTAATCCTCAAGCTGGTATCTGTGGAAGGCAAGACAGGTACCCTGCAAGCTCTGCCTGCAGAAAGAAATTGAGAGTTTCATGTAAATGGCAGAACATTCTTTCTTTCTCCTGGTTTTTCATGGATGCCTTTCTTCAGAGGCTGTTGGGGGAAACCTAAGTGAGTGTTTTGCTGGCCAAAGAAGTAAGGCAAAAATAAAGGAAATGTGTACATGGAATGGTTTGAGTTTGAAGGGACCTTAAAGATCATCTAGCCCAATCCCCTGCCATGGGCAGGGACACCTTCCACTATTCCAGGTTGTCCTAAGCCCCATCCAACCTGGCCTTGAACACTTCCAGGGTGGGGCAGCCACAGCTTCTCTGGGCAACCTGTTCCAGTGCTTCACCACATGCCCAGGGAAGAATTTCTTCCTAACATGCCATGACAGGTTTTTTAGGGGTTTAATTCAACTGGACATAGCTAATCCTGCACTTTGAAATGGTGTCTCAGCCCAACCGACCTGATAACCGACCAAAGGACAGAAGATACCGCCACTGCCTCATGGAATGAAGTGGAGGCTCCCTTAGACAGGTACATGGGGAGATACACCTCAGCTGATTGAGACACCAAGGAAATACAGGTGGGCAGTGCAAATGACATGATCACCTTACTGGATCTGAGTCCTGACATGGAATATGTTGCTGACATCTGCTCAGAGAAGGGGCCCCAGAGGAGCAAGAAGGCAAGCACCAGAGCTGTGACAGGTGAGTTGTAGCAGCAGGTTGGTTCATTGTCTTGAGCCAGCCCATGTTCTCACTGGGCAGCTCCTGGGCCCTGCAGGGAGTTCAGCAGTGAAAAGCACTGCATATGCAGAGCAGCACAGCCCGTACCCAGCTGCAGTGCAATTAGACATAAAGAACAAACTTGATTTTCATACCACACAAGAAAATAATTTGCTTGGTTTTTCTTGCCACAGATGAGCGTCTCATACTGCTAACGAGCTGAGCTGTGATTATTCAAATTCCCAATTCCCAGCATGTGCTGCTCTAGGGTGGCACAAACAAGCCTCAGCAACTTTCATTAAAACGAAAAGTAATGTATTTTCATCTCACAAAAGAGCTGAGATTAGTACATGCAGGTGGGGAAATCACAACTTTTCTGTAGCTAATGTGTGGTAAATCACAGTGCAGCTAAGCTGGTATGTGGTAGATTACACTGTGGCTGTTGTGCATTTGTGCCCTGGAATTTAGAGCCTCCAGCAGAATAAGAAATGCTGTTCCATTAATTTGAGAGGCATCTGCAAGACCTTCACTTCTCAGGCTGCTGAGATATATTTAGTAATTCAGTGAATTAAAAAATCTTAACCAGACAAACAAAAAGAGTTGTTCCCTGTAAAGGTCATGGGTGGTATGGCCATCCTCAAAGGGCCACATTACTGCAGGCTGTTGTGTTGTGATATGAAACTAAGACTTCTGAAATCTTGTGTTGTGTTTCCATCTGAGAATTGGGCAGGGAAAAGAGTGTAACTGTAGGAAGAATTAGAAGGTGACAGAGAGCTGCATTTCATAGATTCTGAGCATTTGGTGATTTGGGTTTTTTTTGTTCTGATTCCCAGAACAGCTCAGGCAAGATGATGTTGTGATCTTTAGAAAGCAAATGCCAGTAGCACCATATTCTGCCTGGGCTCAGTGTCTGCCCGGGCAGTGGCTGTGCTTTTGTTGCTCCTGAAGAAAGAGCCCTGATCTCATAGCTGTGAGGAGGAGACCTAAACCCCAGCTGAAGTACCTCAAAACGGGGCACCCCCCCTACTTGCTATTTCAGGCCCATCCTTGGCAAGAAGTAAAGGATGAGAGGTGGAAGAAATCAGCAGGGCCCATGAGGGGAAGGAGAAAGTGTCCCTGTTTGGACTCTCCTGTTTTTCACTCAGCTGTTCCACAGAAGCCAGCAGCCTGTCTCAGCCAGTGCAGGGCAGAGGGATGACTGACCCTGCCAAAGCTCAGCCACCTCAGCAGTGACATGCAGATATGGTCACCAATGTGCCAAGAGTGGCAGAACATAGAAGCAGTTAGCACACCTATTTTATCTTCCTTGCAATGTATCCAGCAGTACAAAATGATTTGGCTCCACAAATATCCAGGGGTGACTCGCTTAAGTAGTGGCTATTTCTTGCATGGTCAAAATACAGTTTACAGCTAAAGATGAAACTTCTGTTAGATTTATCAGTTTGGGCTGGAGAAAAAAAAAGAAGCAAGCTTTTGGAGCACAAAACCTCTTTTAGGTTTTTAGACATAGAATCTTTTCCCAAATTTCATCTGTTTTTCCAAATGTATTAGATAGTCTAATAAAACACACTACCTCTGGCTGTAAAACTTGTGTTGTCTGTGTCTTTAGACCATTGTGATTACCACAGCCCTATACTAAAACTTCTAATAAGTTTTTCTCATAGAAATTGACAGCCCAACTATCAGTAACAACAAGCATAATCACAGAGAGATTCTAATTACCTGGAGGTACTATAAGCAGGTCATGTTATAAATACTAAGAAGGATTAGGGTAAACAAAGTCCTTGCAGCAATGTCTCTTATGTGTTTGTGTAACCTTATTTTAATTGGTTGGTTTGTTTATCCTTCATCATGCAATAGGGAAATATTCAGCTCCTTGAGATGAAGAAATTGAAGTGCAGAGAGGTTAACAGCATATGGGGCATGCTTCTTTGCAATAGAATGAATAATCATGGTTCCTCAATTGTTCTCATGTTGCAGTCCTGGTTAAGGATGTGTAGTGATCTTTCTAATGTGTTTCCTGTTTAAAACAACACTATAAATCTGAACATTGGAATCCACTGAAAGTGGTGGCAGGTATTGACAAGACTCATCTCTAGGCCAGGAACTTACTGGAGGGAAATGAATGAATGTGTACCTGGGTCACCCTGGCCTCTTAACAAAAGAACTTTGGTTGTTCTCACCTTCTGGACAGATGACATGTGTGTGTTCTTTGGAGGCTTGTGACCATAACAAAACAGGAAAGTAACAGTATCATGCTTTGTAAGGGCTTTTCTGTCCAGGTCAGGACTGGCTGTGCTGTTTCCCAGGAAAGCATCTATTAGAATTAAAGACAGACCTTTTAACCCAGCTTAGACCTTGTCACCTTTAAGATTTGTGGATCCAATCATTGTGTGATCAGAAATAGGACTTGAAAAAGGAAGAAATTTGAGGGGAAGCAGTGTCATGGGTCACAACACAGCCTGAATATGACAGCCTGTGTTCTTTGCTTTACCTGTCTGTAGAAATCAACAGCCTGGCTCACCTGGCTGTGCCTCAGTGCCTTACCTTGCCTTGCTGTGCCTCTTCATCGTCAATGCCAAGTGTGGTGATTAGCCATTGAGATCCAGTAAAGCCACAGATGAGTTAGTCCTTGCCATCCTTTGTTTCCTGAGAATAGGAAAACAAAAAAAATTTAAGGGAAGGGTATGTGTCTTTTTACTCTGCACTTCATTTCATAGTAATGGACAGCACAAGAAGTCTGGTAACTGGCCAAGAGACAGAGGACTCAGCCACCATCTCCTGGGACAGAGTCCAAGCTCCTGTGGACAAGTATGTGGTGAGCTACACTTGTGCTGGTGGGCACACTAAAGAAACAGAAGTGGGGAAGGACAGGAGCATTACCACCCTTCCAGGACTGAAGCCAGGAGTGAAATTCACTATCCATCTCTGGGAAGAGCTGGGGAGCAAGCAGAGTAAGAAGGCAAGCACTGACAGGTAATGTGGGCAGAAGGGAAAGGAAATGTGATGGAAGTTGTGCATCAACCCAGGCAGGCATCTGGAACAACCACCAAACCATGGCTGAAATGCAAAGGGTAAATTTATTTCAATACTTCACTAATTGGAAGATCCCAAAGCAACACCTGGGCAGAGACACACAGGCAGGTATGCCAGCACCAGTAGGCTCAGTCCCATTTTTAAAGGATCCATGAATGTATCATTTACCTGAGCTTTGACCCCCTGTCTTCCAAAACAGGAAGCTTAAGTCAGTGTGAGTGCCTCCAAGTCTCTCCAAACACTTATGTTATCTCTGCACAGAAATCCTGCTTCTCAAAACAGACAGGATAAACAAGAGTAGACATAATATATGGTGTTTCCCACACTGTTACTCTTCAGGCCTGGGCATTCCCAGCTGCAAGGTCATTGAATGTACTATCCTCCTCACCATTATTCCACTTTCAACCCTTTCCTCCCAGCAGATGGACCCTGCTTTATTATTATTTAATGTTTTATAACATAACAGAGTACTTTTTGCATTGCTGCACAGTGGTAGCCCCACTTAAATAATTAAATTTAGTATTTAAATACATGCATACAGGCTACCCATAACAGAGACTGCTGCTGTAGATGATTATAGAAGAGGCAGATGTCATAATGCAAAAGTGATGGCAGCTGATGGTCCTTCTTTCACTAGTTCTTAATCAAAAGCATTCAGTGCTTCATGTGCTGCCATCAAGCCTAACAATAGCAGGTTTAACAACCAAAATTAAACCATTTTAGAGTTGGAGACAGCTATAAATAATGGTTTGCCCTTTGACTTGTGACCTTAGGCCAGTCCTAGGAGACTGCTAAACAAGTTTAAATTTATTCTGTTCAGTCAGCCGTAAGGACTGTGATGTACTGAGAACATTTGGGGTTACACTAAATCCATTGACCTTGCTAATGTACTTTTTCTAGTTTATGCATTCATCTGGTGTGAAATAGAGCAGTTGAAGCTTGGATATTGGGCAAGATGCCAAAGAGTTCCCTACTGCTTACCAAGATCAAGGGCAGCTGATGGGGACAAATCTTGAGGCTAAAAGGCTGAACCTATCTGAAACCAGAAATTCATGGAGAGTTTCAGCAAATGAAAATATTTTTTTCTTGAACAGGCATGAAATTGGAGGCGCCTGGAAATTTTGCATGAAGTGAAACTGCAGAGAGGGAATGCATTTAACATTAGTAGTGATATTTTTTAAAATATCTGCTCAAAAATAAATGATACCTCTGCTAAAATAATACAACTTCTGAGGAAGAAAAGAATACATTTTCTCACTCGAGGTGCTGGCTGATTACTCCCTGGCATTAAAACTGGTTGTGGCAGGGAGCTGCCCTGTGGTGGCCCCCTGCACCCATGGGAGCTGCCAGCTGGCCTTTAAGGGCAGTGCTGTGAGACTGCAGCCTCTGAGGCTGCCCTTCCCATCCTTTGCTCCTTAGGATGGATTTGGTACCTCTTAGCTCCCTCTCCTGTCCAGCTGGAGATAGATATGTAGTGAACTTGTCTGAGGAGGTTTCTGAGTTGTTTCACTTAAAGCAATTGTTTAGTGCTCTCCCAAATGAAGCACAAGTTCATTAGATAAAGGACTACTGTTCAAGTCATGAGCTTGGTGTAAGGTGCTCTGATTGTAATGAATGGAGAGAGTTTTAAACAACATAGGCTGTGAACTGCAGTGCTACTGTCCATGCTCTTATATTTGGTGTTTTGATTTCTTCCTCTCTGCCTTTTTATCTGCTTTAAGCAGTAGCACTATGCATGAGGAGTGCAGCATTTCCTGGGAGGAGCCAGCCTGCTCAACTCTTCTTTATCTTAGACAGACAAAGCATGGCCTTGTGTTTTTCTGTGGCCTTTTCACAACTGCATTATTTCACTGATGCATTATAACTTTTGTTATGCTTATCCTTATTCTTCAAGGCCTGGGAAGTTTTGTAGCCTGGTATATACAGAAAGGACAGACAACAATGTGCCTGTAGTCTTCCAGGGAGATCTGTGGAAGAGCAGAAAATTGAGATAAGTTATTAATTTATAGTTTGACATAAACTCAGGTGTGCTTCAGGGCTGGAGCACTCTTCCCTGGAGACCAGCACTTCCCACCAAGGACCTCCTCTGTACAACTTGGAAAGGCATTAAAACCATACTCATCAAATTGTTTCCTTAAGATGCTCCTAAAATATATAGAATAGAGCAAGCACAGGATGAAGATTAGGGAGAAGCTGCTTCCAGCGCTTCTACTTTCAACACAGATTTAAAAATTGGATTTATCTTGAGGGAAGCACTGCAGCCCCCTTGTTGGCACCTCATAAGATGTTTTTGACAACTGCTCTTAACTGGCATTCATTAAAATAATTCTGTTCTTCTCCTTGTGCTGACCTTGGGCAGTCTGACTGCTCAGGAAAAGTCTGGCCAAGTCTTTGATGCCAGTGAAGGAGCTGATATCCCATATCCAGCACAGACTGAGCTGTAAAGCTCTGGGTTTCTCTATATTCCTGTGTTTACTAAAGAAAACTGAACCATAACAACAACAACTTTGAAGTCATTCTTCATCTGCAGTAGGGGAACAAAGGGTAGAGGCTCTCAGCAGGCCACATTAGAGATGTGCTCCAGGACTGGGGCATAGAGCCTAAACCTGTCTGTGAGTGCTCCTCAGAGATTAGCCTGATGGAGACCCCTCAGGCAGACATGTGAGGGGCTGTGGGACACTGCACAGTTGAGCCAATTGCCAGGCTCACAGAACATGCCAAACCACACAGATCTGTAGAAGGCTTGCAGTGTTTGGTCTGGGCTTCTGCTGCTTGCTAGCCATGGAGGCCACTGGTTGACTTTCAGGCAACTGCAGTTCAGCACAAGACCTGCACTGCAGTTTGTGTCTTTCATTTATGCAGTGGTGTAGCAGGACTTCCCCTTTGCCACAGAAGAACTTATCTATTCTATCAGCTGGTGCAGAGCCCAGCTCATCTTCCCCCCCTTACAGGAATCTGCTAATTGGTGAGATAAGCCAAGCCAGACCTCTGTCCTATAGTGAGTTATTTCTGGTACCAAGGAGGTGGAATTCCCAGCTGACCATAAACATCTTGCCTTGAGAGGAGATTGAAGGGAGATAAGCCTTGAATTTCTGACTGACAGACACTTCACTTTACAAACTAAAAGCTACACGAAACTTCCACAAATGAGAAGTCTTTTGCACATTCCTTGGAAATGCATGGGGGCCTCTCCTCAAGGTGTGGGATGCTGGCCCTAAGTTACTCTTCTGGAAGCTGAGTGAAAGGAATATGTGACCCTACCATCAGTTGTTGGTAAGCTATGTTGATTCCTAATCTATATTATATTTTTGCTAGCTATAACACAGGTACCTTTATGTTGTGCACTGTTTTATATAAATCTACTAGTAGTACTTTGTTTTACTGTGTAGTAAGTAACTCTGTTTAAGGTATTTTGTCTGTTAATCTCCTGTCTATTAAATAAATAACTCATGTATACTAGATCTGATTTGCTGTTTTCAAGAACTTGTGAGCCAGGGCAGTTTAGGTGCAGGTCACCTGAATTTAAGCTGCTGCCAAAAATCTGAACCTGAAGCAGGGTTTGTCTAATGCTTTCACTCAATCCATAACAAATGAGAGTTGACTTTTCTTTTTGCATAGAGATTGATCCTCCCAAGAACCTCCATGTGTCAGGTGTGACTCATTCTACTGATGTAGTTACCTGGACTCCTCCCACAGCACAGATTGATGGCTGTTCTCTGACCTACCAGGGTGAAGATGGTACAAGCAAAGTACAGTGAATTCCTTGAACTCCTCAGGCCTGTAGACCCCACTGAAATTACCCCTGTGATTATGGGCTCTGCCAGTTGGGACTTGTGGGTATGTGGACCACAGAAATTTTGAGTGGGAATCTATGTGACCCAGGGAGGGAGAGCTCAAGGAAGGCAATGTGCTGCTGTCATGAGTAGAAGGTGTGGAGTGACTTAGTGACACTGGAAGTGTCACTAACTTGCCAACAGATCTTCAAGTGCCAAAAACATGGTTGCCTCTTCACTTAGAATAAGTTGTTATTACCTGGAAGGACAGCACCCACCAGGGGCAGGGTGTTCTCAGTGTCCTAGGAGTGTTTCTTGAGACTTGGTCACAGTCTTCCTTCCAAGGAGATGGACTTCAAGTTTCAAGGATGCAGGGTGAATTTGCCTATCTGAATCCTACAAGAAAACCTTTTAAATACATATGGGGCTTGGTGCACTGTGGTCCAGAAAAGCTAAATACTGTTCTGAGTTGGGTTGTGCTTTGATCTCTTGTCACTTGGCAGGAAGTACATCTGGGTCCCAGCAAATAATTGTTTGTGCTAGAAGGGCTGGAACAAGGAATGAGGTACACTGTCTTTTTGATGGCCTACAAGGGAGATTGCCTGAGCAGAAGGAGTGCAAATTCTCAACAGGTAGCAACTGGCATTGGATGTTGCATTTTTCCCACGTGCTCTGCAGCTGTTGTGCATCACAGCAGAGATCAAAGACAGAGTTTGCGTCCTATGGATGAACAGGGAAGCAGTGATCATAATGAAACCAACTGGCAAATCAGTGGCGTTATTCCTGGCTGGGTGTCTGTTCTCAGCCACACCATCTGGAGGCTTGGGAACATGGTGTGACTGTGAGTGGAGATTGCCCATGCTGGCCACCAGTGCTGGCAATCCTTGCTAGCCACATGCAGGACAAAACCTGCTGATGAGAGACCAGTGAGCAGGAGAGAGGATGATAATGCAGGAGATCTTTCTGCACATCCTAGTAATGGCAGGGAACAACAGTGTAAATAATCTCAGGGCCTTGGGTAGCTGTCCAGGTTGTTCAGAGGTCAGGAAACACACACCAGAGTGACAGCAAATCAAACATTTCATGCCAGCATGCTATGAGAGCCTCTTGTACTGTGTGAATGCCAATAGGGGTTGCCAATTGTGGATTAACTGTGAAATTCAGAGAAATTAAAGTCCTTTTATTCTGCCACTCCCACCTTTACAAACAAGGGCTCCTCTTCCCGCTCTTATTGAAAGCCAAGGCTGGCTTTCCATACAAGGCTTTTTGTATGGATAGGCAGTGGCAGGACAATGGTTTTAAACTGGCAGATGGCAGGTTTAGATTAGATATCAAGAAGAAATGCCTTACTTAGAGGGTGGTGAGCATTGGCACAGGTTGCCCACAGAGAATGTATCTGTCCCATCCCTCAAAGTGTTCATGGCCAGGATGGATGGGGCCCTGAGCAACCTGATCTAGTGAGTGGCATCCCTGCTGTAGCAGGGGGTTAGAACAAGACAAGCTTTAAGGTCCCTGCCAACCCAAACCATTCCAGGATTCTATGGTTCTGTCTCTTCAGCCTTTGGGGACCCTATCTGTGTGCCAGCTCCCAGGCAGTGGGAAGGCCAACAGCTGCTACCTGCTGATGCAGCTGGGCCCTGTGTGAGTGCACAGCAGGAGCTGCTGCTTTCTGTACTTCTGTTCTAGAACCCTTGTCCATAGAAGCTTCCCAAGGGGTAGTGCCTCCTCCTGCTTTGCTGAGGGACAGTTTTTCCTGCTCTGTTCACACAGTCAGCTTCCTCTACCTGTATCCTATGGACTGCAGCCAGGTACAGCAGAATAGAAATGCCTCCAGTGGCATGTACACCATTTACCTGAACAGGGATGGCAGCAGGCTGCTGCACATGTACTGTGACATGAGCACTGATGGAGGCAGGTGGATACTGAGTGAGGCTCTGCTCCTCTTCCTGCTTTTTGATAAATGTAATCACATGGACATGACACAAATGTTGGTTGAGGCTCCTTTCTCTCTGCTGAACTCCTGTGTTTCAGCTCCTTCCTGAATGGAGTACCATGTTTTAGGGAAGCTGGTGGATGCTGAGGTACCCAACAGTCTAGGGTTATGTGTATGTACAGTTAATGAAATTCAGCTCATGTCTGTCAGTGTTTTCATTGCTGGTGCTGTGAGCATGTACCTCGACTCTGGCCACACAGGAAATGTTGAATGACTCAAAGGAATCTGAAGGCAGAAGCACGGATGCTTTGAGGTGGGGAGTGTGTGTGAATGTGGAGGAGTGAGGTCTCAGGTTCTCTGATAGCAGTCTCCCTAAACAACCAGAGAAAAATACTACCTTTTTCACCTTTCAGTGATATGTGATTTTCTCCACTGAAATAAATTGTTGTGTGTTACTGCCAAGCCCCTCTGATCTTGGTGAAGTTTAGAAACCCAAATGCCTTGTGGATCTTGTCTAAGCTTGTTTTGTCTAAGTGTTCAGATCGTGCTTAGATTTGTGGGAAGTAAACTGTAAAATTTGTACAACTAAGTATTTTGCCCCAGTGTTATGTGCAGCCAGAAAATGCAGTGTGTGAATCAGGGAATCCAGCATTAAATAAGGCAAAGTTTTTGGAGAAAGAGCCTTTAAATGTTCTGGGAAAAATGATGTTGCAGTACAGCCAGTTTTGTGCTGGTTATTTGTTTTTTCTGTCTCTTGCCAGAAACTGAGATAAGGCAGAATAAACTTGGCAAATTGTCATGAAGCCTCAAGAAGGGAAGGAGGAGGCAGGAAACAGTGATTTAACCAAAATGGTCATGGAGTGAGAGACTAAAACAGCCAAGGTGAACAGGCTTCCCACTTTAAAGAGTAATTGTCTTTTATTTCTAGGTTTTGACAAGCTGCACTACCTCAGGGGCTGCAGCTCTTTCTGCTATGAGCTCTGTGGATTTGTGGACAGCCAGGGAATCTGTCTCTGCTGTCTATGATTTCTTCCAGGTTGCCTCAAGGCTGTCACTAGGGAATTACAGAGGCAATGTTGGCAAGGAATGCCTTGTACTGGTGCTGTCTCTGCCCAGGGAAGCAAATGCTGGGACCTGTGTATTTGTTTTGTCAGGAGCTCCTTAGATCAGGATGGATCAGATGTGGTTCACTTTGAGGAGGAAAGTCTTCCCAGGGAGACTGAGGGGAGTGTGCCCATGGGCCTGTCTCATGCTGAAGACAGGAGAAAGAATTGCTTGTTCCTAGGGAAGAGAGGGCTCTGTCACTCAGGGAAATGCCTGAAAAGGCAACTAGAAGTTTCCACGAGCTAACCTGTGCTGATGGGGCAGCAACTTCTGGGGCTTCCCAGCTGAGAGGGAATAAAAGTGACTTTTATTCAGATGGGAGTTGGCTCAACAGCAGTGCTGGCTTCTGCCACTGGTAAATCTTTACTATTGCTGTTGTGTCCATAGTCTTCCAATTATCCTTTAAAACCCTCTTGCCATAGGGTTTAGATCTTCAGCTGCGAGGATCCACCCCTTGGATATGCCCTCTTATAGCAGTGCTTTAGAGATCTGTGTCCAGACCTATCCTGTGGCTTTTCCCCTGCCAGGCCTGTTGAAGGGTGGATAAGCCCTCAGGCTGAGAAGCTGTAGTAACTTACTATCTGTGTCTTTGATCCCTTCTTTTAGGGGTTGCAAGGACCTACCACAATGGCTGGAAGTTCACAATGTGGGACAGGGACAATGATGTGGCTCTCAGCAACCATGCCCTGATGCACCAGAGCACGTGGGGGTAAAGAACTGCCACCCAGCCACCCTCAGTGGGAAGCACAGGGAGAGAAATCACAGGGAGGTGAGCAGCAGAGCTGGTGTGCTGATTATTTCTTCATAGCCTGAAGAAAACACGTGGAGGGAGTGTCTTTTCTTGCAGGAGGGATTGCCCTCCAACTCATCTCATTAGAAAGCAAAATGATCCATAACAAAACTTACAGCTCTTACTCCCTCCTCCCTGGATGGAAGCTCATGGCTCCCTGCTGCTTGTGGGCAGACATACATGAGGTGGAGCTGTCTCGATCTCTGAGGGCATCACTTAAAGTGACACTCACTGTCTTGCTCTGAGCAAGCACTGATGCTTGCTCACTGTCTGATGTAGCCTTTCCCTTGGTTTTTAGTGCACACCTCTCGCTGTACAGGCTTAATTTGGGATTGAAGATGGTTCAGTCCTTTGTGTTCCAAGCTAGATAGATGTTTGATCTCTATTAAGAGTGTTTGAAAGACTGCTTATAATTAAAGTGTCTGCTTATTGGAGGGTTAAATGCTATTTGAGGTGGGCAGTGGTAGACTCCTAGTACCTGCTCTGAGCACTTTAGTAAGAGAAATTCCTTGGTCTTCTCCCAGGGTGTGAACTGGGAGTCATGGAAAGGACATGAATTCTCCATCTGTTTTATGGAG
Source organism: Parus major (assembly GCF_001522545.3). Lineage (NCBI taxonomy): Eukaryota > Metazoa > Chordata > Aves > Passeriformes > Paridae > Parus > Parus major. The sequence goes on along the minus strand of NC_031777.1, from coordinate 3,830,333 downwards.
ATGAAGATTCATCCTCATTCTTCCAATGATAAGCCAGTCCTGGGGAGGAGGAAGAAGTCTTTATCAGAGAAGAGGAAAAGATCAGGGCTTAAATAGAAATCTGTGCAGACCAATACCAAATCGATTCAGTATTTCTTAACAAAGTTTGATTCAGACAGCTTTCTCCAATACAAAGGAGACAATAGCTGACCTATGTGGGATCCTGGGACATCTGGATCTGCAAACCTGCTACCAGCATTTGGAGCTCCTGGTGGGTGATGTTCCAGAGAATAGGAGGGGGCCTGTAGGGGCATCATGCTTGTAGATACTCTGGTTGGCTAAGCATGACAAGGACCTGCTTGATCCAATACATCAAATTCTATGAATTTTGTGTAAAGCAAGCCTCAACACATGTTGTTCTTTCTGAAACCTGGGCTGCAGATTCTTCTTAATTCTGTTTTTCTCTGGTGCCATCCACTTCAGACTTACAAAAACAAATTTGAACCTACTAACATATAATAGCCCCCTGATTTACATCAGAGTGAATTTTTCTGAGACTATCACCTCTCCCTGTTTTGGTCTGAAGTCCTCCTCGTTATTTGGACACATTCCCTGTTCTTCCTGCAGAAGTGGGTTTTGGGAAATACTTCCAGTCTGCTGGCAAGGCTCATTAACCCATGTGTGTTCTGTAGACTGGGTTCCAGTGTCACATCTCTGCAGGTTAAAATCTTGCTATTTTGCTTGTGTCATGTTTCCCAGCCCAGAGAAAAACCTAAGGAGATGTGTAGTAGATTGATGTTCACACCCCAGGGTGAGGGCCAGGACAGGGTGAATGTAAAGGTCTATCCTCCTCCAGGCTCTGCTCACCATCCCAGACCTGCCTCTCTGTACTGCTTGCTTACAGACAATTAACCAAATTCCCCATGCAACTGTTCCATCTGCTGCTTTCTGCTTTTTCATCAGCAGTGTGGCAGGTAGTGATGCTGAAATGATAACACTTGTCATATACCCCTAAAGTGAGCATTTCTTGGAGATAAACTGATCCTCTGTGCCTCAGTGCATGGTTTCACATTTGACTGCTTTTTTTTTTTGCTTTTTTTTTTCTTTTTTCTTTACTCACAGCCATAAAGGTGAGGTTTATTTTCTTTCCCTGAGAAGATATTAAAATTCTGGACAGCCAGCTCCAGCCAGGGAAGAAGTATGATCTAAACAAATGATGCTTGCTCAAAGGCTTCCTTGTCTGAGCACACTGGGACATGGTTCTCCCATGTCTTAATGGCCTTTTCTATTGCAGTGCCAAGCTGAGTAATATATTTTAAAGAATCCTTCCCAGACTTTGGAGAAAGTAATAAAATCCCAAATAAAGGAGGTCATTAAGTATTTCTGTCTTCTTTGCTTTGGGTGGTGGAATTATTTTTCTTCCTGTTTAAGTATTTTGCACAAAGAGTAGAAGCATATCCAGGCCTGGAGTGGGACTGTGCAGGTTAGGTCTTTGGGGTGCGCTCCAAAACAGGGATGGGGATTGTGCTGTCTTTGTGACTTAACTCTGTGAGGTGTTTAACTGATCTGTGCTTGTTAGGACCTGGCTGAGGAGAGCCAGCTAGAGAGTTGTCTCTCAGAGGTGAGGACTAAATTCTTCACTATACTGTCAGGACTGTTCCTCTTGGGTGGACAGGTGGGCAGAGACTGGTCTGAACTGTGTGAGGATATCCAAGCCCTGGTTTGGGGGAAGGAGGAGACTAATGGTGAGAGGAGCAGAAAGGAAAATTGCACCTGAAGTGTTTTGCAGGCTCTGTGCTAAGAGCATGAGAGAAGGACATGGGAGAGCGATAAGGGCTCTTTATTGTGAAGTGTTTTCTCCCTGTTGCCCACTTGTCTGTAGGCAAGGACAGATTTTAGTTTGTTATTCAGCTAAAGGGCTCAGTGAAGTCATCAGGAAGGTGACTGAGAGGGAGAGGAGGACTAGTCTCACACACAGGCACTCTAAACATTAAGTATATGCTCTAAAAAACAGCAGGCCTGATTGTTACCTTTGACTTTTTCCTGTGCAGCAGCAAAACATAATCCCATTCTAAAGCTGAATCCCACCTGGGAGCAGGGATTCTTCTCTTAAGCGGTATAAGCTCTGTTTTTGAGCTAAAGGCAAATGAGGCACCTTATTTGCAGTTTCTGAGGAGAATCTGTCACTCCTAATGCACCTCTCTCAGCAGGAGGGGCAAAGTGTCAGCTTGCTGCTGGAGAACCATCGCAGAAAGTCAGTATTCCCGAACAGCCACAGGATGGCATTGTCTCTTCATGCAGGAGACACTTCCTGGTATCCAGCTGGCCTCTGTGAAAGGACCTTTTGGGGGTTAACTAGAGTCGGTGCTACAGCCTGGGAGGCTGGAACTGCTCAGATAATGCAGTTTGTTTGCCTTGAGGAACTGGCTGTTCTGGTTTCAAGGCTCAGGATGGTCGGGGCAGTCCCATAAAAATGTCATATCCCTTTACTACCCTTGTTTTGCTGTAATATGTGGCCCTGTAACAGTGATGCTGGAGAGCCAATACATTCTCAAAACCTCTGCCTGTGAGATCACTTAAAAGTTGATATACTGATTTGTGACACACCCAAGGCAGAATTTAAATCCCTGAAGGATCCTCACTGCATTGGCATTGCTGTACTGATGAGGATTGTCCTGGAGCTGGGTCCTACCAGGCAGGACCCATCTGTTGTGATATATCTGCTGTTTCTGTGACCCCAGAGAAATGTTACTGTATTTACCCGGGAAGAGAAGGGTGAGGATGCCTCTTCCCAGAGATTCTGTATTGTTGTGATTTGGAGAGAAGCCTGAAGTGTCTTACTGCACTGGAAACTTGCTTGGAAAGCAGTGCTGTTACTTTTGGTCACTGTTCTATGCTTTGCTGGCGAAATAAATGGTGGAATGGTCAGTGAGGATCCAATTCTTCTGTCATAGAGAGATTTAATGGGTATTTTTTGCTTCCCTTCAATCTTTAGACTGTTAAACTTCATCTCAGCCACTGCATATTTCTAACCTAGGACCTTGGAACTATCCTTTCCCCTTGCAGCCCAGATTACCCAAGAACACCTTGCCCTACATCATGTCTAACATCTGGAGAGAAGCAAGAATCTCCTTTCTTCTCCAGGAAGTGGGCCTCTGCCTTTTCTAGCTGTTCATCACTATGGTCCTGTACTCCTTTTTCACCAGTCTCTTCCAGAGCCTCAGCTTTGAGGACAAGGGACAGCTTGGTGCCTCATCTGGCTGAGAAGCAGGGGGTTTTTTTGCCCTCATGGAGGCAGAGCTCCATGGTGTAGGATTTGAAAAGGCTGCAAACACCATGAAATACTTGTCTGATAAAAACCAGCTGGGTTTAACTAGTCCATGCTGCTGATCCTCTGTAAGAAAAAAACCAAACCTGCAGCCCACCTCCCCCAGCACAAACACACCTTTTGCTCTTCCCACTACTTCTTGCCCTTGGGTAGAGAAGCTTGGCTGTGCTCATTAACAAAGCAAGGCCATTAACTTAAGCTGTTTCTTTACAAAAATGTCTCTAAGCTGCACAGCCTCTGCCACTGAGCTCTCCTCTACTCATATCTAGGGCCAGGACACAGGTACAAGAAAGATTTCCCCAGGAAAATAAACACATGACTAAGATTGAGATACAGTGTTTGTTTTCAGTTTAAGAGTCATTTATTTTTGGTTTAAAAAAAAATTGCACAAACTTTTTTTTTGTTGTTGTTCCCTGTTGCATAGACTTATTTAGGAAAATTGAAGGTTGATACTGAAATGCAGTTTTGGGAGGCAGGGCTGGGGTGTTTGGAGAGCAGGGACTGCAGTGGAGTTTCTGTATGGTGCACGTCTGCCCCCTTGGTAATGTGAGTGCTGCAGGGTTTTGCTGGTGGCTAACAGGTTCTAGTGCACCTCAGGCTGTTGCTGCCCTTTTGCTTTTTCCTTCAGAAGCAGACAGTTCAGTGCATGGTTTGGCTCAAACAGTGGACACCAAGGAAGACAGCCCCTGTGCTTTAGGGAGTGTGAAAGCTCAGACCATCCACTGGTCAGGTTAATCAGGGCAGGGTTGTATCTTGGTCCCTCCCTGCCCAGCCCAGGGCTGGTTTGAATGATGATTTTAGGGAGCTCTTGAAATTCAGACCTAGCTTTGAACTCCCCAAAGCCTGGATCTGGAGATGTATGTGATATAATGCTCACATTTTCCTGGCAGTTCTCTGGTTCTTGTAGCAGTTGGTTGCTCTCACCTGAAGAGTCACTTGCTGTACTTCCTGCAGGAAGCCCTGCAAAGCCATCTCCACACCAGGCAGGCTGTACTCCGACAGTGCTTGCTGCGTCCGTGCCCCTGCTTGTTTGGCTGAGCCTCTGGCCTCCCATGGTGTTTCCCTTTACTCTGATTTTTTTGATTCCTCCAGGCAGCACCGCCCTGCCTCCAGGGCTGCTGATGCCTCTGGATCACAGCACCTGCATGGGCTCCTTTGGCCACCCGGTGAGTGTGGAGGCAGGAGGGCTGAGAAAAGCACTTGGATGGGGAAAGGAGGGGAGGAAGAAAGAATAATACAAGTGCAGTTCTAGTTCTCCAGGATCTTGGCCAGACTGGAAGCTTGGGACAGAGATCAGAGCTATTTCTGCGTTTCCTAGCACGACATGTGGCAAATCCTAATTTTTATACCATTTTATGCTGCTTCCTGTTTTGGAGCAGAATGGAGTCACTAATTTCAATGCTGACAAAGCAAACTGGAAAATCAGGCACATATGGGGTCAATTTAAAGGGCTGTGTGAGGAGGAGCCCAGCCTTACGGCTGTTCCCAGCACAGCTGCACGCAGCCAAACCCTGTGACATGATGTGCCCATCACAGCCCTGCCTGCATCAGACAAAACAGGCTGTGCTGGGACTGCGTGGCACAAGCAGCTGCTTCCAGCTGGTGGCTTTGTCCTCCAAGTGAGGGGAAGGTGGCATCACCCTTGCCTGGGCTGGAAGCAGCTGTGCCCAGCAGCTCAGTCCAGGCTTGCCCACGTGGGTTTGACTGCTTGTTCCCCAGATGTCTGGCTCTGGCTGGCAGCTCTGGTCTGCTCCAGCAGCTTAAGAACTGGAAGAAAATGGAAGGAAGACATCCAGTGTACAGACAGGGCAAAACCCAGATGTGATGAGGCTTCTCATCACACACATGCATCCCTCAATGGAAAAAGAGATGGGGAGACAGAGCCTGGTGGGGCAGAGAGTGGGGAGCAGAGAAGACGCCCAGCTCAAGGCACATAGGATGTGAACAGAAGCCAGGGCGGGGCAGGTGGGAAACATAGCAGGGATGAGAGCTGTGTGTGGTCCTGTTAGCTGCTGTGCCCAGCTGAACCATCTTTCCAAGGACGGAGAGAGGTGCATAGTCTGGCTGGATAACGTATCCCTGTGTAAGGGGTGACTGTGCACATGGAATTTACTTTGCTTCTACAGCACAAAATCCCAGAGCTGGTCAGCCTGACAGCCACACAGAAACCTTCAGCGCAGCACACAGAGCTGGCATCAGCTGGGGCAGCATGTGCTCATGGGTCTCTGTGTGTCTGACACGTGGCACAAGTGCTGCAGGGAGAGGTGACATCTGAGTGTGCCAGGAAACCCTGTCTGCTGCTTCAATACTGCTTCCATGTGCCTGGCCCTGCTCCAGAGGGGCCTTTGGTCCTGCTCTTCTTTAGTAGTCATTCAATAAATAACTCTAATGCCCTTAGCAAAGCTTTTACACAGCCTCAGGTTGTGTTTCTGCTCTTGCAGTAGCATAGTGGGCTCTTTAATGGCAAGTTTGTATAGAACAGTCTTTCAAGGAAGATGTTTTCTTAAGTGCTGGTGCAAAAGGGCTGGTTTGGCAGCCTCCTCTCTCCTTTCTGCCTCTAGCCAAGGTGGCAAGGTGTCCTTCTGCTGTGCTGCCTTTGGGTGGTGTCTGAGGTCTCTAAGGTTGGGCTGAGGGCATCTAGCTTCAGGGGCTCACAAGTGACTTTGGTTTGGTTCCTGGGAGATGGCACATCTTTGAGCTGTGGAGTAACTCGGCTTTCTTTGTGCCTCCAAAGCGAGCTGGGTTTGCACGAAGTCTAGACAGTGAAGCTGTGCCATTTCCATGGCAGGACAAGCAAACGAGGTGTGTCTGTGCCTGCTTCACTCACAGCTGTCTGTGTTGTGCAGGGGGAGTGTACAGGTGGCTTGGTCCTTGGGTGAATGTTGTCCTGGGAACCTTGTCTGTGCCACAGCGTGTGTGCTTGCAGGTGAGTGCAGAAGGAGAGCATCGCACCCTGTTCACTGTGTGCCAGCCCCGTGTGTGCGCACTGTGCTCGTGGCAGGAGGTACGTGGGACCCGGTGGCATGTCACCCTTGTGTGCTCACCTGTCCTTTGCAGGGGTCTCTGCCCCGGGGCATGCTGTCATGGTGGGGGAGAAGAGGCCTGCACAACCTGTGCCAAACCACCTTGTTTTCTGTTGGCACTTCAACATGCTGGGCTCAGCCCATGTCGAAAGTCACCATAAAGTGGCAGCAGCTTTGGTACCTCCTCGCCCCTCCTGGTGCACAGGTGAAAGGAATGGTGGCATCTCAGAGGAGAGGACCCATCTGCTAGATGGGCAAGGAGGGTCTCTTGTCCAGCAAGAGCAGCTTGGGCTGAGCTGAGATCCACAAGTCCTCTTCATCCTGCTTCTTCTTCTTCTTTTTCTTCTTGTTCCTCTCGGCATGCAGCTGCCCATTGCTGCTGGGGCTACCTTTCCTCGTGCTTTCTCTCTTCTGTCTGCAGAAGCAGCAGTGGCAGCAGATGAAAATGAAGGCGATGAGGACAACGAAGGGTAGACCCAACAGGACGGCCAGGCAGACGGTGTTGAAGATGCCTTCCTCGTGCTTGGTACGGATGAGCTCCAAGATGGAATTAAAGAAAGAACTGATCTTCTGCTGCATGTCAGCTCCTGAGTAGGCTGCCTGTGAGGCTCCCTCTGCTTGAAAGACACCTTGAGATATGCTCAGCTCCTGTAAGCAGCCAGTGGGCTCCACAAGAGTCCTTGGATGGTGCCTGCAAGAGACAAGAAAGCACATGGATCAGGTGCCTGCTCCCTCAGCAGTTTTCTCCATGGAGCTGCCAGAACAGCCTAAGCCTCAGCAGGGTAAGATGTCTCCTGCCTTGGAGGGGCCTGGAGCCATGAGGCATGAACTGTGCTGCCTGCTATGTCCCTTTGGGTGTCTTCATCTGAGAAACACAGCCTCCTATCTCCTGGGGTTCGTTCTTGATTGTGGGGATGGGTGAGAAGGGCTTTGGGCATCCCTGCTTGCCTAGGAATTTAGCCAAGCACAGATCCTGCCCCTTTGGATTTACACATCAGCCCAGGCTGAGCAATCACAGCACAGAGCTCTTATTAGCCCTTTGTAGGCCTTGTTTTGTAGCAGATGAAATACGATCTGCAGGAGAAGCTTTTCTGTCTAGGAAACGGCCAGTGATGGTTGTGGAGACACAGTACTGCCACAGGAGCCAGGACTCACATGTCATAGGTCCCTCCTTATTCCCAGTCCTAGGATGGGGTATCTTTGGCCTGACTGTTTCTCAGGGTCCATGGGCAGCACAGAGGCAGGGTCTGTTCTTGCTGCCCCGGCAGCCCTGGCACCGTCAGCAGGTTTGGTGTGGGGGCTGTGGCTAAACCACCTGTATTTGGGATGAGGACTATGGTCAGTGGGACTCACAGGTGATGCTCAGTTGGTGGAGCCCAGTGAGCAGCCCTGCACCCACAGCTGCTTCCAAGCACCCAGGACTGCCCACAAAGGCGGCAGCAGGGGAGGATAAGGGTTGGCTGGGGTGGAGGAGTTGCTGCTGCTGTGCCTCACCTGGGAATTGCTCCAAGGGTTTGGGTAGGGCTGAGATGCATTTCTGTGGCTTGACGTAAGGTTTTCCTTTTCCCTCAGGGCGAGAGAGGTGCTGCTGAGTGTCAAGGCTCTCAGGGAAGCCCTCCTGCAGGGGCAGGGAGCTGCTGCCTCTACTCACATCTTTCTTCTTCTCCTGTGGCCAGGCAAAGCATCTGAGTAGAGCAGGGGCCCTTGTGCTGTGAGTTTGCAGTTCTGGTTCAACACAGGGGTAACTAAATTAGAGGCTGTAGAGATGAAGAGCTGGCAGGGGCAGTATCAGGCTCTAACATCCTATTTCACCCTTGCTCAGCATTTTACAGCAGTGTCTTTGCCAGCCTTTTGGATTCAAGCCCTGAAGCCTCTTGAGGGAATGCTTAGATCCCCATGCACCCAGGAGGGGAAACTGAGGTGCAGTACAAGGAAAACCAACACTTTAACGTAACAAAAACTTGAGATGTACAGCCTGAACACCAAAGATGTCCTAGAGGGGTTGCTCCACTTGTCCCCTGTGACACCAACACTTTATCTTTCCTTCTGGCAGCTCTCACAGAGCTTGGGGGACCTTGAGGGAGGGACAGGAAGGGGGCCCAGGCTGGTTTCAGCTGAATCCTTCTTGTCAACAGCACTGCTCTTCCTTTGCATCTCATTTTTTCCCTGTTTGACACCTGCTAAGGATGCTCTCTTGTATGGAGCATTTTAGGATCCTCCAGCTAGCACCACTGTGCTTCCTTCTGCCTCGCTGTGCCATTACACCCCATTCCTAAAGGAAGGTCAAGCCACCAGCCTCGCCCAAAAAAGCAGCCACCAGTCCCACATAGCCCTAACCACAGCCCTCGTGATGCTGCTTGGGCAGGAACTCCTGGGCAACCCCCCAAAAAAGCAGCTCCCAGGAAAAAACTGCCTTCCAAAATGCTGTCCTGGGACCTACAAAACTCTACAGGGTCTTGTTTCACTGGTCTCCCCTGGCTGCTGGCTTTCAGACCTGACTGTCAGGACCTCAAGAGCTGAATCCCTTAGCATAGATACCAAGCTCTCGATTTGGGATTCCACAAGTGCTCAGATTCTGTTAAAAATAAAGGGTTTATCTGTATCCCTCAGAAACAGACTGACCACTGCAGATTTATTGTTTCAATTTGTACAAGCACACCAGCTGAGCTGGCCCCAATTAGCTGGTAGTTTCTCTTTTGAACATGAATTTCTCTGAGTGCCTTTCTAAAAAATTCTCATTTGAGATTTACCAAATGAAATGCAGTCCTCTGGGAGGTGGTTTTGGCTTTGGCTGGAAGAAGCTTATTATTATTACAGTTATTACTATTATTATTATTACTGGATTTTTTTCCAGTCTGCTGCAGCAAAACTGGCTATTCCTCAGATTCCCTCATTCCATTACTCAAAAGAGGATAGAAAGATCATCAACATCCCCACCTGAGAAATCACAGGCTACCACTCAGAGACTCAAATCCCATACAAACACTTCCTACCCTAAACCAACTGGGTTTGGAGCCAACTGGGAGCATCCCAGATCTGCTTTTGCTCACAGAGAGATAGGTGAGAGCCACTTCTAAATGCCTGCTCCCTGTCCTGACCTTCATCTTCACCTTCACATCTTTTTTTTGGGGGCAGCTGTAGTAAAGGTTACACTGCAACATAAATAAACAGAGAAGTTTTTCTTCAGTGTAATCATCCATGTGATGCAAGTTTGCCATTTATCCAGAAGTATCCTGACAGATCATTATCCAGGCAGGAATACAGGATGCCTATGATACACTTGACTCCAAAACAGAAGTAAAAAACCAAACAGCCCCCAAACAACAACTGCCTTAATTTCAGACAAAACAGGATGTACAGTTTTATTCCTGCACTGAGCTGCTTTATATTTATTGCCTCTAAGCTTCTGGGTAGGGAAGGAGGGCTGGAACTTCCTTTTAAACTTGTAATTAATTGTTTGCAGAGGAAAAAAGAACAGGGAGGAAAAAAATAGCAAAGCTCTTTGAAATGTTTCCACTTTAAACTGGAGCTGAATGCTCTGCAGAGGCTCTGGCTGATTGTCACTGGGAAGTGTCCAGCTGGGGACATGTGGCCACCCTGGGCAAGTTGAATGTGCGTCCCTTGGAAGGGGGAGGTGGAGGTACCTGCCCCTACCCTGACCAAGCAGCACCCAAATCCCAGGGCCATCTTCCAGCATGGCCATGCAGCTGGTTTTCAAATGCCTTTTCTTTCTGGTGTGTGCATTGCTTTTTGTTTTGTAGATGAAGGGATATCTGTGTGCTAAATAATGGGGTTCTTCAGTTTTATATAAAAAAAAAGGGGGGGGGGAAGTTGGAGGCAGAAACTCCAAGGGCAGAGGGGTTACCCAAGGCCACCCATTGCCAGCTGAAAACCTGAGTGCACCATGAGGAGCTGCATTAAGGAAGATCCATGCTGCTGCTCAATTTGGTGTGACGTCTCCCCTTAGAGAAGGGATGAACACGGAGAGCTGCTCACATGCTGTGATCCAGGGTGGGTGGAACTGCCATTGGGAGGTCAGCTGTTTTTTGGGTCAAGATATGGGACCAAAAACCAGGGCCAGGGAGGTACTGGGAGACAGGGCTGTGTCTCAGGGAGGGCTGTGAAGCATCCTGCTAAATGAGTTCTTTGTTTTTGGGTAGCTGGTGCTGGCAGAGCCAGGGGAAAGCTGACATGGAAACTCGCCTGGGAACTCCTGTGGCCAGGGACGGATGGCTCCAACTGATGGCAGCTCTACAGGCAGGGCTTTATGCCACTTGTGTAAGTTTTAATCAACATTGCACATCCAGTATGAAGTTCTTTAAACCACAGTGGCTTCGAAAGAGCCGGTTTGCAAGGGTGGAGAGCATCTGCCACTCCTCTGGAGTTATGGGAGGCTGTGGGTGGAAAACAAGGTCCTTTTGAGGGACGGCTTGCGATGGCACCACAAACCGTTGGCATGCAGGGCTTGCCTGGCTGAGCTGGAGAGGTAAAGGCTGCCAGCCTGTGTGTGGGGAAACCAAAACAGAGGGGGTTGCCTTGGCAATGCTGGCTTGTCCACATCCTGTGCGCTGCAGAGCAACCGCAGTGACTGGAGATGGAGGTAAGAGTTTGAAGAAAAGCTGCAGTTTACTGGAAACTGCTATGCTGTGTCACTGTGGCAGAGGAGAGAGAGCTGGAGGTCATTTTGCTAGTTAAGTTCTTTAGGCCCAACATTCAACAGGTTCTTATGTCTTCATGAAGTTCCCTCAACCTAATGAAGCTCAACCAGCTTCTCTTAGCTGAGATGCCACCACACTCAGACAGGAGTGAGGCTGTTCTAAGGTGCAGTGAGAGCAGCAGCAGCTCTGGGGCAACTGAACTGTGGTGTATGCCCAAGTATTTCTGGATTATTTCAACACACTCTGTGCACTGTGGCTGGCTGCAACTCAGGACTTGTGGAGGTGACATGAAATCAACTGACCTACAGCCACCCCCATTTCCTTAATGCAGATGAGACCGCACTTGGTGCAGTTGATGCTAAGGAGTGCAAAGCAGGAATCGCATTATTAAACAACCATTTCCGTCTGTTACTGGCTTTATGTCAGCTTTATACCAAGTTTCCATTGCAGTGACAGCTGTGGTTCAGGCAGGGAGAGGCTAATTTTTGTCACAGCCTATGAGCTCCCTGATCCACCCAGCAGAGACACAGCTATGCTGTCACACGAGTGGCACCTATTTTCCCTGCTTGCACCTGCAGACTTAAAGGAAAACTGGATGAAACCTGACACCGAGGGTGAGCAGTTTCCTTAGCAGGGATTGCACGTTGCTGTTTCGGAAATGGTGACTAAGAAGGATTTTGCCGCCGGTCTCCCAGAACTCGCAGCAGGCTACAAGACCTTCCTCAAACGTAAAAGACAAACACCAAAAGCCACCACCCAGCAACCACGGCCAGCTGAAGCTTCATCTCGTTCCCACCACCATCAAACCTTCCTGCCAGAAGCCACTCGTAAATTCCTTCATTCCCTAAAGGGAGTGATTTGAAAAACGACTGATATGGATGTTGGATAACAGGGTTAAAGTGAAACTATTTTGCAAGCTGCTGCCTGGAGCCCACTCGTCATCACGGTCTGCACACGCGCGGCTGCCGTCGGCCCAGGATCACTGAGACTGTGGCCAAAAGATCAGTTTTAAGTTTAGGTGAGCGCCACTGTCATCCCTGGATACACAGGGAGCTCCTCAAAGCCATCCTGGGCTTCTCCAAACTACGGTACGGGCAGTGCCATGCCTCTCCCTGGGGTTGATCGTGTGTGGTTTTGGTTACAAGAGACACAGGAGGCTGCCAGAGAAGCTGTGGCTGCCCCATCCCTGAAGTCTTCAGGGTCAGGTTGGACAGGGCTTGGAACAACCCGGTCTAGTGGCCGGTGTCCCTGCCCATGGCAAGGGGGTTGGAACGAGGTGGTCCTTAAAGTCCTTTCCAATCAAACCGCTCTGGGATTCTGTGGTGTTCAAAACGTGTGGGGGCAGCTCGGGTGTCCCAAAACCCCGGTGCCAGGCAGACTGCCCCTGACACACGTCCCCTGAGAGCTGCCTGCTGCTCCTCGCTCTTTCCCCAGTGCCCCCTCCCTCCCGGGCTGCGCGAAGCAGATGATGTGGCCTTAAAAAATAAATAAAGGGCGAGAAAACCCCTGGATTTGAGTAACAGCAGCACGGAGGATAACACCTAGGGAAGCCCAGCCCCGGGATCCCCCCTCCCGGGTACTCCCCTAGACCCCCGACCTACCTCGGCGCCGCGGCCCCGTCGCGCCCGCTCGTCCCGGCGGCTGCTGCGGGGGAAATGGGACGCCCGCCCGTCCCTGCCGTGGCGTCCCGCCCGCCTCCGCCCCCGGCACGGCCCCGCCGCCCGGCCGGCCCCACCTGGGGCTCCCCCCGCACCCTCCCTCGGAACCCCAAACTGCGCGGGACACACGCACCCTGTCCGGAGCGGGCCAGGCTCAGCAATCTAGGCTGGGAGAGAGGCGGGGACGGGGCACAAACCAGTCCCGAACCTGCTTTGGGAAAGAGGGAGGGAACCAAGTGGCTCTCCGGGCTTTGGTGCAGCCCGGGTTTTCCCAGAAGCGTTTTTGGGAGACTGCAGGGACTCCAGTTCCCCAAGAGCAGTGCCAGGAGTACCACCCTGGACCCACTCACCACTGCCACCCTGCTCCCTCTCACCTCCACCCAGCACCCCATCACCACCACCCTGCATGTTGTCACTCCTGCACTGCCCTGACGTCCACCCTCTGTCCCTAGAAAGGGGACATTGCAGCCAAGCAGGAGATGATGGAGCATCCCCAGGGACTGCCCCTGGTCCATGCAGCATTCCAGGAGCATTATGGGTGCTATACAGCCGTGGATAATGATGGATGTTTCAGTCTGGGAAGGCACTTCTGGCTCTACAGGGTTTAGTGGTGGCCTAGGCATTGCTGGTTAAGGGTTGGACTTGATGATCTCAGAGGACTTTTTCAACTTAAATTATTCTGTGATTCAATATTTTCAAACTCTGATCCCAGTTCCATTGGGACTGTCACCCCCACCCTTCACTTGCTACTTTCTCTCCCACTTATTTCTTTTTTAACACCATTGCAGTGATATCCAGGAATTGCTGAATCCCAGCTGCTTTCCAGTCCAGGGCTCTACAACCTCCATACAGTGTTGTGATGCTAACAACATCTGGGCAAGCTGCAACTAGAAAAATGTTCTGCCGGAATTTTTCTGGTTGGACTGAATCCTTTTGGATTGCAAAATCCCAACATTTGCCCTCCTTGCCCACCTTCATTCTGCAGAGCCAGTGTCTCAGCTTTACTGCTCCAGCCTTGGTGCTGACTTCTTGAGCTGGGCTAGCCAGGGCTATCTGACCCTTCAAGGCTCCTGGAAAATAGCCTCAGGTTTCCAGTACTGTGACTTGGCAGTACCAGGAGCAATGCAGTGCTGGGAATAGGAGGGAAGAGGGATAGAGAGGAATGGAGGGATGGAGGTAAGTTGGCTGCCAGCCTCTGCTGCCCTCCTGTCTTTACCCTAGTGCTGGGCATGGAGAGGTGAGAGGTCATCAGAAACATACATTGTAGGCTGCAGCTTGTGCTAAGTGCCTCCTCATAGCCTTGGGGAAGGTGTTTTTGTTTTGTGGGAAACACCAAGCAATTTTTTCCCTGAAGATTTGCTGCTTAATGCCAGGAACTTTTCCCTTGGCTTTATGCTGCAGGATGAAGATCCCTGGCCTTTGCATCATGTGGCTCACTGCATCTCAGCTTCTCATATCCCAGTTCACCCTCTTCTGACTCATTCCATCCCATCTCACCATGTCCCAGCTCACCCCTTCCTATTTCTCCCTTGTTCCCTGACCCTATCCCAGCTCACTGCTTCCCAGCTTACACCATCCCAGCTCTCCCCACATACTGAGCTGCAGCCACTCCCTCTTCTGTGGGTACCAAATCCCCCTGTGAAAACATCCTTCCCAGGGCACACAGAAGCCACCTGGGTGCTGACAGTCACCTGAGGGGTACCTGACCACTCTACAGCACCAGATAGCACAATGCCACCTTTGAACCCCCTCTAATAGGATTGACTAAAAATGTTTCATATCAGAGCTCTCCAAAGGTGAGCATGTCTGAAAGCATTAGGCTTCAGGGTTCCTGTGCCTGGGCCTGGGAAAGTGAAAGCCCAGCCTGTCCCTGGCACCTGGGATATTTGCTTCATTCCCTGTGCAAACAGCCTCACTGGGGCTCCATGCTTTCATATTACTAATTTAATTTGGCAGAGGCCTTAACAAGGGAGGAGCCTTGCACCTTCCCCGGATTTTCGGGGGCCTCCCTGCACACAGCCTCAGGCAGGAGTGCTGTGGTGATGTGGCAGAGGTGGTGGGCACTGCTACTGTCTTGGAATGCTGCTACCTGTGAAGGAGGGCCTTGGTGCCATCCAGGGTGGTCATGTCATTAAACTGAGCTGGGAAGAATCAGATAGACTTTAAGAAATTTAGAATTAATGCAAGAATATATAAATATAGTCAGTCCACTGCTCTGTCTAAGCCAGCATCCTTCTCCCCAAAACTGACCTCTAAAGGTCCCTTCCAACTCCAACTCAAATTCCATAGAAACCTGTAGAGGTTTTGAATTAATCTAAACAGCATGTGATGCTTGACCCTGTGGATTTCTCCTGCAGCAAGGTGTGCCAAGGCTCCTTCCCATATGGCATGACAAAAAGGTACATTTGCAGGGATTTTGAACCTGCCACCTCCTCATTTTGTTTGCCATGCAGCGTATCTGGGATCCAAGGATCGTGCTTTGTTTCTCAGAAACTTTAATGGGCGAGAGGAAGCCGTGACTCAGCTGCTGATGAATCACTGCAGCTCCAGATTGTCTCCCTGCTTGCTGGTGCCCCTCAAACACAGGAACTGAGTGAGCCCGTGCCAGGCAAGCTCCTGTCACCTCATGGGATGTCAGTCTGAGCCCAGGCCTGGGACCAGCTGGAAATCAAATCTCACCTCCAGCTCCTGTTTTCCATCCATTCTTCCCAAAATCTTTATTTCCATGTGATAGCAAAGCCTTTCCCATGCCAAAAAGCACTCCCAGAACTTCAATTTCCTCCTAAGACCCCCTCAACCCCTAATTTGATTTTGAAAACATTACTTATTTTACACTGAAGATAGAAACACCCTCTTCTTGCTTCCCCCTTCTTTCATTTGGTTCAGCTAATTTTGTTACCAGTTTGCCCCGTTACACAGCTGTGAGCTTTACCCCTTGATAACACCCAGCTGGTACCCAGGGTCAGTTTATTTGGGGTTTTCTCAGCATGGTGGGATGGGGAGCAGTAGTAGTATGATTGCAGACATGATCACACCTTTCTTTCCCAGCTGCTTCCTCTGCTCTCTGGTGGTGATTTCTATTTGCAGACACTAGTCTGGCTTAAAGTAAGCAATGGAAAACTCTGCTCCCAGAGAAACATTCCTCTCATTTTTCCCCCATGCTTCTGCCTTTTCCTCTCCCTCTCCCCCTCCCACAAAAAAAGCCTGCAGTTTAAACACCAAAAATAACGCATGCCCTGGTCATAGTCTGGATAAAAATAGCAGCTCTCGGTATTTAGCAGCAACAATGTGTTTTCTGGCTTTGGAGGAAAATGAGGAGGAGGAATGGGATTGGGATGGTGACTCTCGATGCAGGAGTGGAGGACAAACACAAAGCTGGTGTATTGGGATAAGCTGCTTCATCCCCTCCTTTCCCTCGTTTGCTACCAGCTGGGCTCTGTCCCCTCCAGGAAGGGGGAGCTCTGAGGGTAGGCTGGGCTCAGATTCCCAATCCCACCTAAGCCCCACCTTGGGCTGCCCTGTTTTGGTACTTCCCTGAAGTGTTGGGGCTAAGTCCCATGTAGGCAGTGATGTAGGCTGCTCTTTGGGAAAATGCCCCAAAGCTGGTGAATTTTTGGGGGTGGCTCATGCCCACCCATCACTTGGGAGGCTTTGCAGCTGGGCTTGCCAAGGTGGGTCAGGATTTGCAGGATCATCTCTCCCTGGTACTTAGACAAGAAGAAGGTAGGGAGTGAGGTAGGGTCCTCAGGTGTCTCCTCAAATACTGCTTGGTGCTTCTGTTGAGAAAGCTGTGGTATAAGGGACCTGTGTGCAGGTGAGGGGGAGGGTGGTATGTGTCTGCTCAGGGCACAGTTCAGTGTTTGGGCTGTTTAGAGCTGATTGTTTTGTGTGTATGAGCCTTCAGGAACTCCTTCCTGAGGAAATCCTACAGGCAGCACTGGTGGCAGGCAAGGAGGAGAGGAGACACACTAGGAGGTGGGGAAAGCGCCCGGGCTGGGCGAGTCCCGGCAGCGTGACGTGGTGCCTTCCCGTTTGGGAACACTCAAGGATCTGTTATGTGAAAGCCAGGGAAGGAAAACCTGTTGGTGAATGGGGGTGGTCCTTCCCCCAGTGTGGAAATGGGGTCAGTGGCAGCATCCAAGGGCTGGATTTGTGGAAGGTGTGAACCAAAGGCAGAGGGGTGAGTGATGCTTGGGCACAGTCTGGTGCCCCCAAGGACCAGCATATGCCCCCAGTTGTAGGAAGTGGTGGCTCATGCCTCCTCCAGCCACCCCCAGGGGTTTCCCATGCTGGATGGGTGTCAGATACGATCTGCCAAGGTTGATTTTTAGGTGAAAAACCGGTTGTGCCGGCCATCCCCTCTGCCACAATCCTTCCTTTGGCTCAGCCCCGTGCAGCTGAGGAGCAATCAGTGGCTATCCCTCAGTGCTGGCTTCCCCCAGAGCCTAGCTGAGGTGGACAGGGAGAGCTAATCCTGCTTTTTAATTATATGCAGATGCCAAATTAGTAGTAGTATTTTGATTATTTTCATTATTTGTTCCCCTCCATAAGCCACTCCCATGGGGGAAGCTGTTCCCGGAGATCTGTGGTGAGCTGATGTCCCTTGGCTCAGGATCACATGAGGATTTTGGCTGGTGGTATTGGAGCCATTGGAATGTTCTGTGCTGCCCTTGGGGCTTAGCTCCTGCCTGGGGGTGGGACTATCTGACCTTTGTTCTTCACAGTTCAAAGTCTTCCTGCTCCTCATCTCGTTTGCTACCAGAGGGGCTCTGTGGGGAGGATGCAGCTGGGTGTCAGGGCTTGGTCAGCTTGTTGGGAGCTCACCCACTTGCCAGAGGGAACTGAGAGAGAAATGCAAATTGTGGTGGGTGAAAGAGGAGAAAAAACAACCATGACCTTTCTTCTGGGGGTGTTTTCCCTCTTTCTGCCCCTCTGTGAGGGAGAGCAGGCTCCTGTATTTTGAGGAGCAAAGTGACCCTCAGACAGGGGGCAGAGGCAGCCTTAGGTTGTGACTGGGGAACCAATCCAAGGGGTGAACAGGGAGATGCCATCTGTTTTTGGCCTGACTCAAGTGCAGCCAGGGCACTTTGGACCAGGAGCAGGGACAGACACTGTCCCCAGGACTGGGGAAACAGTGGCTCTGATGCTTCTCCATCCCCATCCCCTCTGCTGCTCCTCTCCCAAGTGCCCATTTCCAACACCTTCTCATATTCTTAGAGGGAGTATTTCCTGCCTCATCCCACTCCATCTCTTGCTTTTAAGGAGGATTTTTCTCATAGACATTTACAGAGTTGCTTCCTTCAACCCCCTCTTTTGTTGTGACATCAACAAATGCAGGAGACAGCGTGAGGACAAAAGCCTGTTGTGGTGAACAGAGGCAGTTTGTGTCCCCACCACGTCCTGGTGTGCTCTGCTCTGCTGGCCAGCAGCCACACCAGGCCCTGGTCCATGTGAAGGAGCAATGCCAGGCAGATAACCTGGGTGGGAGCAAGAGATGCTCATGCAGCCATGCTGCTGGGAGAAGCCTGCTACAGGATTTCTGCATCCTTTGGTGTTCCTGCTGACAGCAGAAAGCAGTCCAAAAATACTGGGAAGGGAGAGAAGCGCTGCTATAAGGACAAGGGAAGGATGGGTTCACACTGAGAGAGGGCAGGGTTAGATGGAATATTAGAAGAAATTTTTCCCAGTGAGCATGGTGTGGCCCTGTCACGGCTTGCCCAGAGAAGCTGTGGCTGCCCCATTGTGGAGGTGTCCAAGGCCAGGTTGGATGTGGCTTAGAGCAAGTCAGTCTAGTGGAAGCTGTCCCTGCCCATGGTAGAGGGGTTGGAACTAGATGATCTTTCAAGGTCCTTCCCAACCCATTCTAGGATTGATTCTGTACTTGTTGAAACTAGTTGCAAGCAGAAAAATTGCTGGCTATAGCACAGGAAAAGGGATAAGCCTGGAGGCTGTTATTCACAACATTCCTCATCTCAGGGAGAGTGGGACACATCAATAAAATTTAAAATCCCTGCATTTAGATTTGATTAAAAGAGATTATTTATATTTTTTTTACACTCTACGTAACTAAACATTAGAGACTGTAGCCACAGGAGTTAAAAATATAAAAAAAATGGGAATGAGAGTTTTAAAAGGCATGATAAACACATGCTGTCTTAAAAGGCAAAATTAAAATCTGGGAATGTTGAAGATGGTGCTATAAAGATCACATCTCCTAAGCCATAAAGCAGCTATGGCACAAAGCTGCCCCTTCATCAGCCTGCCCCAGCCTTGTTCTTGGAGGCGTTGCACCTCCTTCTGCCGCACTCTGTTATCCTGGGCCAGCATTCCCCTTGTGTTGTCTTTGGGCTGAGGCTGCAGGATGTGTTGTTTGGAATGTGTTGCTTGAGCTCTGGATTTGGGATGGGTGCCCAAGGTCCTTGCTGAGGACCTTTGTGCACCCTCCTGATGTTTGCTGTTGGAACAAAGTTCCCGAGCATCACTCATGCAAAAAGGGGACTTTGGTAAGAGGGCTGTGATGAAATATCTCTGTGTAAAGTGCAGATGGGGGGGCTGTGGTGGCTGGAAGTGCCTGAAGAAGTGCCTGAGAAGGCATGCTTCTTGGAGTGGCTGGAAATATGAGATCCCACCACATGTAGGACAGTGTCTAGATTATGGTCATGGCTCTGAGCTGTGCAAGGGCAGAGGGGTCCAAAGTGACAAGGGTGGTGGGCCCATATAATGGGGCAGGAACTCACCAGGATTTAGTGTGATGGGGCAAAACACTTCCCTGGCTTAAATCAAAACTTGTAGCGTCTAGAAAAGGGCTTTTTCCAGCTCTCACTCCCTTCTCATCCCATCTGAAACCCGAAGTTGGGCCTTGACTGTGATTTTGGGAGGTGGATCATCCAGAGGGATGCTGCAGCTCCCCATCTACTGCCTTCTCTAGGTTCCAACCTCAGAGTGATACATACCTGCTTCTTGTTACTGGTTTTTGCAATAGAAAGACTGTGTTTCCTCCAGGTGAGCTTTTTGAGGGGTTTTCTGCAGGAAATGGAAGCTCTGGGGGCCTCACTTGGCTTCCAGATGTGGACGGTGTTGCCCTTCTCTTAGAGACCATAAATGAAGCACTCTGGACTGGGTCAGCTGCTTGGCCAAGCATGGTGAGACTGGGATGACAAGTACCAGCACAGGTAACCCTTTCTCCTCATCCCAAACACATATCCATCCCTCATCTCCTCCATGCACAGGCCTTGCATGGAAGGTCTTCCATGGCACTGGCTACCTTCAGACACAAAAAAAAATTCATTTATTCCAGACAGTGGAGTCCACCAGGCTTCATGCTCTGGTTTTGGTGTACTAAGGGTCATGGCCAAGGTGGGATATCCCCTCTCTCACAACTTCCTTTTTTTGTCTCATGAATCCGAGCAAGAAAGAGAAGTTGAGAAGCTGCCACCAAGAAAACTCCCCTGTTTTGTCTCTCTGAAATCAAATTTAGAAAAGATTGAAGTGGTCTGGCGGAAGAGCTTCTTTCGAGTTTTCTCATCCTGTCTGGCTACGTGTCGCATGTGAAAACTTTAAACAAAGAGACTTGTTAGAGGTTAAACAAAGTCTTCACATGAAATAAGAGAAGAATTTCAAAATCTTCTGAAATTCATATTTGTCCTAGAGATTATTGCTAATCAGAGCTGGGGTTTTGTTTGGGGTTGTTTTTTTTTTCCACTGGGAGTGTATTCCACTGGAACAAGCCTTCCAATCTGTTTTTTGGTGGGGTTTCCGTCATCTTGGGAATAGATTGCTGCTTAAATCAGGCAAATGGTTCTCACTGAAGATTTCAGGGTTGTTTCCCTTTGCTCCCAAGCATTCATACCACAGCTTTGCTTTCTCTGGCTGCAAATTGCAGAGCCAAGAGCCTCTATAGCTCATGAGAACAGCTAAATTTATTAGCAAAATGTCTCGTGCTGGGCTGAGGCCAAAGCACAGCTCCCTGCCTTCCTGTGGTTAATGGACCGAGCATGCTGACCTGCCTTCGTGGCCATGTTATTGCCATTTATTGTAACAGCACAGTTGGGCCACGGGGGACTTGGGAGTCTCTGGTCCCACCTTCTGCCCAAGGGAGCCCTGGGGTTGGATGAGATTGCTCAGGGCTTTTTCCAGCCTGGTCTTGGAACACCTACAAGGATGAAGATGGCACCACCAGCCAAAGCTGGGCTACCCCAAAACATCCTCCCACTGTTTTTTAATTACATTGCATGTGCTAGATCTATCAGCTTCTCTGTTCCTCCAGGTCTGAATCAGGTGAATCCATGCTAAGCCCCCCATGCTCCTCCCATGGGATAACCAAAGATCAGGGATAGGGGATGCAAGTCCCTTCTTGGCATGAGGTTGGGGCTGGAATGTTGCTGGGCTTGGATGCATGAGGACCCTGGTCCCACCCCACTCCTGGACAGGCACACAGCTCACTCCTTCAGTATCTTTTATTAATGTATAGAAAATGCATTAAAAAAAGGAACTATACATAGCCTAAGAGCGGTCAGGACTAAAAATACTAGTTAACAATGGTTAACAAGCGTTGATCCCATTCTCCAAGCTACATTTTCATTACAAGGTAGGGAGAGTTGTTTAATATATTATTTATTTATATTATAGATTTTATTTATGTATTTATTTACTTTTCTCTTCCCCCTCATTTGGTTGCAGTGGTTTGTATTTGAGTTCATCAGAACCTGTCCAAGGCATTTTGTTGCCTCTGTTCTCCCTTCTTAGGTTTTTGAACTTTTTTTAACATATTCAAAACATGTCCAGGATAACACCTGTACACAGGGGGCTGCTTGTTCGTTTAGGTCTTTGTGTCACCATCCTTCTGAGAAACCACTGCCATCTGAAGAACTGCAGGCTGGGTATTGAGGCAGGTCTAGGCATCAGGGTCTCCCAAGGGAAGGGCCCTTCCCTCCCACTTACCCAATTTCCCCTCTGGAAGGGGCAAGGAGCTGCCACCACCATCAAGATTTTAGGAGAGGGGAAGGTGACCCTGGAGGTGCTGGTGGTCCCCTGGGGGCTCTGTTGGGTTTTATGGCCATCCCAGGGAACTTGGCTGGCAGAAACAGGGGCGGGCTTCTTGTTTGGTCCCAGGATAGAACCCTTTGTTAGTGGGTGTGAGCATGAATTAAAGTGGTTTTTGGGGTGAGAGTTCATTGCTGGCAGTGTTTGGTAAAGTCAAAACTTGTAGGCATGTCTGGGGGGCACAGGATAGGGGGAGCGTGGTGACTCCTGGATGTGATGGTGGGGACATAGCTCTGAGCTGGGATGAAGGCCATGTGCTGGCGTGGAGGTGGGACACTGGGAGGGGACTTTGGCTCCTGCTGTATTTTGTCAGGTTGCTCTGAGCCTGTTCTGGGCATGGGGACACCACTGGCTGAGCCCTCACCAGCTGTATCACCATGAGTGAAGGTGGCATGAGCTGTGCTTTCCACATTTGGGCACTCCAACTGGGATAAGCATCCCTTTAGGAAGGAGGTTGGGGCAAGAGAGTATTTAGGCTAGTGCTAAGCTTTGAGAGGCCCGAGGTAAAGTAATGCAAAGAAGAGGAGTAGAAGCAAACTTCTCCCCAACCTTTGTGTGGATACTCTCTCAGTACCTTCCTACAAAAACCCAGCTACCCTTGGGGAGATCTTGGCCTCTCTCCTTCTTGAAATTATTAATTTATAGATGCTATCACTTTACTAAAAGCAGCTTTTCCTTCCAGGACTCTTTTCTTCTTTGGTTATGTTTCAGTGCAGTGTGCAATGGGAAGGTGGGCTTGGAGAATGGAAACAGAGGGAAATGAAAATTGGGCAAGAGATGAAAGTCCCTTTGTGTTCCACTCCAGGATTTTGGGGTTAGAAATAAGAGGTGGCTTTGAAGGGCTCCAGGGGTCATGGGCACACACGGTGGTCTGCTGTGTGAAGGATTTGATGTGCTGCTTCTTGCTTCGTGTTACACAAGATGGCATCTTGCAGTGGATAATGTGGTTTGGGAAACAGCCTCCTTTCTGGGTTCTGGAACAAGCCTGAGCCACACAAACCCAGGATGGCAGTGGAGCCACCAGAGCCCAGTGGTAGTTCACATGCTGAAGGCAAGGTCTCTCAAGATGCACCAGATCCAGGCTTGATTTCTGGGAATTTCAGGGCCAAACCTGGTCTAGCTGGAGAATGAACTAGCCCATCCAGTGATGGAGGGTGAGAAGAAATTACTTAATCATGGGGCTGTTCTGTAGCATCAACATTAAGCACAAATTTGCTTGAAACTGCTGGCAGGAGCTTTGTAAAAAATAAAATTAAGGCAATATAGAAAAATAACTTTCTGGGATATTATATCTTGTTTATGGACAATGTGTACAAGGGACGATGGCCCAAATAATCAGGCTGTCATTGCTGGTTGTGTGCCTGGGCTGGTTGTGTGGTTGGGTTGGGTTATCACCAGGAGAAAACCATGATGTGTAGAAATCTTCCCATTAGAAGATTGTAGCAACTGTCTTTCACCAATGCCATGGAAAGGTAACATCCTGGTATCACGAGAGGTCAGGGACCAGCACTGGTGTATAATAGCACTGAAAGATTGGATATTGTCTCCAAGAGTGTCTTTCATGACTATGAAGTTGGGTCAACTGGGCTGACTCATCCTGGTTACAGAACTTGTACAAGGGATAACAGACATGAGGAGGGAGGGAGAACTATATGTCAGTAATCCTGTTTAGAGAATAATCAGCCTTTTTGAGGATCTTATATTGAACCCTGAAAAGGTTGACAAACTTTGATCTTCTGTTTGAGTCTTTTTAAAAGAGAGGTTTCTTGCCTTTCACTTGACTGTGAATGATAAGTGTATGTTTCCACTGACATCTCTTCCTTTCACCTGGGTAGGTAAGAAAACAGCACCATCCACTGCCAATCTCTGCTGGTTATAACCACTGCTCTGTTACAGGTTTTGCTGGGATATTTCTTCCTATAAATTCTTGATGGTTGGGGAAAAGTTTACTCTGCTGGTCTACTAAAAGCCTCCTTAGGATTTAATCAGTTCCATCTGCTGTTTTTCGTTGGCTTTCATGTCTTAAAGCAGCGTTGAATGCTCAGGAGGCATGACATACCACCATCTGTGACATTGGCCATGTCCTGCAGGAGATCCCATCATCTGCAGCCTCTGACTCACCTGTTCCTCAGCTGGTTGACTTGTTGCCTGATTTGATGCCAAGGGGAAGTAAGAAGGGACACCTCATTTACATATGAGCTGAGCATCCTTTCTCCAGATCAGCATGTAAGCTGACCACATGAAGGACTGGGCCCTGTATCTAATCTTGACCTTGGTGTTAGCTGTGATTTCCTGTGCTAGTATGTGGCATGGAAAAGGAGGTTATGATTCCTACTTAATGCTCTTCTTCAGCTCTGTAGCCATAGTGAGTAATATCAGAGCATTAGGGAGTGTGACCATGAAAGATACACTGGCCTGAATTATAAGCTACTGCAAAGATGCCTTTATGTTGCCATCTGAAAGATGTTTTTGAGACAAAGCAGCTTCAGTGTGATAAAACCAGACAGCAGTGTTTAGCATTTGTAATGTTCCTTTGGCTGCAAATCCAGTGATGAGATGCATTGTCCTTGGATGCAGGGACAAGTCCCTTCTTCGAGACCAGGCCAGTGACAATGCCCAGCATTGATCAGAGTCCTTGGCAGAGGAGTGACTTTAGCATGGTGATCATTTGGGCTGTGTGGAGGTGGGGTCAGTGACAACAGGGCACAGACAGAGCTATCCAAAGAGGCCATCTTCCTTGAGACAGGAGAAGTTAAAGATGGGAAGAGCGAACTCATTAATTCTTCCAAGGGCCTTGAAGTGCTCCAAAATCTGAATAGAATCCTTTCCAGGAGGGAAAACAGTTGATTTCCTGTTAACAGAGATGGCAATACCAAGGCACTGAGATTTGTGTCTCTCTTGTGATGGCATTGAAGAGGGGTGGTGTAGGAGAAGGAAGGAAATGGGCATTCCACAGCTTGCACTTCCCTTAGCTGCATGGTCATAATTCTCTGTGTGCGTGGAGGGCCATAAACAGGAACACCTGAGCTGTGACAGCTGTTGGCTTCAGGTTGGACTGCACTTGTGTGGTATCTTTTTATTGCTGCTCCTTCTCTGAGACTTTTGTTTGGGACCAATTACTTTAGTGAGAGAGAGAGGATGCAGACAGCATGACAGAACGTAGAAGTAACAGGTGAAATGGGTCCTGGATTTCAGGACCATGAGTAGAGATTTTTCTCCTAAATCTTCTAATTTAAGTTTTTTCTTCTCCATCAAGTTCAGCATAGCCCAGGCAGATGTCATGGACCTGGAGTGGGCTGAGTTCAGCTTGAAGGAGTGGGCAATGAAGGTTAGGGCTGGTGGAGTAGTTCTTATTCCCATACACCCCATGCACACGAGGATGATTTTGTAGTGAGACCAACGCATGAGCTGTGGACTCTCTGGAGTTTGCCTACATATGCAGATATTTGCCAAGCCCTCCTGTGAAATCTGGGGATGGGATGAGCCTTTGCTCATCCTCACTCAGTCCCCATGTGTCCAGAGCCTGCACACAGGGAAGAGACAGGCCTCTGCCTGCTGGAAGAGTTGGTGTCTACAGGATGGCATGAAGCTTGGGACCTCCCTGCCAGGAGGGGACAGGGAGAGGATGGGTGTCCCTGGCCATGACTGGGCTGGAAATGGCCACACCGAGGTACCTGTGGGGAAGGTTTCTGCCACAAGCCCCGTGACAAAAATTTCTAACAGGGTTTGCTGGGGATTTCTATGTCTTTTAAAAAAATATCAAAAAATCTGTCTCTTTCCTTTTCTTCTCATGTTAAGGGCCAGAGTACTGGGACAGGGAGACTGGAAATTTGGTATTTCTCTGGGACAGATGCAAAGCAATGAGGTCTTTCTTTTTCCATGGCCTTTCCTTGTGCCATGGTTCCCTCCAGCACTTGTGGGGGGCAGGTTGCTATCTCAGACGAGTAGTAATTTTTTTTTTCCCTTTGCATATTATAAAATACAAACAAATGACAGAAAAGGTCAGGTGGTGGGAGGCAGGAGGGGTTCAGCTGGCTCAGAGCTGTAGGGACCGTCGCTTCCTCCCAGAGATGTTACGGTGGTTGTAAGGTCGCATCTTCATTTCCACAAAGGGGATGGAGAACTCATGGCCTTTCCAGTGGTACCAGTTAATACCCTGGCAGGAGGGAGAGAAAGGCAGAGGGTAAGGAAAATACAAGAGACTAGAGTGGGAGAGGAAGGAAACAAGGTTGATTGCTGTAGAGAAGCCAGAAGGAAAAACTTGCTATAGCAGAATCAAGCAGCTCCCCTGCTTCTATGGCTTGATTGTTTTTTCCCACTGCTCAAAGGCTGATCAAATTTCATGTAGGTAATTTTTTTAATCTAACACACCACAGAAAATTACTATGGCAGTCTATGTGAGGCACAAAGCATTAGCTTAGTTGGCTTGAAGGTGGCTCCCTTTTCTCCATCTGGTGTGGGGTTATGTCACCAGTTCTGACTCTGGTGCACCATACACACAGCCCCAGCCCTAACCTGGGCTTGCTGACATGTTTCCCTAGAAGAAATTCCAGAGGCTTTCCGCCCAGCTCTGCCCTTACCTGACTGTGCCGGGACTCTCCGTACTTGCCGTTGAGGTTGGTGCGGTGGCAGTTCTTATACCACCAGGCTCCTTTGTAGGACATGGCACAGTTGGTCACAGCAACATCATTGTCCCTGTCCTTGGTGGAGAAGGGGCGTCCCTGGTGATAGGAGAGGGAGTCTCCTGTGGAAAGAGGTGCCATTAAAGGTGATGGAGTCTGAGTTATCTGGTCTTTTCACAAGGAAATTAGGATATCCTGGTTATGTGGCAACCATTCCAATCAGTGACTCTAACAGCTGACAGTCTGGGAGTAGCATTAGCTGCAGTTGTTCACAATTGGTTCATCTGAGGTCCTCTGCTGTCTGTTTAGGATCAGTGCAGACCATAGCAGATCTTAGAGACTTCTTGGCTTCGTCAGATAAAGTGCTTGGACATGTGTTTGGATCTGAATTTCAGTGTTTCAGAAATTAATTCAATCCCAGATTTTAGCATCCTAGATTTCCCGAGGCTTGGCTCTGCTATGTAACTTCAGGATGCATTCAGCCTCCTTCTTTCCTGTTAGCCAAAGGGAGCTTTTTCTCTCAAAGGAGACCAAACTTTCATCTCTTGAACCAAGGTGCTTGACCACCTTTTGGTGGCCTCTCTTTCCTCTCTTTGGAAAAGGGGAAGATGTTTTTGGAAGCTGTGTGATGTCTTATTCCACCAAAACCTCTACCCTCACCCTCACTAGATAACTAGAGAGCTGCTTGTATGTGAAAGAAAAGCTGGAGTAAAATATGATCAATTGAATGATGTACTTAAAGAAGATATTCTAAATATGCTCCTTGGTAATCCCTAAGGACATATGAAGTGGACCCATGCTGGCTGTGTGCAATCCAGCCATGGAGAGACTTATTAGAAAACCTCATGGCAATGAGCCATTTGTTGAGCCCTGGCTCCCTTAGCTCAAGGTGGAGCAGAAGCTCCTTGGCTGGATGGCTAGAAGCAGAGTTTGCATGAGGAATGGGATGGAATCATGTCTGCATGACCCTACTACTGCCATCCTTGGCAGTAGGTTGGGTGCCTTGTGCCCTGGGATTTGAGTTTAGAGCAAGTGTTTTGTTGCACACCATTAAGATTCCTGTCACTTCTCTTCCAGGCAACTAACTAGTATTGAGTAGGGAAATTTCTGCATCTTGGGTATGTTGTGGGGTTCCACCTAGTACACAGTGGAAGTTTTGTCACGGAGGCTTGCACTGGGCACGTCTAATGCAGATGAAGGGGCTACAGTTGTACCCCTTCTCCCTTCCTGAGGAAGAGGTCTCCTGTGCCCTCCCTCTAGCACCCACCCATTTCTAATGGGCAACTCTTAACTCTCCTGGATCAACCAAGCAAGCAGGTGTGACAGTGTCCTTGCAAAACTGGTCAGTGTTCCTTTACGTGAGGAAATTATGGAGAGGATTTCAGATTTTTCCATAGCTGTGGAAAGGCGATAAATACAGCCTCCAGCACAACATAAATAGCCAGCTGTGGCTATTGCCAAGTGAGATGACACCTCTGATGATTGACCTGCTTATTTGAACTGCAATGTCTCTGATATTAAGTATCTAATCCCCAATGGAAAATTCCATGTCCTTAGTGGGATCAGCCTGGTTTACACAATGGACTGCAAGACGGCAGAAAGGATTATGGGTTTTTGTCTTGTCACTCTAGACAAGCGAGATTTCATGTTGTGATTTCCTCTACAGTCCTGGACCAAGCAGTCACAGGATTTCCCAAGATCCTTGCTAGCAGTGAGGCTGTACCTGAAGTGCCATTGTAGTCCCCAATGCGCAGTTTGTAGAGGCTCCGGGAGTCACCAATGGAGAACTTGTCGTAGTAGGCATATGCTGTTTCCTGACCATCCCTCATGTCTATTCGCAGCTCATAGCGCCCTTGGGACGTGATCTTGTGGATGTTGTCCAAGCCTGTCAAGACAGTGAAACACCCAATGAGGGCTAGTGCCCAGATTCGCTCTGTGAACAAACAAGGAAAGCTCTAGGGCAAATAAAACAGCAGTGGGAAATGAGAGCAAGGAGAGGAATCGAAGAGCAGCAGCAGTTGTGGTGACTCTGTGTATCTCCCAGCACTGCTGGGGTCTGAGCTCTCTGTCCCCACTCGAGCTTCACTTCCCTGTGTCTATGAGTGGCGGGTTCAAGGCCCAGGCTCAGATTTCTTCATGCTGCTGAAGCTTGGAACATTCATCTGTTGAGCCCTGGTGCTACTAATGTTGTTGTTAAGCTCCTATACAAGCCAGAGTGTGTTTATGCTGCAGGTCCCTTTGGCTCATGTTCAGGTTTTGGAGGAGCACACTCAATTTCAGAGCTGTGCTGTCTTCCACTCCTTTCCTGCTTTCATTGGACAGCTGACTTCTGGCCACCACTGCAACCTGTGGTCATCCAATAGACAGTGATGGGTTTTGGTCCATGAAAACTGACAGCATACCCCCCTTCTCTCCTAGACAGAGCAAACTAGGGAGCTGCTGATCTTCACAGTGTGCCTTTATGTGGTGTGCCTCTGCATGAGTTCCTAAGGTGAAAGGCAGGGAATGAACAGAAGGAAAACTCTGAGGGAGAATGTAGAGGAATGTGGGGAAGGGCAGGGAGCCAACAGCTGACACAGTGCACATGGAACTTAGGTTTGACACATCAATGAAAGGCAACCAGGGAAGGTCATACCCAGCCAAAACTCATCCTCCAAGTTTCCAAAGCCAACCCGGTAATCTGCCCATTTCCGGAAGAAATCAGTCAGCCCGTTCTGCCGCCGCTGGAAGACCTGATGTGGAGGAAGACCAGGGGAAAATCATAACGATGGAGATGAGAAATGGCTTTGCCAGGCTTTGGACACACAAGGTAAAGATAATAATTTTCTTTCCATTGTGCCTTTCAAGGGAGAAAAATGCAATGCCCATCCAGTTAGCATTAATTGCAGCCATGCGATTAATTCATGTGCAGGTCTAGAAACCAAAGAGATATTAGATAATGTCCAATGCAAATCAATGGTAGAATAGGAAGAAATTGGCCTTTGAGGTTTTCTGCTTTAACTAATACTGCCTTATGTATTCTAGTACATAATTCTCCTTTGAGATGGCTATTTCTGTGATATCCAAGGGGATACTCTGGAGCAGAGTGAGAGGGAAATTTACTGGCTAGAAATCAGCATTTGAGGAAGCCCATTTTTTTGCTTTTGACTATACATCTAACAGGGCTTTGTGTAATGTGTGTAAGTAAGAGCTTGACATGAATAAGATCAAAGCACCATGGCATTATTTACTTACACTGTCAGTCCATCTACGTCAAGACAAGCAGTGTTTGTACAGTTCAAAAGCCAAACTGGCATTTGTTTCTAAAGTTCTCCTGTGCAGACTCAATTGGGGTGATGCCTGACATGCTCCTTCTTCAGGCAGTGTGAATCATTCCCCGTGAAAGCCACCAGCCATTAATTTCATTTCTAGAACAATAAATCAGCTTCACTCACAGATTTTGCTTTCCAGAAGCCCTGCAAACGTGTCAAATAAATCAAAGGGCATTTCTCCAAGTGTAACTATTATTATCGAAGCGTGGGCCATTCCCTGTGGCGTGGGAAATGAAGCGTGTGATGCTGAGCCTGCTGTCATTCCCGTGCTTTGCTGGTAGGGGCTCAGTTACTTTGTGATGGGGACATGCAGGACAGCCACATGGATACTCACAATCCAGCCACCTCCGTCGGTGGTCATGTCGCAGTACACCGGCACCCGCTGGCTGAGGTCCCCGTTGATGGAGATGGTGTAGACCCCGCTCAGCGTGTCTCCATTCATCAGGTGCTGGGCACAGTCCTGAGGGTTAGCAAAGACACGTCCTCCTGCAAAATTAAAAAAAAAAAAGGTAAAATTCAAGCAAAGAGACACCTTTTTCCCATGCCTCAGGTTCCACTAATTACAATCCAGGAAAAGTCTATCTTGGCTTGGCTTCTGCATTCCAAGTAATTCCACAAGGTGGTGAGACTTTTTATCTGCCATCAACCTCAGAGGACTAACTGGAAAAAAAATGTGTGCCTATATTAATTATTCTTCCATATGTCATATACTGGAAAAGTGCATGGTAACATCACGATGAGTGATGAGGGATGTCACTTCTTGGACCATCTTTCTGCACTATGGCTGAAACCCTGGGGTTTAAGCTGTCACCAGCATATTTAGACAGCTGTGAAAATACCAAAATCTGTTCTCCTCTCAGGATTGCCAGCTCCAATCAAGTTTTATAATGTTACTCATTTCAGGGGGATTCTCCTGATTCTCCATGCCCTTGGAAATGATGGTGGATTTACGCTGAGCTAATTGTCGCTTGCAAGCTGAGCAGGAATGAGGCTGTGTGAAATGCTGGAGGTAGGTAGCATGGGCTGTGCTACGGGTGTTCTCTAATGAGGAAACATTCTGTGCTCAGAGTTTAGGAGAGTCTTAATTATGACAATTATTCTGCCAGTACTGGAATGTCAACTCGGGGAACAATTTTTTCTTATTTAAGACAAAAGAGGGAAATACATCTTTTTCTTTGGTGTTGGTATGTATGGATGATGGAGTGCAGAGCTGGCAATGTGGATGTGGTTTTCAAAGATGTCTGTAACAAACTGAGAAGGTGTGAGGGACCTTCAAATCTTCTATGCTGTGTGTGTCCATCACAGTTGTGTAGTGCCCCATAGGACCAAAGCACAACCCTTATCTGTTGATTCACATTTGGGTGTATTTCCCCCACCTTGTGACCTGAAGACTTGGAGGTCATTGCTGTGTCCAAATATCCCCTGTTTTTTCTCCCCATCTTCATGGTCTGTAGCACAGTCTGGCGAGACATTGTTTGTATTTAATATTATCCAACAATGAAAACTTTTTAAACGACAACCACTTTGGGCTCCCCTGAGCTCTGTGGAGATTGCTTGTTTCTTAATTTGTATTCATATCTTTAAGAGCCAAGGAGACCTTGAAAGACATTTCAAACCACTATAAATTATAAATACTGTATCTGTTTCTTCCTTTTGTCTCATCTGTATACAATTCCCCAAGAACCTTATGCAAACATTAAACAAAAGAGGCTGAGCTATTAATATGTCAGAGGGAATAGAAGAACCCCGGGATGTGTACTGTAAGCAGAAGGAAGTAAAACAATTTAAATTAAGCCTGGGTGGCTTTTCTGTTGTTGTTGTTGTCCTTAAGGACAAGTCCTTGTTCTCTGCAGAGTGCCTTGATAAACAAAGTGCCAGAGTAAACTGAATTGCAGATCTGGATGCTTTGATGAGAGATGCTGTCCATGGATTGCATTGCCTTGCTCCTGCTTGCTTCTGTCTCATCAATATTGGGGTAAGTGGGGAGGAACTGACTTGTTACTAATGCTTATCTTCATCTTCAAAACAAATGTATTGGATGCTGTATCAGCTGGCAATGGGGACTAGCGTTTCTGAGGTCTGACACTTCCATTTGATAGAAAAGGTGCTCTCCTTGCCTGATGTAAGTGGGTTTGTGCTGCTTTATCCCACCTGAGAAGTCACCCCCATGCAGCTTCATCCCTGACTCCTGAGCAGCCTCAAAGATTACGTGTATTTTTTCATTACCTGCCTGAATTGTACTGGCTTTATGTGCATGTGCAAGAAGCAAGAATAACAGGAAAGCCTATTTTGTAGTTGTATTAGAGAAGTAATTTCTTCTTTTGTTGATGTAAATAGTTTCTGTTATCACTTAAAAGCAGGTGAAGGGACCTTTGCATGTAATTGAGATGGGGAAGTGTATCTACAGCAGATTCAAAGAAAACTCTCCTAATTGAACTGGCAGCGCAGATGGGAGGAATTTTTGGGACATCATCTTGAGACTTCTCAGCACTGCTGATGCCCAGGAAAACCATGGTTGGATTCAGCCCTGAACAAGATGCATTCTGTCTGTAAGTGCCCTGGCCTAGCCATGCTTTTCAAAGAGGATGAGGGACAATTTGCTTTGTATAATTTCTATTATGAATGGTTGCAGAGGATGGGAGCAATGGTGACATTCTCATGCAAACTTCGTTCTTGGAAGAGTAAGTATTGTGTCTGTGAGGGTTGTGGTGAGTGGATGCCCACCTTTTGATTTTGAAAGGAAACCATTCCCATTACTTTAGTGCCTTAGTGGATTGTGAATGCTCTAGAATGAGAGTGGGGAGGAATAACGCAATTAGATAAAGTGCTGGCTCTGCTGTCTGTGACTCCACTGGTGGTGGTGGAGATGCACCTGCTTGATATTTCCAGGGATATCCCAACCCTGAAAACTTTCAAGGTCAAATTCAACAGGGCTCTGAGCAACCTGATCATGTTGAAGATGACCCTGCTCACTGCAGGGGGATTGAACTAGATGACCTTTTAAGATTCTTTCCAACCCAAAATATTATATGATTCTTTGATATTTGTGAGCAATCAGATTGTGTCTACAGAATGGAGACACTGGCTGAGTCCTCTCCCAGGAGCATACCTTTTGATATGTGTTGTTGATTTCAGTGAGTATTTTTTCCTCTGTTTATGCACTTGAGGATGGACATGGGCAAGGCAGAGAGCCTGGTCTGGTCTGGTTCCTGGTCTGAAGCTCAAATCCCCTTGCCCTGGGCTGGGTCTTGTGTTTGAATCATAGATCCTTCAGCCATTCACTTCTTGTAGTGAAGCAGCACTGTGGGTGATGGCATTGTAAGTACCCCGCTATGGATCATAGAGGAGGATCATTGCCTGAGAAGGGAGAGTCCCCAAGAGCAGTCCATTCCTACCAGCATGATATGTGGGCCAATCTCCACCTGTCTGAGTGGATGCATTGTGAGTCCTCACCTGTGGTGAAGGTGGTGGAGATGAGGCCGCTCCGCATGGCGTTTTGGGCAGCTTGCAGGTGCACCGTGTACTCTGTGGTCTCAGAAAGCCCCTCCAGACGGATCCACGTGTCCTCAGCATCCACAATCAGCTCCTGTACATGGGTCCCAGAAGGAGGTAGACACCAAGAGCAACAGATGAGAAAAGCGATGGGGAGCCTAAAGAGCAAGTGAGGAGGGAAGGGAAGCCACAAACTACCACAGCCCTTGGAGCCTGGCCGAGGAGCTTTGCGTGACTGCTTAGACCCCTGGACGGAGTGAACGTGAGATCAGTCAATATAGACAACATTTCAGAATGGTATGGGTAGGGGAAAGCAACCTGGTTTGGAGACGGATTTAAATGTTTGCAGTCTGTGTCCTCTGTCTACTAGGCCTGTTGGGACCTGTGTGCCCTCAGTACAAAACATGACTGATTGCCCAAACAGCTCAAGGAATAGAGCTGGTCAAACCTGGTTATCAGCTGGTTTTGACTCCATTGATTCCTGTCATGTTAATTTTTCTGGTTGCTGGCCAGTGCCACACAGCATTATTGACTCCCTTCTGCAAAGCTATTATCCTCTGGCTGCTGCGAGCCAATCACACCAGCAAAGGAAACCAGACTATTTGCCATGACGTATTTCTGATAGTGTTTGTTGCAGCTCCTCCAGACAGGCAGATGTGGACACACTCATTAAATAATCAAATGTATTGTATTGCAGGGTTAATTAGCTGTCTGTGCCTATCTTCCTTTTTGCAGGAAGGGCAAATGGCGTTTTTAGCATCTCTGCAGAATAATGTTCTCCTGCCTCAGCTTGCTTGTGTTTCACAAGCTGTGAATTTCCCCTGTTCCTCCAAACTTTCCAGGTAACCCCTCTATGCCCAGGCCAGGTGTGCATAAACATTTTGCCTTAGGCAATCTCTTCTTGCTTTTTCCCTTCCTGCTTAGCCGGAAGTAGTGTCCATGCTTCTGGTCTTCCTGAACCGGTGAGCATCATTCTTTTGCTTTGGCTTCTCCTGCTCGTTTTGCCATGGTCTTATTATTCCCTGGCTTAATGAGCCTCTTTGGTGTGAGGACTCACTCACCTTCCGGCTGCCATCGGTGGATCTGTAGGTCATGACATAATTCTCGATCTCTCCCACGGGAGGAACCCAGGACAGCAGGGCGCTCCGTCGTGTGACTTCACTGGCTGTCAGATTTGTTGGAGGATCCAAAACTGCAAGAGTGGATAGGCAGCCAGGGAAGTGCAATTTCTCACACACAACCACCTCAACCCTGCTTTCTGACTCAATACACTGGGATTCATCCTTACAACACTGAGCTACAGCCCAAAGTCCATCCTCACCTTCAGTTTCAAGACCTCATCACCCTTCCCCTGTCTTGAACAGAGCTCTGCAACCCTCTAGAAATCCTCCTCTACCTGTGTGCCACCTTAAGGGTAGCAGCTGTGAAATTCATGTGCTGTCAAGCTGTTAGTGAGCAAAATGGGTTGTCGTGTTCTTCTGGACTATGGCCTTGGGCAAAAAAAAGACCCGGTCAGGGGTCTGTTCAGGAAACCACATCCAAGGGAAATCACTGAAAGAAAGGGATGAATGGATGGATAGATGTTGAAAGAGTGAAAATAATGGTTGATGCTTGTTGATCAGAATTCTGTTCTTGTGTTGTGCCCTACACTGGTATTTGGGATTGGTGTTTGTGTCCTTTTGGCATGTGGCTACCTCTACACCCACGCTGTGTAACAAGAGCTCCAGCTCAGCCTTGCTGGCTGCTTTTCCTGGGGTGGGAGCATGGCTAGGGACGAGTGAGGGAAGTGATTGTACATACGAGTAGTGAAGTTGGTGCTGATGGTCTGGCTGGTCAGAGGCCCGCTGGTAGCATACATAGAGACTGTGTAGGTGGTAGTGGGCAGCAGGTTGGTCAGCTGGTACTCCTGCTTGTCTCCATCCACAAGAATTGTTTCTCCTGAAACTGTAAGCAAAAAGGGATGAGTTAGGGTAGACGTTCAAGGTGGTTCTCCAAAATGTGTCTCTGGATATGACTTCATGAATAAAAGCACTTCTATTGCTGAAGCACCATAAGGGACTGTGCAGCTGAGCTGTAGCAGTGCTGTTCAGGCTGAAGGGTGGTCTAATTTCTCCCATAATCCCTATAAAACCCAGGGCAAGGGCTCCTTCCCTACTCTCTCTGTGAAGGGCACCCACTGAGCCCTGGGCTTTGGGATGGGAGAGAGGTTGAGGTGAGCTGAAACAGAGCCCTGGTGTACCTGCACGACGCGTAAGGATGAGGACATAGCTTTCCACCTCTGACAGCGGCGGGTTCCACTGCAGCAGCGCCTCGGTGGGAGTGATGTTGGTGGCTGTGACCCCCAGGGGGACATCCATGGCTGCATGGGGGAGAGATCCAGAGTCGGAGGCATTAGGAAACTGGAGTATGAACTGGAAAGGCTTTTTGTACGTATGTCCTACCCTGCTGCCCAAATACATGTGCCTGCACAGAAGTTACTGCTGCCCAAGCTGGAGGGCAGAGATGTCACAGCTTGTGCTACTCTGCTACCTGGGCTGCTCTTCTACTCTTTCCTTGATGCCCAGTCTGGCATGTTAGGGGTTTTCTTTAGGTTTTGAGGAGTCTGAGGATAGCAGAAGGTTTTATTCTTGCAGCACATGCTGTTTGTGACAGGGCTTCCTTAGGGATTATTTCAGGAAATTTGTACTCTGTTTAGGAAAGGATGTCATGATTGCCCAGCATCGTATTTCTGGATTC
The DNA here is from genome assembly GCF_001522545.3 of Parus major. Lineage (NCBI taxonomy): Eukaryota > Metazoa > Chordata > Aves > Passeriformes > Paridae > Parus > Parus major. Next base: position 3,794,484 of record NC_031777.1, on the reverse strand, counting down.
TCTGCCTGGTACACAGGTTTATCAGTTTTACCCATGACTACCCATGCATATTTGGGATAAACTTCGCCAAGACATACTTCAAAAGCCCACACTGAGCCCTTGTAAGCCCTGCTTATCATCTCCAGCTTGCATCTGGCTGGTGTGAGGTCCAGCTTTCAGTCACCTGAATATTAGTGCAAGCAGGGACTACCAGCCCTGGGCAGGGCTGTACCTGTTTGATTGTTCCCTGCCCATCAAGAGCTCCTTCCCACCTGTGTATACAGTGATGGAGGCCACCTCGCTCTCCTCCCGGCCCCGCACGCTCTTCACTCCGATCTCATACTTGGTGGCCGGCTGCAGGTCTTGGAGGGTGTACTCGGTGGCGTCCCTGGAGATGGCCATACTGTCTGTCCTCCCTGCAGAGATGGAGCCAAGAGCTTGGACATCACAGCTGGCCCCACCCCAGGGGCTCAGGAGGAGGGGAGGACAGTTCCACAAGACACTGTAAGTGTAACTGGGTTTCATGTCTGCAGGTGCACTCCTATGTGCCCATCACTCTGTTGGCCTGGCCTTTTCAGCATCATCGACAAAACTGGGGCCAAGGGAGATGAGATAGTCAAAGCAGATGAGGGAGGTGGGATTTCAGGACTGAGTCCTGAATTTAACCATCTCTGGGGAGCACACACTGCTGGGGGCCCCTCTGTGCTGAGCTGGCTGCAGTGGTCCCTTTCCATCCTCATCCCAGACACCACATCCTCTGCCCTGTAGCCAATCCCAGTTACTGGTCGCTTTGCCCAAGGCACTGAGATGCTGCCTGGGTGAGGATGACCTAGTGGCTTGCTTGGGGCAGCAGATGGAGGGAGGGTTGGCAGCTGTGAGCTCAGGGCATGAACAGGAGTGGTCTGGCCTGTTACCTTCGGCAGCACGGTAGGATATCCTATAGTGGTCAAAGGCAGCAATGGGAGCACTCCAGTAGACCATCATGGACTCCTGGGTGACGTTGCCCACCCTGAGGTCCTTTGGTGCATCAATCCCTGGTGAGAGGGAGCACAAAGAAAAGCTGTGGGAGGCAGACCCACTCCCCTTGCCCCTGCCTGCCCTCCCCAGTGATGTCCCGTGCCTGGTGGGGGGTGTCCCGTGGTACCTGTTGTGATGGAGCCCACGACAGGCTCAGAGCTGATGGTGCCGTGCACGGCCACCAGTGACACCAGGTACTCGGTGGATGGCTGCAAGCCCGTCAGGCTGGTGTGCCTCCGGGTGCCATCGAGTGTGACCTGCTGTGCCTCCTCCTCATCCCGGGGGCTGTAGGTGAGGATGAGGCTGTCTGCTGGTGGGGATGGGTCACTCCATGTGACATTCACACTGGAGGATGTCAGCTGGGAGAAGTGTAGCTGTGAGATGGGCCGAACACCTGGAAGATGGAGAGGAGAGGTGCAACCCCAACTGTCTGCAGATCCTTACCTCCATGTTTTTCACAGTGCTTGTATGGGAAATACTTAAAAGAAGTGGCAAAACTTCTTTTTTATGTATTTTATATGGGCTCTCCATTGATCTGAAACTGTGCTGGGATCAAGAGGCAGAACCAGGAAGGGGAAAATGTTGCTCTTCTCAGCTTCACCTGCATATATCCTCTGTACCAGATGCATACGGTGGGTGATGGAACTGTCCCACTACAGGTGGTATGTATTGTCTGCACTTCATGACTGCAGACTTTTCAGCCGGGGTCCTTGTGAGGCCCCCCCCCCCCATTTCTTCTTATGGACACAAAGGTCACCCTGACCACAGAGGACAGCAGAGGGCTGTCTGTTTCCCCCAGTTCTATCTTATCCTTTTGGGACCCTCCAGCAAAGCGTGTTCAGTGCTGCTGGCCAAAGGGACTGTGCCACCACATTGGTAGGGCCATCCTCCTTTTGAGGTCAACTGCTCCTGTGTGGACACATTGACCCCAGCTCTCGTTCCCACCACCACCTCAAGGGTTTTGGTGCCAGGGATGCAGTGGGCTGGCACTGGTCTGTGCCCTTGCCCCCATCCCAGCTTGTGTTTCTCTACCTGTGAAGGCATCCACAGTGGCCTCCAAGCTCTGCTGCCGTCCCCTCTCAGCGATGATGGAGATGGTGTACTCTGTCCCAGGCTCCAGCTCTGAGAGGGTGAGCTGTGACTCATCCCGGGACACTGTCACTTCAGAGGCCATTCCTGAGGCAGGGGTGAAGGTGATGCGGTAGTGGTCGATGGGACCCGTGGCTTTGGTCCAAGCCAGTGAGATGGACGTCTCAGTAGAGGCTGTCACCAGGAGGTCCCGGGGGCTGTCAAGCTCTGTGGGAGAGGGTTGGTGCAGAGCTTTGTCCCCATGCACGGACTGTCCTATGGGGGCATCTGAGCCATAGGAGCCAGCTGTGCTTGGAGCAGGCAGCGGGGCCAAACTTACCAGTCCTGGCATTCATGGTCGCTGGCACACTCTGCTGGCTGTCCATCACGGCTGAAATCCCAATGCCATACTCCGTTCCTGGCACCAGATCTACCAGGGAGTGCAAAGAATATGAAGGGGTTTGAGAGCAGCACCTGTCAGGGTGACCTCTGGGGGTGTGTGACCCCTTCTTCCACCTCCCACATGTCAGGGCAGGGGAGGACCCTCCAGAGCATCCCTGGGGTTAGCAGCTCTCCCACAGGTCAGCAGCTCCTCTGCACGTTGCAGAAAAGCTGAGCCTTTTGAAAAAGCCCTGTGGAAGCCTTTGGACAGGGAATTTGGATTATTTTAGCTCAGAAACAAGCCATTTTTAAAAGTTGTTGCTGAGGTCTGCTGTAATTGCTGGCAGTGAGACAGAAGCTCTTGTGTGTCTGAGCCGAGATGGGAACGATAAAGTAGCTATATTTTTGTCCAAAGTGAGGCAACATCAAATATTGTCACAGGCCTGGTGTCTTGGAGAGAAATAAATTATGCAGAGTAAATGAAATGCACATTAATTAGGAAAGGTGCAGTCTTTCAGGGAGCTGACTCAAGGCTGTTCCTTGGAGTAGACATGTCCTGAGGTGTCTCTCTGAAGAAACTTGGGAAGTGAGCTCATCCAGCTCCTTTCCTCTTGCACTGCTTTATCTCCATGGGGTATCTCTTGCCTCTGCCTGTCACTTCTGCTTGGCTGCTGGTGGCTTTATTCCCCTCTTCCCTGTGCTTCATGATCTTTCCCACAAAGTTAGAAAAAACCACAAACTCTCCAGCTCAGCCTCACCATGCCTTGTCCAGGGGCAGCATCCCCTGGAGCCACCAAAACCTTTCCCAAGAGGTCAGGAGAGAGGGACACTCTCCTCCCCTGCTTTTCTCTTACTACAGTGCACTCTTGGTGGTGGGGAGAAGATGGACCCCCTTGGCCCTGCTCAATAAGTGTCACAAGTATTCTGGAAAGAAGAGCCTGACAGAAGGGAAGGAGAAGGAAGAAATGAGCAGGAGGATATAAACCTTTTCTCTCCCAGCTCTTTTGTGAAGAGCAAGATTATGGTTATTTCTGCACAAATGCTGATTTTTAAGAGAGATTATGGGTCAAGGCCAAGCTTGATGCACTTTTAAGTGTAAATCTTCAATAAACTCTGCTTAGTGCCATTCCTCACTGCTTTTCCTGCAGGTAGATGAGACTGGCTGAAAGAATTGATGGTTGCTTTCATACCACAGATCCCACCAGGTCCTGGGTGACTGGGAAAAAACCCAATGGGTTTTGCACAACATCCAACAAGACTGGAGGATATGACTACTCTGTACATAATAGAGCTGTGGGAGAGGTTTGTGTCCCATCCACACTATGACTACCATAGCTTTTCTTTTTGCTAGCAGAATGGTTTTTTCATTATTTTCTGCTATGACTAGGTTTGTTTTGTTTTTTTAATTGGTTTGTTTATTACCTAGCACCCTGGGGACTGGAAGTAACATAACAACGTGATGATGGAGGCACTATATAAAAAAATCACTCTCTACAACTGACTTAAGAATCTGCATCTCTGCAGCCCACTTTGGTTGGGTTTCTTGCAGCCTAGCCTGAGTCTGGCAAAGCCTTGGAAGCTTTTTTACTTTTATTGAGAAAAAGAAGAGACTTCAGGCTGCCACATACTCCAAGACAAACTCAAGTCAAGCCATGGTTATCATCACAGTGTGTCACTGTTGTGCCTCTGCCCAGGGAGGGGAACTTTTCCCATTTTTAATGCTGCTTCTCACCTAGAAATGTCCTAAAGGAAAGTTAGCAGGAGTCCAGCACTGAGTCTTTGATTTCATCCTACTTCTCCCCACGCATCCTCATCACAAGCACAGAAGAAAACAGCCCAAACTTCTGCATTCCACATTTTTCAAGGTAACTGCTCTAATTGCCTTGCTGCCCTCCAGTCTTTCTTGTGACTCTGCAGCTTGCCCATAACTTTTGACTTTCCCACTGAACTCTCTCCTATAACTCCACATGGCAGATTCCTGAGCCCTGGGAAGGTCCTAGGAAGGCAGAGAATCAGCATGGAAGAACCTGGTGTCCTGCCATACTGAAGAACTTCAACATGAATGGGAGAATATTTTTGCATGTAATTATTTTCTTTGCTCAGAATATGCCACCAGAGTAGCAAATCCATAAGGCAAAGAGTTCTAGTAAAAAAACAAGGAAATCACATCTCACATGGTGCTTTGCTGTGTTGCTGCATGAGGTGTTGGGGCTTTCCTGGCAGTGGGAGGTGGGTGGTGTTGCAGCCCCTATTCTGGCCTGAATAATGTACCACTTACAGGAATTGCTCAAAACCAGCATCTCTAGATTTGGGTCTGCTTTGAGCCCAATTTGGAAAAAGGCAAAAAACTCAGGCAGCCTGGCTCCCTATCACTGCCCACGGGGCATCATCACCCACTGCTCTTTCCAAACAAGCGAGAAAGAGCAGGGTGAAATAATATTTTCCTGTAGATCACCCTAAACAGACTTCTTGTCATTGCTCACTTTGTTGCTTGCCAGCTCTATTTGCCACCTGGACAGATCCTTGCTGGAGGTGTACCCAAGCATTCCTTGGAAGTGTACCCACACAGGGGAAAATGAGCTCTATCCCAAGGTAAACCTTCTCTCCAGTAGATAGTAAACTCCAAAACAATATCAAACACGTGCCAGCACAAGGGCAACTGAGTCTTGGTGCTGATTTGGGTTCTCCATTGCCCTACCTGCTTGAGGGGAGGAGGATGAAGGGGGAGGAAGGGCACGTGGGTGCACGCATACCTGCGAGGGTGGCCCGGGTGGTGGGACCGGTGTCGCGCGGCACCAGGACCTCGTGGTAGTGCTCCCCGGCCAGGGTGCTGTAGACCACCCTGTAGCTGTGTGCCTCGGCCTCGCTGTTGTCCCAAGCGAGCTCGAGGCTGGCAGGGGTCCGCGAGCCCACCCGCAGGTTCTTGGGGGCATCAATCTCTGCGCAACACAAGGGAGAGAGGCACCGTCTCACCGCTGGGAACGCACCCCGCGGCCTTGGCACAGCCAGACAGCAGTGGAGGGGTACCTGGGTGTGACATCCAGGAAGTCCCACATGTGGTTCCTCCTCCCCAGAGCATATCCTGGCAGGAAGGGCTGGAACATTTGCTCTCACCTGCTGCTCAGCACAGACTGCGAGTGCCACCCAGGAGAGTGATGTGAATGCTGGGCACTCGCAGCATCCTCAGTAACTTGGTTTGGCAGCTAATTCTATGTTATTTCAAAAAGAAAACCCTTTTCCCCTATATTAAAGAAACTGAGGCACTGTGAGTAAGAGAAAAAGGGCTCTGTAGTAGCCATGCTTGAAGTATGAGCTGCTTTTAGAAGAAAACCTTGAGCATCTTTACAGGCTCATTCACACTCAGACATTGCCCAAAGGGTTTGTTTATTGGTAATGCTTAGGCTGTGCACTGAATCTGCTCTGGTTTGCACAATAAACTCTGCTGAGCAGCAGCTTGGGGCTGGGCACCAGTGGACAATGGGTAATGGTGATGGATCTGAGTTTCAGGGGGCGGTATTTTTATGTTGCCTTTTAGAAATAAAGCAAGGAAGGCCAACTCAGCAAATCAGCTGGGGCAAGTATCTCATCCGAAATATTTATCTATAAAGACTTGTACACACACAATTTATGTATCACAGTTATTACAGGAGAAGCCTCATATCCAGCAGTAATGTACATGAAAAGTAATTTATATACCATAAACCAGCACGGAAATACATGCTCTGGCTCCTCCTTTATGGCACGGTAAATTAAGTCCATTAGCTATCTGCAGGCTTAACATTAATTAAAGTTCTACCGACCACTTAGGGTGTTCAGAGAAGACATACAGTAAGATAACCACGTTTCTGGCTGTGCTGGTTTCAGCTGCTTGACTGCTGATTCCTTGGTCAAGGCACCTGCCTTGGCTCTTGATGCTGAGCGGGAGCAAGTGTTTCCTCGAATTCAAGACCTGTGCTGAGCACTTTGGTGCTTTCGAGAATTGTGCATTGAGCTGTGGGTGCTCTTAGGGACATAAACTGTGAGTTCTAGAGTTCTAAGCTGTGGGTCTGAACGGGCACTGGAGCTGGGATGTGTGTCCCAGGCAGGTTCAGCCTTGATGGTGCAGCAAGACATGGCCAAGATGGGGTTGGTTTGGGGTTTACCATCTAAATATGGGGGGGTTGAGTCCATCCATGCCTCATCACTGGCATCTGGGATCACCCTAGGACCATATGAGCATCCCTGTGAGGCATAGGGCATAGAGAGGACCTTTGGCACTGGAGGTTTAGTGGCTAAACAGCCACTAGCAGTGGAGGGGCAGAGGGCAGTTTTAGGGTGTGTATTTTAGGGTGAGCTGAATCATTTGCTCTGCCTTGCTCTGTGACGGCATGCAAGGCACCAGCATTCAGGTGTCTCCATTCACCCCTGCATCTTAAACATTGCATTTTCCTTCCACTTCTTCCTCCTAGCACACCACATTAAACACCAGCTCACTTGTACCAGGGGAAAAACAGGTATCACTAAACCCCAGATGCAAAACACCTTCAGTTTTTCTCTGGATACGTCCTTGTTGCAGGACAGCCCATCTGCAGATGGCAGGAAGCCATCTTCCCATGCTTGCCAGAGGCTCAAAAATTCAGTTGTCCCAGCAAGGCCAGCTAGCTACCTGTGGTGAACTGTGCGAAGGCTGGCTGGCTCTCGTTGGCACCCCGGAGGGCGCTGACGGCGAGGTGGTAGCGGGCGCCGGGGCGCAGGGCCTGCAGGGAGTACTGGCTGAGGGGGGGCTGCAGGCGGAAGGTGGTCCTCCCGCCCTCCCCGTCCGCCAGCCCGTACTTCAGCAGGATGGCATCCACCTTGGCACGCGGCGGGGTCCACTCCACGAAGGCCACCGTGTCGGAGACATCCCGCACCAGGATCTGCGTCGGGCCATCGATGACTGCAGGGGGAGGGGGGAAACGGGCACCTGTTATTTTCAGAGAGTTGGACGGGGAAAGGTGGAAGCTTTGGGGACATCAAGCTTCAGGGATGCTTCAACCTGACCTTCAAAGTGGCTGGAATGAGTATTTGGGGACAAGGGAGAGAGGTGGCAAGGGACAAGACACTGACCCCAAGGTACTTAGGGGGTTTGGTCCTCATGGGTTCCCGGTCCCTTGTCACAATCTCCTGGCTCTTTCCTGAACCCTCTTCACTTCTTGTGAACACCAGAGCAGGACCCAGCAGGTCTCTCATTGACACCCATTACAGCTATAATGCAACTCATGCCCTTCTCTTGAGCTGATTGTCAGCAATAAATCCTCCTTCGTTTTTAAAGGTGGTACTTCCCAGGATATAAAACTCCTATATCTAACTGCAACACACTTTCTTTGTTCTTAGATAGCTGTTTGCACTTTTGCATTGAAAAACATGTAATTTTCCTTTGTGCCCAACTCTTCAAACTATCCAAACAACTTTTATTGATGTTCTACTCAATTTACTCTTTTCTGAGCCTTTCCATCATTGGCAAATTTATCAGCAACAGTATTATGTCTTTTGAAAGGTGTTGACAATGTGTTAAATAACGTGGGGCCAAGGACAAGATCCAAGCATTGAGAACTGAGGAATGTCTCTAGAAATGTTTCTGCTTTGCTGCCAGCTCCTGGTTTGTCCTTAAACTGAGGGATCAGCTCATAAAGCTGCTGGTGTCTTGGAAGTGGGAAGAAAGAAGAAAATGCAACTGCTCTAGTGAATCTTTAACTGGGTATGGGGCTATGGTGGGTGTCCAAAATAACCTTTCAGCTAAAAGGTTTTGAGATAAATTCATAACCAAGGATCTACTGGAAGACCTTTTTGGACATTTCTGCTTTTATTTTAAGAGATTTGGGCCCTTCCTTCCTCCACATCCCCCAACACTCAACCTTTGGACATCCTGGGCTCAAGCCTGGCTGATGGATGATTTGAGTCCAGCAGGAATTAACCACTACGTGGATGGATGGATGGATGGATGGATGGATGGATGGATGGATGGATGGATGGATGGATGGATGGATGGAGGGAGCCAAGCCTTGCCATCACTCCTGTGTCATGGCAGTGCTCATGCATGGCATAAGGCCTGCTGGGCAGCCTGTTTTATCACCTAGATGATCACAAGGTGGGTGAAAAAGCCCACTTTTAGTTCTGTAATTTAGGCTATGCCACATATACCTAATGTACTACATATCTTAGAAAATGACAGTATATAATAGGGGTCTGCTGAATGCTGCACCTCAGGGTTGGAAGTTCTGGGGGGACAAGCCTGTGGGCAGGGGTGGGAAGGAGCAGGGAGGATTAGAAAAAGACAGGGAGGAATCTGGAGTAGTAAGGTGAGGTCTGGGGGCAAAACAGCAGAGGAGGGAGCACAGCTGGGAAGCCCAGTGTTCAGGTAGGAGCTGGCCATCCAGCTTGGCCAGGACCATGTCATGCATACCCTCAATCTCCAACTGCTTCATGTTGTCCAGTCATCCAGGTCATCCACGTCTACTTATCTGTGTAGCATAAAACCATGCCTTTGCTGCCTGATCCTGGCACAAGGTGTTGAGGAAGAATGAGGTGATGGGGATAAAGCTCTGGGGGTGCTGCAGAGGAAGGCAGACATGCCAGCATAGGGATGCCTTCATGGAGCACAGATCTGGGAGCCCACCGCTCCACCTGCACTGGTCAACCCTTGAGTTTGAAATACCAGCTTCTATTTTTGCCGATTTCCCAGGGAAAGGAAATTTCGGGCTTGACCAGGAGATGTCTCTATTAAGCCACGTCGAGCTGAAAGCAGCAGCAAAGCAGGAGGAGAGGACTGCTGGAGAAGCTCAGACCTGAAACAAACTGCTGCGGTGGAGGGACCCTCCCTTCACTCTCACTGCTGTCTCAATTAGCAGCACCTTATTACAACCCTCCGGCAGCTATTTAAGTGCTGTTTCCTTTTAGAACAGCTCAGATGGAGGTAGTAGACGTCTGCCTGGCTTTCAAGGCAGACTGCAACAGATCTGGTGTGAAGAGTCTCTTCTCCCCCGTGAGCCCTGCCCATCTCTGCATCTCCTTCAGCAAGAAGACCCACCTGAATTTTCTTTGGTCTAAAGGGTGGAGCAGTGACTGGGCAAACAAATTGGTTAGGAAGGGATATGCTGTTGCTCCTGGCTCCCCGCCCTGCTGCCTGATTTGCCTGAATAGGTGGGAGTTGAGGGCATTTGGTGACATAAAAGCAGGTGGGAGTTTTAATCTGTTATATATGAGTAAGTAATACATTTGTAGAGATATTTCTTGACGGCATCCATCCTCCAAAATGTGAGATTAGCAGAGAAGAATAATTTATCCAGATATACAATAAAAGCACTTCACTCCCAACCCCATTAACCTCGCCAGGGTTTCTGCACTTATGGCAATTTAGGAGAGAGAGGGACAAAATACTTCATGAAGAAGCTGTTGCTGCAATGTTTGGGCACCTGGGTGCCGTCAGTTTCATCCCTGCCCATGTGATGCCAACTGCTCTTCCTGATGGAACTTTATTTTTGGGACCAAGCCCTGGGCACTGTTGTGCTGCCCCCAGGTCAGGCTCACTCACGGGTTGAGACGCTGTCGGAGGTGGGAGGGCTTCTGGCTTGTTCCTTCAGGGCCACAACGGTGACAGTGTACTCTTCCCCTGGCTTCAGCCCCGTCTGGTTGAAGGTGGTGACGGTGCTGGGGAGCTGGGCAATCACACCACCCTCATTATTCTGTCAGGGAATGAAATAAGCATTAACCCTCACCCACCAACTGGTGTTTTGGGGGACATTGATGCATGGAGAGGAGGTGCCCCCCATCCTTCCACAGCCCGCTCTGCATCCTCAAATCACACTGTCACACCCCACCATGGAGGGAGACACCTGGGATGAAGTCACCCACCAAGCGTGGAGCACTCGTGTTGTTGGGCTGCAAAATCCTCCCCATTCCTCCTCCCTCCCCAGCTTCTGTACTTTGCCATTTGTGCCTCTGCTGTTCTCCAGAAGAGGGAAGATGATTACACTAAAGCCTTGGCTAGACTTGTTTTCCTGCTCTTCAGGTGCCAGGAGCCTTTTGTTGCTGATGTATAGGTATGAAGCTGTGAGGTCTTTATTTTGCCTTCCCCTCCTTTTTAACCATCTTTAGTACACTCATTTATGCCTTGTGGTTTTGCCCTGAAAAACTGTAAGGCTTTAAACAACTGCACATGTCACCTTTCCTGCCAGTGTTTGGACAAAGGATCTTTTCTTGCTGCTGTCTTCACTATTAACATGCTAAACAAATCTTTGCACATAACCCTCAATTCATATTCATCTCTTTTCTCATTAAACAGGAAATCTTCCATTTTAGCTATCAATTGCCATTTTACCTTTCTTAATTTTCTTTGCTAAATCTGTCTTCTCTTTGTCTTTTCCCCACCCCATCCCCACTGCAGGCAGCAGATGGGCAATCTTGCCTGACCCAGGTTTTGTGGGGGGTGAGAGCATCGTGGGCACCATGGAAGGAGAGTGGAAAGAGCTCTGCAGGAAGCTGCAAGCATCCTCGTTGGGCTGCTGAGGTCCAAATCAGCATCTTCTCACCCAGTTTTTGGGAAGACAGGGAGGTCAATTTTTCTCACCACAGTTGTGATGCTGCAGTTATAACTGTTGTTTTTAGCCTTTGGGAATGGGTTTTGGGTTTGGTTGAGGTGTGGCAATGTTTTGGCATGTACCCAAGCAAGCTTTGATTGCGGGGCAGTAAAGGACACAGCACCCTCTGCCTAATTTTAGGGGAAATGCTGATGATAGAGACTCAAGAGAGGACAATTTTGGCAGCTGATGGGCAGGAGCATGACTGTGACTTTATGTCCTGACTCATAGATTTCAGAACTTTTAAGCCCAGTGAGCTACATCCCTTCCCTTCCCAAGACCCTGCATCCAGGAACAACCATCCTTTCGCATCTTATCTGCCTTTAAATCCCAAAACTTAAGCTTAAAAACAGAAAAGAGAACCAATGGTTTACATTGATCTGCTCCAGGGGGATGCTGTTCACCTTAATTCCTGAGTAATAGTGAAATGTTTGGAAGAGCTATTTTTCCCTAACAAAAGCTTTTCTCTGATATTGCTATATTTTTCAGATTTAATCCTGAAGGATCACCTGATGGTGACTGAAAATTATCCCAGGATCTATACCTGCATTACCTGAGCTTTAACTTCTGACACAATTTGCACGTGGATGTAGCCAACACTGCATTAAGAATCTTCTAGAAACTCTTTGGAAATGAGAGAATCGAGTTATTTAAGGCAACTGGGCCCTTGCTTCTTGCTGTACAATGATACTTTATAGTTAAGAGTATTTAAAACTTTGGGGCCAAATTTTGCAGTTCTCCACTGCCCAGAGCTGCCTTTGATTCCAGTGAAGGTTTTGTACAAGTGAAAACATCATAATTGAGCCCTTAATCAGCATTTCTTTTATTGCTGGGGCTTGAATATTCTCATAAAGAGGCTCCAAATACAATTGAAGCTATACTTATGGCTAAATGGTGTAGAAATTATGAATATAGATTAAATACTTGATGTACAATTTTTGTTGCTGTGCACAGAAAACACGGGGTATTTAGGGCAACATTTTTATCCTTTCATCTTTTCTGGCATGATTTCTACCTGCTCGTCACTGCGATTAAAATTCCATGGCAGGAATTAAGTGTGCGTGTGACTCGGGGATGTTGAAGGTTGTTGTCTGAGAGCCAGCAGCTGCTTGCTTTGATCCAGGCTGCTTTGGGGACCTTAGTGTAGAGAGCAGGACAAGGAAGAGGAGGAGGAGGAGGAGAAAGAGTCATTGCAAAGGAGATGGAAAGAAAAAAGAGAGTGAACAACAAGAGGCATGGAAACTTTTTTTCCCATCACTGAATTTTTTGGGGGGATATTTCTTTGAGGACATGTATGTCTTGACACAAAAACTTATGGGGAATTGCAGGCTGGCAGTGTCTGGGGAGCCTGATGTGCAGCACACAAGTGGCAAACACAGGCTGAGTATTTTGGGAAGGGGGTAATTGGAAACTGATTTAGGATCCACTCACTGAGTGCTTTCAGCAATGCCGTGGGTGTGGCAGCAGTACCTTGGGAATGAAACTGATCTCCCAGCCGTCGAAGGGGAAGGAGAAGGGCTCCCACTGCACCTCTGCTGTCGTCTCTGTGATGGTCTTGAACTTCAGCCCCTGCGGTGTGGCGAGGTCTGGAAGGGAGCAGGGGGTGATGAACAGAGCAGGGTGGATGTGCACATGCTGTGGTACCCACCCTGCTCCCTGTGGGTATTTTGTTATCTGGGCAACAAAACCAGGGAAACTTCTGGTAACTGTCAGCAAAATTCCCTTTTCCCCGTTCTACGTGGATTGGAGGGAAAAGAAGGAAATGCCTGGACCTATGGACACTGAAGCATCCCACTGCACTATCGTGTGAACAGAGTGAATTATGGGGTTGCAGAGGGGTGTCTGGATAGTTTCTGTTTTTTCCCCTGCCCTCTGTATCCTTAGTCTCCAAGAAACCCTTCTGGAAGCTGGCATTGCAGCTTGATACTCCTGTTTTCCTCTGTGCATCACAGTCCCGGTCAGGACTGTGTTTCTCCTGATGCACAGCAGCATCTCCTCTTGCTGCACTATTCCCTGTATCATGGGGAGTCATCACGGGGAAATCATCCATTCAGGAGTGGGAGGAGAACCTGAGACTTCCATGTTATATTGTAGTATTTTCTCTGAGGAAAAAAATGTAATGTAACAAATATTTATTTATTTATTTATTTTTAAGGCTCAAGTTTCTGCTGCTAGAAGGTTTTTATGGAAAAAGCGAGCCAGCTTGAGCATCCCCCCAGGATACTTGGGTAACAAAGGACAAGTGCGGTGGGATACTTACTAGTCATCACCTTGGAGGTTACGGGGATGCTGAAGACGTCACTGATGACTGCATAGATGCTGACATTGTAGGCAACACCTGGCTCCAGATCCGCGATGGTGATGCTGCTCCAGTCCCCAGGCACCCTCTGCTGGAGCTGGGTGCCCCCTGGCACCGCGGGCTGGTACGAGACCACGTACTCGGTGGCTGCCCCGGGGCTGTCCCAAGCCAGCTCGATGGAGCTGTCGCTGATCCCTGTCACCCGCAGGTTTTCAGGAGGAGACACTGGTGGGAAGGGCAGAGGTACAGAGAGTGTCAGCATGTGCGTGGCTTATTCTTCCACTGCTGTGGGAGGCTGTGTAGGTCTGCTGCTGGGACAGGGGCTGGGGCTGGGGTTATGTGCTATCTGTGGTTGTCTGAACAGCTATAACAAGGTAAAGGCTCAGGAGAACCTGTTGCACTAAGGGTTTAGCTCCCATGTCGGGATGAACCTCACTGGCTTTTTACTCACCTCCCAGACTTTTGTCCATGGTGTCTTTGGGGACAGGGATAACAGGGAGGTAGCCACACAGTGGGGCCTCACTCAGTGTGTCCTAAGCGATGCGTGCTGCTGGGTACAGATTTCTCCCAGGCTTCACGGTACTCCTACGGGACTCTGGGCACCTTGAAACCCTTACTTGTGCACTCAAATCTGGCTCTCCTCACACATCCCCCCCACCCACCCCTACCTGCTGAGCAGTCCTGCCCATCAAAGCCTTCCTCGCAGACGCAGAGCCCATCCCGGCAGACCCCCCGGCCGCTGCAGGCGTTGGGGCAGTGCAGCCTTGCGCAGTCCTCGCCGGCGAAGCCCTCCTGGCACTCGCAGGTGCCGTTCACGCAGCGGCCCCGTCCCGAGCAGTCGCGGGGGCAGCGCAGCTGGGAGCAATCCTCCCCGGTGAAACCCTCCTCGCACACGCACTCGCCGTCCACGCAGAGCCCGCGGGAGCCGCAGCCGGCGGGGCAGCGGAGCTGCGAGCAGTCCTCGCCCCCGTAGTCGTTGTCGCAGATGCACTGGCCCTCCAGGCACACGCCGCGGCTGGAGCAGCCCCCGGGGCAGCGGGGCTCGGAGCAGTTGCTGCCTGCCCAGCCCTCCATGCACACGCAGCTGCACGACTCCAGGCTGAAATTCCCGTGGCCGCTGCACTGCGGGATGTAATCCAGCTGCCCTGCAAGGATGCAGGACCGAGGGTCAGAACCCACCGGGCGAGAGGTGGAAAAAGGTCAGTTTTGGTCTCACGTCAGCCCTCTGAAGGGCTGGAGAAGGGGGCAGGTGTGTGTGTGGGGATAGTCCTCCCTCTGAGTATGCCCAGCTCTGGCGAACTGATGCCTTTAGGGCTGAAAGGGGAAGAATTTGTGGTACGGGGTCGAGGTGGGGTTCGGGTGCATCTTTCCCTAGGGAGCTGTTGCTTCTGTAACCATGGGTGCCATCAGCCTTGTGGTGGTGCAGGTGCTCCCTTTGGTTTCTCTCCAGTTCAGCACTCAGTTGATAGGAACTTCCCTAGACCTCCTACTGGGAAAAAAACCTTCCCTGGCCAAACCCCCTGCATTAGCCATGACTCCTCTGGTCTCACATCTACCCACTTCTCCTTTTTATAGATAAGAGATCCCCATTTGCTTTCTCGCTCTCCTATAAAAAGTAGGTATGTACCCAAAGGCGTCATCTTCATCCCTATCCTGGTGAACCTGACAAAGACAGAACTGTTGGCTTTGGGCACATTGAGGTTGTGGAAAAGCAGGGACAGCACTTGGGCTCTGTGGCCAGCACCTCTAATGCCCCCTCTTTAGCTGGGAGCCTTGCACAGGATGCTCTGGGGTGAGGAGGGAGGATGGGGATGAAGGCACCAGTCACTGACACTAATGCTCCCAGTTTTGCCCTGAAACAGAGCCATTGCTCCAGCTAAGGATTTATCCTCAGCAGGATAACTTTTCCTTGCTGATTTTTACTGCTTTTCCTCATGTGAACCAAGGAAGAACAGAGACCATTTCTGTGCTTCCTCCAAACCATGGGAAACCTTTGCACCCCAAAGACCCCCCACCAAATCTCCAGCTACATTTTCCATCCTAGCTGACTTTTCTGAGCAGCTCTTCCAATGGGGAATGTAGCAGGTGCACATGTAAAAGCAGCTCAGTTACATGCTGTGCCAGACAGACCCATTTGGGTTACTTTGCAGGACAATTCCCATCCAAACTGCAAATACTGGGAATGCCAGTCAGGATCTCTTCAGATCTCAGCCTCTAGTTAAGTTATCAAAAGATGAGAGAGGATGCTTCTAAGTGTGCTGGAGGAAAGAGGCTTTCCTCAGGGAAATGCTTTGGGTGGTGGGGTAGGGATCCTGATCTCCTTTGCACTGCAGTGAATTGAAAGCAACTCTGGTAAAAATAAGTTGAATTACTCCAGTTTTAACTTGGCACATCTGTGATGGGAGTGAGGGCTCCACCAAGCAATGAATGTTTAATGGGACTGTCTGTGTATGTTGCAAGTAACCCAAATAAACCCATCAAGGTTTCAAATTAATTCCTTTAAAACAGGTTTTTCCCATAGCATTTCCTACGTGATTTTAACCCTCGCTTTGCACAGACTGGTGTTTCCTGTTTTCTCTTAGTTATTAATGCAGCAGATGAATGTGGCATTCTGAGGGATGTGGGCTGAAGCCATGGCTGGAAATGCATTGACTTCCACTGACCACAGGATAGATGCCAGCCCAAGCCACCCTGCTGTGTGTCCATCCTTGTTTCTCCCTCCCTGACCAACACACCTTTGGTGGAACTCTTGACCTGAGCATTGGTTTCACCTATTTCATTCTCATGTGTCCTACTCATAGAGGTGTTGGGGTACCACTGGAAAAAAATCACAGTATAGCTGCAAAACTTTAAAACAAAATGCAGGAAGTATTGGGGGTAAAAGGATTGTTTGTTTTTTTTTTTTTAATTTCTCATCCTTTCTGTTGCTGTTCTTGGTGTAAAAAACAGTTGTCCCCTGGAAAGATTTCCTGTGTGGTTCTCCTTGCTTAGTGTTTTCTTCCCTGCAGGGAGACCTGGTGCATTGAAGCCACAAGCAGGGCTGGGCTGCATTTGGGATGGATACCCTTTGAGACATCCCCTCTTCCTCAAGACAAGGAAAACTATCAATATGCTGGCTCCTGTACCATGGAAATGCAGCTGCTAGCCCAAACCTTCCTGACCCATCTCATTTCAGCTGAATGCTGCTTTCCTGACCCTGAGGGACATCTGAGGTGAAACGAGGGGCTGCCTTTATTGGAGTAACCCTAATGGGACCTCTTTGAGGTCTCCACAAGAGTACATCTTATTCAGATGAAATACCATGTTGATGGTTTTGTGCCTTTTTGTTTTTATAGGTTTTGTTTGCTTATTTCATGTAGCAGCTACATCTCTGCTCCCTGTCCCACTAGCAGTGGCAGATGTCTGAGTGTTGGAAGGACTGCAGAGTTGTGAGATCCGCCTGCTCACCCCTAACCAGCCGTAATTTCATCCCTAAAGGGGGGTTCAGCTCTCTTTCCATTATGGAGTTTTTGGAGTGGGCACTCAAGTGATCAAAGCCCTCACAGGGGTTTTCCTGGCTTAGAAGACTTAAGCTAAGTTTTTTTCACTAAAGCCACAGCCCCATCACAGGGAAACACTGTTTTTCCTCTGTCACCACTCTGAGTGGCATCATCAGGTTTTGTATTATTTCTCCTGCCTTTCACTCAAGCCCTCAGTCCCCAGCAAGAGCTAACAGGATGGCATTACTACCTGTGGCTGCATTTTCTTGGCAGCAATTGGAGGTGCATTGGTCCCGGAGGATGGAGACCTCCCTCTCCAGCATCTCAATCCTGCTCAGCAGCTCCTGCAGGGATGGGAGGGAGGTGGAGCACTTGCAGGCCTGCTTGGGCATGTTTATCCTGTGGGTGAAGGTGACCTGGCTCTCGCTGTCGGAGGTCTGCTCCGTGTACTCTGCCAGCCGGTCGTCTTCTGAACTCACCTCCTCGGCCGAAGACTTGAACATGGATGAGCAGCAGCTGTCCAGTGGGATGTTGATGTTGTAGATGTGGTGGAAGACCATGGGCTGCTCTTTGATAGGTGGGCTGCAGTTGGTGAGGCCACCTGCCTCATCCACCGCTGTCCTCTCAGCTGGCTCTGTTGTCATCTCCAGCCGGCACTCAAAAGGCTTGAGGACAGCGCCCAGCAGAAGCAAGTTGAAGCTGATGACCACATTCCTCAGGACCGGGTTTTCACCATCAGTCCCCATTTTCCTGGGAGAGGGAAGAGCCTTCCACACCAGTCTGGGTCAGCCGAGAGTTGGGAGGACCTGGGAACACAGAAGCAAAAGAGCATGGTTGGTGTTAGGCTTGAAACTCAGCAAAGAGAGGCAGTTATCTAGACACACATGGGGCTGACTTGACCCACATGCAGTCCTTCTGGCTTTGGTGGACCCTAAATCAACCCTGGATTGGGTTGGAAGACCTTGTCATAGCCCTTGAGCAGTGACAAAGACAGGTCCTTGTTGTTACTGCTTTTTTATTTAAGAAACAACTAATCTGGTACTATTAAAGCACCAAATACTCATCTCTGTGCCACTTACCACTTCTTACTTTGCCACCTTTTGCCAATGCCATAACCTTGAGCAATTGCTGTCTCTTGTTTCTAATGGCCCTCCTGCTCTGGAGCTCCTCTCCAGTTCCCTGGGGAACATCCCTGCCTCCCTCATTACCCTACTGCTGAATGAAAATATATCTGCTGGTTTCTCTCCAGCAACACCTGAAACTCCTTTGGTAGGCTCTCCTTTTTCCCCCTGATTTTAGGATAAGCAAGAAAAATGGAAATAGCCTTGCAATGGGGTGGTTCTGACCATGCTCACAGAAGACAGGCTCTGTAAGTGGCAATTTGGGGCTGCATTCTCAGACTCTGACTCCCTCAAGTCCTCCTCTGCCTTCTGGGCTCTCCGCTGGCTCCTGGGTGGCCCTGGCTGACCCACGGGGAGACTCCTTGTCCCTGCCTAATGGGGCAACCGTGACAGGGGAAGGCACAGGGACTAATGAACACCGGCTGCCTTTGATTGACTCGCTGGTGTTCAAATCCCAGCACCCCCTCCTTGGCCTCTCGCTTGGCTTTTTGTGTGTGCTCGGAGTGGAAGTAATTGTGGCCATGAGCCAGCTGCTCCGAGCTGGGCTAGTGCTTCAAAGGAAGACTCCTTGCAGGATTACAGGAGCAGCTTAGATACAGGGAAATGAAATCCTTCCTCTCCCCCTCTTCGGATCCAGCCTGCCTTAAGAGACATGTCAGAGCCTGTTTGTGAGCAGAACTGGATGGGGATAGAAGAGTTCCATGCAGGACTGAGGGAGTGGGAGATGGATGGGGAATAGAGGAGGGTGAGCAGATACACACGGCGATTGCTCGCTAATGACAGTGAGCAGGGTGATTGGGTAGTTAACGACTCTGTATCCCATAGACCGAAAGCCATTCATTTGCTGGTAGGAACTGCCAGGCTTATTGATCTCAATCTCTTTATCAGTACATTCATTACAGCTGCCCAGCTCTCAGTTCTGAGTGACAAGTCACAGCATTCCACTCTTGCCCCTTAGGTACGGTATGATGCTGTGGGGGTGTTGGCATCCATGGGGCACAGTGCTGCAGAGATTTCTCTTAATATCACTGGTTGGGCTCTTAGTTGTGAAATGCTGAAAAGTCACCACTGTTCAGGCTGACCCCGGCTCAAACCAGGCTGAATCCACATGGCAGGTGGATGCTCCTTGGTGTCCTCCAACCCAGAGCAAGCCAGACGTCTATATTAGTCCTCAACTTCTTCCCAGAGGCTTGGGCTGACAGCTCTGAAGCCCTGCCAAATTTGTGAATGCATTCCTGAGCTCTGTCATCGCCGTTCCCTGTCTGCTCCTGCTCTGTCTCCTGCTCCTTGTGTCAACAGTTTGCTTTTCCCTAAAGGACCCATCATGGTGAGCTCAGCCAGGCTGGGCTGGGAGAGCTCTGGGGCTGCATGAGCCATCTGACAGCTTGAGTCGTGTCTACCTGGGAAGAGGAGTTGCATGAACATTCCTCCTTTTCCTGTGCTCCTGGTGCTTCCCAGTCCAGCTCACACTGCAGTGACAGAACTGTTAAAAACCATTGACTGGGGGAACAGATCCAGGGCTGTATATCCCTCCACCCTCCTTCACAAGGAAAAGAAGCCAATTTCTGTGCCATTTAATGTGTGAAATTGGTTGCATTAGAGAAAATTTATCTAAGTTGCTATTAGGTTTTTGGTTTGGTTTGGTTTGGGGTTTTTATGTTGTTTTTTTTTTTTTTAATTATGCCTATGTTGTCCTCGGGTTCAGATAAAACTCCCAGCTGGTGGCCTTCTTGATGGCTTTGATCCCTTCATCCCTAGAGGTGGCCTTGGAAGACCTCCCATACAGGGCAGTGAAAGCAGCTTTGAGCCTGTTACTTTCCTGGTGTCTGGTGTCAGTGTACTTCACTTTCTGCTGGACTGGGACAATGCCTCTCCATCCCAGAGTGGTCTCTGTGTTACCAGGATAGGACAACTGATCTCCAATTGCCTCTGGCACAGCACAAGCTTGGGGCTGGTTCTATATTTTACCAGAACTAGTTACCTTTGGTTTATTTTGCTTTTTTTTTTTTTTCCTACAATCCCCCTGAAACATGGGTGTTTGAATTAAAGTTCAAATTAAAGAGTTATTACAGTTAATTATGAAGTTTGGCAGGCATTGAGCTTTTGGCTCCAAAGCATTTCAGCTTTGGGGAGCTGTGAAAGAATCAATCTGCTGCAATTTCTCTGTAGTGCTCAATAAAAAATACAGACAATATAAAACTGAGAAAAATATTTGAGGGTTTTGCCAAAGATATACCACAGCAAAGCCCTCTCTTTCCCTCCCCATCAGCCTCCTTCCATCCAGGATTTGTGCCTTATGGGCCAGCAAAGGAAGAAATATAAAACCCCTATTAAATCCAGAGTGCATCCACCCTAATTATATATTTTCAGTTATTTTTACATTTTGCTGATGGGCTGTATCTGTGTGAGCAGCTTTGTGAGAACGTATGCAAAAGGGAACCTGTGTGTGTGGATGCTCAGAGCAGCTGTGCTGAGAAAGTCATTAATGATGTAGCAGTGGTTTGTGGGGGTGGGGGAGACAGCATCTCCCCAAAATGCAGCACCAGATCTCCCAGCAGCATATGCAGCCCTTTTTTTATAACTTAGCAATGTGAACGTAGCAAATGCAAACTGGGCTTTTGCAGAGTGGGTGCAGAGACATCAGATCTGCACAGTGAATATGCTGCCAGGAGTTTTGTCTGTGGCATTTTGTGGGGATAGTTTAATGGATGGTCCAACAATATTTCTATTTTCATGACAGTTTTGATGAATTGCTTTGGTTAAAAAAAAAGTCAAATGTTGTCTGGGAAGATGCTTGAGAAAGGAAAATATTTATTTCTTCAGCCATATATTGTGTATTAAAATGTTTTTGAAGGCAGTAAAGATGAGAAAATGAAGTGATTTTTTTTTTCATTGAGAAACCTTTTAATCTACCCAGAGCATATAGAGATGGCTATGTGTGTGTATATATTTATGTACATTTATTGCATTCCCTTTTTCTGAACACCAGGTAAACTCCAAACCCTGCTGCTTGGTGCAGATGACCAACTGGAAAATCAGATCTATTTAGAGTTCAGGCCCATGCTCATCCTTGATGCTGACCAACAAACCATCAAGAAACAGAGTTTGCTGCCTGCTTCCTCAGCATGGCAGAAGCAAGCAGGCATTTGCTAACACCCAGCAGTCCCTGAACCGTGTGATCAGAGCTGTGATGTGTTCCCTGCTGGAGCACAACTGGCAGGAGCCAGACCTCTGTGATGGATTTGCTCCTACTGCTGTTAATGGTGGGAGTGACCCCAGGGTATGGTGAAGCAGGAAGCCTGTGGGTGTATCATTTGGACTTCTGTGTTGAAAAGTGTCTTGCAGGTTTTCCATAAGCCAAAACCCCCTGCTGATGGATGGTTTTCAAGGCTGCCAAAACCACCCTGGAGATAACCAAGTGCTTAGTGCAGATGGTGCCCGTTCCATGTTATGGCAAGATGCAGCCCATGCAGCTTTACTCTTGGCTTCATTGGGAAGGAAATTCAGCTCCATGGTATCCCTGCTTGGCTTCCCAGCCTTAGCCTTTTCACTCCAAGGTGATCACACAGCTGGAAAACTAACATGGATTGCATTGCAAGCTCTGAATCCCAGCTCTGGAGTTTTTTGGGATCTCCAAAGCGAGGCTGCAGTTACTCGCTGGTTTAGGGAAACTCATCATTCCCATCCATCAGCACCATTATTGCCTTGACATTGACATCTCTCCTGGGTGCCACGTCCTTCAGCCATGGCAGGTGAAGGTGTGTGCATGGCAAGGCACACATTGTCAAGCACTGGCACCCAGGGAAGTGGTGAATCACCATCCTTGGAGGGATTTTAATGAAACTTGTATATATGGCACCTGGGGGCATAGTTTTGTGGTGGGCTTGGCAGTGCCAAATTAATGGTTGGACCTTGATCTTGGAGGTCTTTTCTGACTCAAATGATTCTAGGATTCTCAGACCCTGTGGTGTGCGCCTTGTTTTTGCTTTGCTTTGTGATTCAGCAAGCAGCTCCTGTGATTTTCCTGTCCCACCGGAAAGAACTTGCATTGCAGCAGCTGCTAATGAAGAAATAGTGGAAATAATTGGGTCAGCTCCTCAGCAGCTGAAACTGCTGCAAATTTGGTGTCACAAGACTGGTCTGCACCAGTAGGATCCTCCTGAGCAGATGTAGAGTTGCAGCATGTCCTGCAGACCAATTCTCTCTGGCAGCTTTCTGAGGGAAAACAGCACTGGTGCCCAGTTATTATTGATCTACTGATATGTAATTTTTCTGCTTAAAAAGGTTTTCATTGCATTAATTCCATGGGGAGGTTGAAGGTCCTTGCTGCATGCAACAAAATGAAACCTCCCTGATCAATTCCTTCTGCACCCTCTGCTTTACTGCAATCCTTATCACCCTTCTAAACACAGGTTGTTGCAGGATTTTGGGGAAATTAAAGGAAGTGGAAAGCTTAGAGCAGCAAACCATCCACTGTAACAGTGGTTATTTGAAGTCCAGATCCTGTGGACTTACGGGGCTGAAGGTGAGGACCAACAAGGAAAACTGCACCATGCCAGAGAAACACAACTGTGTGTTTCCATTTCCATTCCATGCTGTCACCAAGCGGCTCTCAGGGAATGTTTTTCACCCTGCTGACATGTTTAAGCATGAAATACTTTGATGCTTTTATCAGTTTTCCCTAACTATATGCAGATGAAGAAATCTATAGTTCTCCCAACAGATTGCAAATTCTGCCAGTTTAAAAATTCATGCAATTCATGCACACCTCTGTCATTGCAACCTACATTATGTCTTGCTTTCATTACATATTCTTTTACTTAATTGCCTTGGAATATATTAATAGCCTCTATAAACTCCTACAGGAAAGCAAGCAGTAGCTTAGTGCAGAGGTTTTGGGGGGAATCTCCTTTAATTTTCACATTGTCAGGATCCAGCATCTCTGACTTCACCTCAGCAGTTGCCTCCTGCCTGCTCCCTTGCAAAGTCTGGGAATGACCGGGTTAAGTCTTAGTTTAGCGAGGGTGACAGCTCTAATCTGAGCCTATACCAGCATTTTGGTGCTGTCTTCATTTATATATATACATTTACAGGTACATTATCATCTCCCCATTCAAACCAACTGAGTTCAACCACACTCCACAAAACAATTCTTTCTCAGTGCAAAACTTGCTTCTGTGACTGGTTTGCAAAGGTGGGCACAACCTTTTACTGAAGACCAAGGTGGGTGCCCAATTCCATAATGAAAGCTGTTAGCAGTGAGCTTGGTCTGGCCACTGCCTGTCCCTCTTCACTGTTTCCAGCCCCAATGCTCTGTGGGCAATGCTGGGATGCAGCACAGGCTGCAAACTCATGGTGTGGCACAGAATGGCTCATGGTTAAAGGCTTTCCTCTATTCTCCAGCACCAATATAAAGACCTATAAACATCCATAGTGTGCAATGTCCTGCAGGAAGGGGACCCATTCCCCTCTGGGTCCATGTGTGACACCCTGGGTCCAGTGGTGCCTGAAATCCCAGCTCCTAATGGGAGTTGCTGCCTGCTAACACTGAGCTCTTCCATACCACCTTGTGAGGCTGGGCAACCACCTTGTGAGGCTGGGCATGTGTTTTGAGTTGTCTCAGGTAAGTATTTGGCAGCCTGGCCCTTTGAGCACTAAGATTTGATGTCTGTTGGAGATGGCCTCGGCTGCCCCGCTGCCAGGACAGCCCTGTCCTTCGGGACTTCCTGCCTGTGAAAAGTCCTCAAATCCTGCACTTCACACTATATATTTATTCACATGGAGCTGTGAAATAAATCCCCCCTCAGTAGGCCTGCACGTTGCAGAAGTGTTTATTTCATCCTTACGTGGTGTCTCTGGGAGTTAAAGGAGTTTTACAAGGGAGAACTGGGGACACAGGCTGGGATAGCTCCTGTTCTCACCAGCAACCCCATTTGCCCATAATGGTGCTTCTGGGGTCATCTCTCCTGCCCTGTGCCTGGGGAGAGTTTAACTTTCTGAAGCAAGATTTTAGGACAGACCTTTCAAGATGCTAGCCTTCAGTGCTAAATCTCTGCACTCTTTCCAAGCCCTGTGATGGCCATTGTCCCTGCCCCAGCAGCTCCTGGAGCTCCACTGGAGATGCTCTGAAGCTGTAAATGAGAAATTAACTGCAATTACGGAGCATCACAGGGCATAAATATCCTCTAAATCCTCTTTAATTACATGGTAGCACTTAATTACATGGCAACAAGAATGTAAGCACAAAAATAAATATGATTTCAGTTTTATCTTCAGCAGAGGCACTGGTAATTAATTTTGGAGGGTAATGCAGGACCTGCATGATGTGAACTCCACTAACACAGTTCTGCAAAGGTGCTGCTGCCCAGGAGAGACAAACCTCCCTTCTCCCTCTCCAACAGCCACGACTTTGTCACGTCTTCCCATTCCCCACTCAGTGTCATCACTCTGTCTGCATGTTGATGCACAGGCAGAGACTTGCATGTCAGGATAGGGCAGGACTGGTCAGTGTAGTATCCACTCATCCTCCTGCACGGAGAAAACCAGGCATGGTTCATTCATCCCACCTC
Source organism: Parus major (assembly GCF_001522545.3). NCBI lineage: Eukaryota > Metazoa > Chordata > Aves > Passeriformes > Paridae > Parus > Parus major. Next base: position 3,769,977 of record NC_031777.1, on the reverse strand, counting down.
AGTTCTGCTGTGAACTCACATCCCGTACCCAGCCATGGGGATTTGGATCACTCTCAGCCATGGGCACGGGGCTTTTTTCCCCATTTGCTCCCAGCATTCCTCTCGGATGCCGGCAGCGAGTCCTCGCGCTCATCTGGCTGGTGCTTGGCTGTCATGTTGCATTACAGCCTGCAAATCAATCCAGACCTCCTCGGGGCTTAGCTGAAGCGGATGCAAACCCGGCTTGGGATGCTCCTTTGCCAAAACGCTGCCACCCATTACCCCCAGCACAGATGGAGCATATGCCTCGATGAGGACAAAGGGGTGTGCAGTCAAGCACAAAGTCACGTTGAACAACTTGGATGCATCTTAACCTCTGTCACCCCATAGAACCACCCCAACCACATTTAAATGGAGAACACTGCTGCAGACCAGCAGAAGAAAATCCCTACTATTTCCCCAGGTTTTTTTAACCATAATTAGTGCATTGCAGCACATTCCCCTGGGAACTCGGTTTGCTTTCAGTAAAAGCAAACCCACCTGCTGAAGTCAAATAAGCAGAGTTTTTAACTTGCTCTTCAGTTTGCCAAGTCATTTATACCCTTACCCAGAGTCAGGGGGATGGAAAAGGAATGTTCATCTGGTGCATTTTGCATTAATTTTCCCTTCACATGCAATTTTACACCACAGAGAAGAAGAAGAGCTGATGTGATCAGAGTTGAGTATGCTGTGACTTTCCCCCACCTGCTTTATAAGCCCCATACTGGAAAAAATTCCAATTTTCCTTTCTTTTTAATGTATTACTCAAACTAAACAGCACGTTACAGCTGATTTACATGCACATGCAATCTGGCAGGAGCCAGCAGGGATCGTGCTGTTTGAACCTTCCAATAATTGATATTTTCTACTCGCCTTCCCATTGTAATTTCCCTGGAATGTAAAGAGCAGCAGCAGATACTTGTGGAACAGATCTGAGCCTGGAAAAAGCTGCCACAGTGGAGCTGTCTGGAGGGTGGTTTTCCTTGGGAAAAGCTTGTTCAAGACCCCTTTGGGGACCTGCAGGATTTTCTTAGGAGGGGGACAACCTTTGGTCAGTGACCACAAGGAGCCTGCAAAGATTTTCTATCATGTCCCATTGAAAAGACAATCAAAGAGAGCATGAGCAAGCTGAAGCAGAGAAATGAATCATAGTCCTGCTGCAGAGACTTTGTTTGATAAATAATGTATATGGAGTTTACAGTAATAAACACCTTCTTCCCACCCAGGCAGCTGGGCTAGGTTTGGATATATTCCTTCTCCCAGGCAGGGTGACAGACTCTGTTTTGTCAGGTAGGTTAATCTGGGGCTTTTCTCACCACTGGCCAGCCACATGTGAGGATATGGAGAGGAGGTGGCATTCCCAGACATGGCTTGAAGAAAGAAATACGCTGGGGGTGAACATTTGGGAGATGTCCTGAGGTTAATGCGTGCCATGGAAGTCTGGCTGAGAGGGGGTGTATGGCCCTGGGTCTGCACATGGGTACCAGCTGCCCCAACACCAGGATGCTGCACCCTGAACTGCCCCCCAGCCCAGTGCTGGAGAGGTGGCTTCCCCAACCCAGGACCAAGGCCCTCATCCCACCACTGAAATAATTTTTTTGTCTTCAAATATGCTTTCCAAAGAGTACCTGGAATCTCCCACAGGTCTCTTCAGGAAAGATGGGACCTTGGAGGTAACCAGGTAAATCATCTCTGGTTATCCCTGAGGAGTGCTGGAGCAAGGATTATCCTTTGTGGTCCCATGATGCTGGTATAACAACATGAGGTGAGGTGTTCCCATCACCTTCCCTGCCCAGTTTTCCTCCCCTTAGACTGGAACAGCCATCATGGTGGGACAATCCAAAATGCAGGCTGGCCCTTGTCCTTCCTCCTGTGACATCTCAAGACATGGAGATGGCAAAATGGGGGCTGCAAGTCGGTCTCTTCAGGAAGCAAAACAAAGGGAGAAATTTCCTCTTGCCTCTCTTGTTTTTAGGCTTCTGATGAATAGCAGGAGGGGATAGGGGAAGAGAGAGGACTGTGAGCACTCCTGAACCTCAGAGATCCCAGTGACTCAAAGATTCCCTAACCTGCAAGAGCCTGTCTGGCTTGAGGTAGCGAGAGGGGCTCACAGGTGCAGGACAGAGCTGATCTGGCCTTTTATGATGGGGTAGTGTACAATAAATCATGTTGTGGGTTTGCAGTCCAAACCCCAGATTTCCTTAGATTTTGTCTTCCTGCCAGCTGGGATGGTCCCCATGGACATGTTCGGATCTGAGGAGCTGGCTGGCACCTGCATGGAGCCTCTGGTGCCACTAGAAGAATATGAAACAGCTTTAATCAAGGCACACCAGAGAAAATACTCTCTAGTTATTTTTATAGCAGGCCTTGAAGTCTTCAACTGGAGTGATTTGGTTAAAAATAGATTTGTTTCTGTTGGACTTTGGCAGGAAACCTGGGCTACCATATTAATGAAGGTAAGTGGGAAAACCCATATCTCTCCCCATTTTACATCCCTGTGGAAGAACTGGAAATAGCCTCAGCACTTTTACTGCAGAGATAAAAAAGATCCTTGGGAGGGGAAAATCACTGTAGTCAATGTGGGCTTGCACCAGCTAAAGATTGGAGTTAGGTTAGGGTTTTACTGCCCTATCATAGGTAAGTGCCTCATCAAGGAGTGGATATAAATGCATAGCATAATTTCATGGAGCTGGTGTGGGACACAAGAGCTTGGAAGCCAGCCCACTGCTTTGCCATGTATTTTAAGCAAGAGCTTGGTTTTGCTCACTTTAGTTCCCCAACTAGTATTGTAAGTGTTGGGTACAGACTTAGTTCACAAGCAAACATTTAAAATCAATTTTTAAGGCTGTTTTAATGCTGAAGAACTCTGTGGAGATCTAAGACTTAGGATGAAGGAGACCTCTTACATCCTGTGACAGACAGTGATTTAAGTCCTTTCATGAAAAAAATTCAAAATACATCTTTGGATTGACTCCTCTGGTCCCCAGTGTCCCAGAGTTCTGGCTCAGCACTTTGCATTTCCCAGACTTTTATAATTTCTAAGCCAAAATTAACCAGTCAGTTGAAACACACTTTCTTGCCTGCCTTTGCTGTCCTTCACTTCTGATCAAAGCAATAGATAAATAATGACAAATAACATGCTGTGGCCATTTGAGTAGGGCTTGCTGAACTGAGAAATGAGATCTCTTGGGCAGCAACTGCAGCAGTGGAAACAGCCAAAAATATTTGCAGTGTTTGAGCGCAGCAATTTAAAATTGAGGAATTACTGGCTGCATCCTGTTCCTACAGAGGGTGAGGAGCAAATGCCCCTTGATGCCTGCCTGGAGTGGGACAGCCCTGTCAAATTAGGCAAACTCAACCTGTTAACTGAGGTGGACTTGGACTGTTCCTCACACAGACAGACCAAACAGGAGAGGGTTGGAAGGGATTTCATCCAGAGAGAGCTGGGCAAGCTCAAGGAGGGGGCCCATGGGAACCTCGTGAGGTTCAACAAGATCAGAGGCAAGGCCTTGCATCTGGGTTGGGGCAACCCCTGCTATCAACACAAGCTGAGGAAAGAAGGGATAGAGGACAACCCTGGGAAGTTCTTGGAAGTAATGGCAGATGAAAGGCTGGGCAGATGAAAGCTGACAGGCTGTTCACAGCCCAGAAAGCGACTCTCATCCTTGGGGGGTGGTGTGCACAGAGGGTCAAGGAGGTGATGCTGCCCCTCTACTCAAGATCCCACCCCTGGAGTGGACATCTGGCCCAGGTGTCCACAGCAGAGGAAAGAGAACCTGTTGGAGCAGATCCAGAGGAGGCCATGAAGAAGCTCTGAGGGCTGGAGCATCTCTGCTATGCAGACAGGTTGGGAGAGCTGGGGGTGTTCAACTTGGAGAAAAGAAGGCTCCAGGGAGACCTCAGAGCCCCTTCCATTGCTTAAAGGGGCTTGAAGAGAGCTGGAGAGGGACTTGGGACAAGAACCTGGAGTGACAGGATGAGGGGGATTGGCTTCAAAACTGCAAGAGCAGTTTCCTATGAAATATTGAAATAACAGCCTACAGAGCAGTACCATGAGCTGCTGGAAGTTTACTTCTGTGCTGCTGTCAGGGTCTAAAATAGTTCATACCTTAAACCCTTTATATATTATTATTGCCCATTATAGCAAAAACTGTGTAGAGAAACTACAACCACAGAAGTCCACCCCTCCTTGAGGATGCCTGACTGGAGCCTTGGACTGTGAGTTAAAGTGCCTAGATAAGATAAAGGGGGGACTCTGGTTCAGTCACCTCAGGTCTGGGGAGAAGTACCCAAGGCTGAGGGAAAAGAATGCATCCACAGGAAAGCCAGACACAGCAGAAAATCATCCCTGGCTGGGTTTGGGTGGGGCAGACCACAGCCCACAGAGGCCAGGCTTGCACAGGCTGCCCCCAGCCGAGGGGAGAGGAGGAGGAGGTTTCAGGTGTGTGGTGTAACACAAACCAGCCCAGCTGTGGAACCCCAACCCCTGAAAGGGTTATCCCCACATCCAGGGGACATTCACATGGGGGGAAGCTGAGGGGGTGTCAGAATCCATCAAAGACCCCCCAGAGTGCTCCCCAGACTCATTCCCAAGGCCTTGCACCACAGGACTGCACGGGATGCAAAGCGATGCCACAGACCCAGAGCAGGAGTGTGTCAAACTGCATCCCCCCAGGGAGGTACCTGGGCATTCCCACCTGGCCTGAGATATCCCAACCCATCGGGTTCTGGGCTTTCTGGGGGACCCTCAGCACCAGAACACCAGCAGGAGAGGATCACAGGGACACCAGTGGGATCCATGGAGGGGTCACATTTTCTTTATTCTGTCTCTGCTACTCTCTTTCTGTCCCCCCACCCTTTCCTACTTTTTTCTTTCCCTCTCTCTCTCTCTTTCATATTCACTATCAAATAAAATCCGTACTATTGACTTTGGCATATGGTCTCATTTGCACCTTAATTCAGGCAGAGGCATTTCTAAGAACTTTAAAAATTGGACCATAACAGCTGCCAGTCTAATTTTCTAGATAGGTATTTTAGAACTCTAAGTCCTCTTACTTGGATGGAACTTTCTATGTAGCACTTTTCTTTCTCAAAGTCCAAAATACTCTACTGAAATGCCCATGAGAAAGGAAAAGAGACCCCTCAGACACAGGCTTGGCTGGGAGGGTGACAGGGATGACTCCACTCCCCAAATTGTGGAAAAAAATTAGTTTTACAATCTGGCCAGAAATTTGTGTGGGTTCTCTTCCTCTCTTGGCTGGCCTTGACATGTCGAATGTGGGATTTAGCTGCTCTCTAGGAGATACAACTGAGCTGTGATGTCTCTGGTTCCTTGTCTTCTCTTAGAAGTAGAGTACGCAGAAAAAATGTTATTTCAATGCAAGCCTTGGCTGGAAGATCAATACAAGTCTGACATGCTTTTTTCCCCCCTCATATTCAGCTTTGTAGGGCTTGGGAAGCACGTGGAGGAAACTTTATTTTCATGCAGCATATGGACATGACAAGTTCTGTCTTTCATCACAAATTTCCTTCCCAACCACTGGGGCCAAAACCCTGTGGCCAGGGGCAGGCAGCAAGCCAGGACTGCCTTTACTCATCTCAGACCTCTTCTGCCCAAATAGATGGACACCCTAAAGCTAGAGCATGGTTGGTGTTTAGCTTCAGTGTCCTGGTGTGCCTCACAGAGGGTCTTTCACTTGTTAGTGCTCGTACCGTGCTGCAAGATGCTTCAACAGAAGATTTTCTGCTTGTAAATAATTTTAATAATTTTCATATATGATTTTTTTCCTGGCAGAGAATTAAGTCTGCTAGACACAGGCCTGCCTTGGCTGCTGTGGAGAAAGTAAAGAAACACCAAACATTGCTAATAGTTATTGTGAAATTCCACCTTCTTCTCCCTGTGCTTCTCCTTTCTAAAACTGCTGCAGGTCTGGCAGGTGAGATGGGTGATTAGAGGGGTGGTGTCAGCCACTGCTAATTACGCTGTGGATCAAATCCTTTAAGCCTGTGTGCTTCCACTAATGTCTGTGCTCATCTGTGTCAGCTGAGGTAGGTCAAGAGTGGAGGATTGTGTTGCAGGAGGGATTGGTGACGTGTTGGACAGGTAGGGTAAGAAGGAGAGGAAAAGGTTTGTTGGGTTTTTTGGGGGTTTTAGTGCTTTAAGAGGAATGTCTCAAGTTTGGTGTGGTGCCCATGGGAAGTTGTCTTTCGTATTTACTAGAGGACTTACTAGGAATGCCTCTGTCTTGTTCCAGTGTGTGCATTAGCATGCCATTCATGTGCTGCCTTCCTGGGAGTCACAGAGGAGGAAATGCATCAATCTTCTGTGGCCTGGGTCTTGTGCTCTGCAGATCAGGTGTGCTTCTTCTGTTGATTTTCTGCTGTCTCATTTTCTACAATGCTGTGCTGTCTTCTGTATCTCACATTTATATAAAATAGAAACATATATAGTCTCTGTTTTTTAGACATGTGGTCAACCCTTGATCTATGCAAAGCCAGGGCCATTGAAGGACATAGCAGTTAATCATAAAGACAGCCACGTGTTTGGAGAAGACTCAAATATTGTCTTTAAATCTTCACGCCCTGAGAAAAAATGACATTTAAAAACCAGCAGTCCAAAGCTTCTCACAGCTGGCTGTCAAACATGGATGGGGAAAAGCAGGGAGGGAAAATCTTATCACATCATTTGTCTGCCCTCTCCACGTTTCCCCATCAGTGGTTTTGAGGGATTTTGGTTCATGCCAGGACTTCATGGTGTGCCCAGCTGATGCTGGCCCTGAGCTGCTTGTGCAGCTCTGAGTGTGCCAGTGCCTGTCACTGGCTTTTCTATCCCTCCAGGGTGACCTGAGAGCCTTCCTATTTGCCCAAAAATGGGTGATTTGGAGCATACAGACATGGTGTTTGACATGGTCTAAGCAAAATTTAGAGGAACAGTTGGAGGCGGTTAAAAAGCTTTCTGCTCAAAGTCAGGAGGCACAAGAGGCAACAGTACTGTCCCCATCTAGGGGTGCTGGGGACATGGAAACTTCTGCCCTGGGCACAGAAAGAAAACATAATCCAGATGTTCCAGAGCTTTTTCTGGGTGTATTTCCTGGATTATTGCCCTGGGAAGTGATGAGTGTGGCTGTAAAAGATGGAAGTTGGATCTTGCTGCATCTGGATAAAGAGAAGCTGCTGGACACTGAGACACAGAACTGCTTCCCCTGAGCTGCCATGGTCACTCTCCCTCAACTGATTAAAAACTCAGTCAGAAACTCAACAAAACTCTGTTTATCCTTGCTGGAGATCATGTTTTGCATTTTTGCTATACTTAAACCATAGGATAATGCTCCTGTGCATGATTAAAATATGATAGAGCCCCCCTAAAGCACCTGCCTTTCCAAGGAGCTTAACTAATATTTATATTTTTTGGCAAGCACTCCAGTGACCACTGAATTCCCATGGAGTTCTTGAGTATGTGTGACCTGAGGCTTTGGTGGTGTGAAACAGTTCTGAAAAAGCCTGGAAACTGAATAATGGCTGAGATGCACAAAGGCTTTGGAGACATGGGAGAGATGAGGCTTGTTACCTATGAGTGCTTTATTGCTGGACCACAACCACAGGTGCACCCATGGTGGGCCCATCCAGCCTGTAGCAAACATGATTGTGGTCTCACCAGGCACTTCCTACCACAGGAAAATGCAAGTTTATGTTGAGATGAGTTTGAAAAGAAAAGGATTTTCTAGTCTAGGAAGCCCAAAATTTTAAAGTAAAAAGGGTTGGTGTTGATGGGATCCATTCATCCAAGAGTTGTGGTGGCTCTGCTGGGTGCACACTGCTCTAGCTGTCTACTTCAGGTCTGTAGTTATGTTCTGGTCAACACAGGATCATCACAGAATAGTTTGGGCTGAAAGAGGCCTTAAAGCATATCTAATCTAACCCTCCTGCTGTGGGGATGCTATGTAGCTTCCACTGCACCACGCTGCTCAGAGCCCTCTCCAACTTGGCCTTGGATGTTTCTAGGGATGGCACATCCACAGCTCCTCTGGGTGACCTGTGCCAGTGCCTCACCACCCTAATTGAGAAAAAACCCTTCTTTATATTTAGTCTATGATGGGTTGTTGGGTTTTTTTTTTGGTGGGTTGGGGGAATAGATGATGGAAACTTGCCTGCATTTCATGCCAGCCTTCCTTGAAACTTGAAAAGTTATTTTTTTTAAAATTGTTGTGACAGCAGGAACTTAAATAAAATCTTAAACAGCCATAAAACCATATCAGTTGGGAAAGTGCCTTCCTGGGGCTGGGAGAAAATACACTGGCTTCTGGAAGGGACCATCATGTACTGCCAAATGCATGGAAAAATGGGGCCTGGGACCAGGGAGCAAATCTGTGAGCTGCTCCAGCCCCTGGCTTCAGGCTGCCTGCTGGAGTATGGTGTTGGTGGGCAAAGGCAGATGGAGGCATATCAAATCAGCTCACAAACTTGTATGGAGTTAAACTTTGTACAGTTTTGGTTGAGAAACAGCCCTGAGGGGGCTTGAGAAGCTTGAGTTTATTTTAAAGGAAACCTCTCAAGCCATGTTTCAGTAGAACTTGTTTTCTAAGTAAACTTAAACTAGGGGGAGGGAGGAGAAATTAATGCAAAGCCAAATTTTGGTGAGTCTTGGCTTCCTGTTGCCAAATCTGGCTGAAGTGCTGATGCTAACAAAGCAGAGCAACCTTTGTGGAGAGCCAGATGCTGCCTGTGAGCTGAGCTTGCCAGGGGAGAATAAATCTCCCACCTACACCACTCCAGAGAGCGCGACCAAGCCTGCGAGGAGACAGCACCGGCACAAAACCTGAGGGATGCAGGTGAGGATTTACAGCTTGGTGATCACAGCCTTATGCACTGGAGCTTGGCTTGGCCTTTTGGATGTTTCATTTGCTTCATTTTATTTTTTCTCCCTAAAGATGAGGGAGGGAGATGGCATCCCCTCTGCTGTGGGAGGCAGCTGCTGCACACCCAGCACGCTCCAGAGCTGTACTTCCAACCTCCTGGGCTTTGCCATCTCCTCTCCCCTTAATCCCAGTGTCTCCTGGGGGGCTCTGGAACAGAGCTGAGGCTAACAATACTTTTTTTCCTTTCTAATTTTATTTTTAGATGCAGCCCTGAGGGTGCAATGTCAGGGCTGCTGGTGTTTGCCTGAAGGCTGACTCAGACTGAGCTGATGCCCAGGTGAAAGAGCTCATGTATCCACTTCAGGTGTTCATCTGCCATGGGAAATGATGTCCTGGGCTCATCAGTGGTGTTTGGAGAAGACAACCTCCTTCCCAGCAGTGCACACAGCACATCCTGGTGTTGACAGCTGCTCTGTGTATCTCTGCTTCTGCACCACGGGAGGAAAATCAGATTCCCTGAAGACAGGGCTGGCCAAGGGCAGCATGGAGGCCTCGACTGCACCAAAAGCAGCTTCTGTGGTGTCTCCACCCAGCTCCCATGCAGCACCTGCACCCCTGGCAGCACTGCTTGGGGCTGCAGGCCAGTCAGGGTAATGGCTGGGAGGATGTGGAGGTCTCTTTGCAGCACCTGTTCTATGTTTCAAAGTGAGCAGGCTGCCAAGGAGCATTGCTGGGAGTGGGGTATGTGTGTGAGTGACTGGGCTGGCTGCTCTGCTTTCTTCACACTGAGCAGCTCCAAGCCAGAGATGACAAACCCAAGAGCCAGGTGTCCCCCAGGATGTGCCACCATATTATTTATTAGGGACCCTGTGATGCTGCAGTAAATTTAAAGGCAGCCCCATCTCTGCAGGATGCCTCCCTTGTATCAGAGAACCCTCTTCCTCCTTCTCCTCCTAGGATTAAGTTAAGGGTGATGAGGATGAGATGGTTTTGCTCTCATTTTTGAAATGTTTACCAGTAAAGTTTTGCCCAGTTCTTTGTTACTGGCTCTTTTATAAAGCAGGATGTATCTCTCACTACTTGTACACCAAAGCAATGGCCATGAAAACCCCCTCTGTTTGTTTGTCTGGCAAACCCTGAACTGGAAACTGCACATTTGGGTTCAGCCCAAAGCTGGGTCCCAGCTCTTGACTGTGACATACTTGATTTTTATTCCAAACCAAATGACCAGGGATGCCAGGAGTGGAAAGTCCAACTCTCATATCCTAACTTAAACTAAAAAGGAAGAAGAAACCGTAACTTCAGGGAAATGTATATTGACTGTTATTTCCTGGCCTTTTTTTTACCCTTAAAAACAATAGAACTTAATAGAACATGGTTTTCCTGCTGGTTCTCGTGGATCTTACTCTATGAAAGGGCAAGAATAATTCTCCCTGCCCTAAGAAAACCTGCACTAGATGGTTAAAACCACGATTAGAAAGAGCTGTGAAGTCCTGCAGATTTCAGGGTAATTCCATTAGCTGCACTGCTATTGCATGCTGTAGGATTTTCCCATAGGGTATGGATTCTCAGGGAGCTTCAACCATGTACACCAACACACAGGCATCTACAAAAGCCAAAATAACATCATTTCTTCTCCTGAATAATGGGGATTTCACCTCCCTTTCTATTTTCTACTCTATTTCAGAAGCACCCTGAGGTTAGGCCCAGCTGTTAATGCCTTCATACATTTGGGTTTTCCACTATCCTGCCACAATTCGAGGTTGTCTAAGCCCTTGATGGCAGCAGGATGTGTCCCTGTGATGGAGGGGGAGGATGAAGGTGATGCCATCAGCAGCAGGAGCTGGTCCCATTGCTGCAGACACCCCAGTGCCTCTGGCTCCCAGCACAGCACCTCACACACAAGCCTTGCACCCAGATTTGCATTCCTGGCTTATCACAGAGCCTGGAAGGGCTTTGGCAGGTGCCTGGAGATTCTGAAGATACAAGATTGGGAACTTAGGGAGGAGCAGGTGGCAGAGAGCAACAGGAGAGTTCAGTTCTTACTCTTGGGGTTTCCCTTAGCCAGGAAGAAAATTCCAGCTCTGGATCTCCCCCTGGCAGCCAGCACCAGCTCAGACTAATTCTTTTTCTCACCAGCCCAGGCTTTTGTTCTTTGTCTCTATCTTGCCATCCCTAAAGGGAGTCCCTTAAAGGGATTGTGCCACTCATGTGCAGACTGGTGGGAGCCCTCAACCCTGGGTGTTTCTCAGTGTGGATAATATTGCTGCAGCACTCACAGACCGGCTGAGCAGAGAGCTCTGTGAGAAAGCAGTCTCCAAACAGCTTAAATGCTTTATTCTAGGGCTGTTGGACAAGCCATTGATCCATTCTAGCCGTGTCCTGGTGCCTTCCATGCACTACCATGGATTTTTCATCTTTTTTTTTCTGTGCTCTAGACTTTTTCCAAGTTTTTCTCCTACATCAGGCAGGGTAAGCAGCTCTTTTCCAAAATAACCAGCAAATATCCTGATCTATTTAAATCCTTGTACAAACTCCTGCTGATCTCCCTGGCCTTCCCTGTACTGGTGATAAGGGAGGTTTTTCTGGTACAAACCTCCCAAGTAACAGCATGTGAAAGCTGACTATTACAGTTTCTCTTCAAAGCTCCATTGCCTCCCGTGATTTCTATTACATGACAGTGCTCACAAAGTTTCCAACTTGTTATTTATCAGGGCTGGAGCCTCTGGTGATGACAAAAATGGGAGGTTTTTCTACAAACTTCCTCAGGCAGCCACAGCAGGTTAGTCATTAAGGGCTCTGTGCACAAGTTCATCCTGAAGTCGAGCAGAGCTTCACTTCCAATTTCCCCTCCTATCCTTCACCCTTGTTCTGTTTTCCCTTTGGGAGACCTGTTGTAGTGAATTTTTTTATTCCCCCCTGTATCTAGCAGAGTTTGATTTGGCAAGTGTCCAGGAGAGAAAGGACTTGCAATTGCTTTGTCCTTTGGTGATTTAGGTTATTGCGACTTCATGGTTTGCTGTTGGGAAAGCGATTAAGAGAAAAAAGTCCCATCTGTGACTGAAAATGGACTTTTAGTGATAAAAAATGTCCCTGGGTTATCTCTGAGGCTGCTGCAATCTCCAGCATTCTTCTTTTTCCATTTTTTTCCTCACCCTTAATATTTTTTTCTGTTAAGTCTTCTATTTATTTCCCAGGTCCTTTACATTTGAAGGATATTTCTTCTCCCTTTCTGCTTGGACGTGTGCAGATGGTACTTTAGGCCAATTAAATGTTGTGTGCTGGAAACAGGGGCAGAATTCAAATGTTTTGGAGAGCTCTGGGTAAAATATGCTGAGAGGTGGCTGATGGAGACAGGCTGAGTTGGGAACCAGCAGAACCAGAGACATTTGATATTTATGGGGTGTCCTGTTGGTGAGGATGGTCAGGATCACCTCAGTAGGAAAAACTAACCTGGTCCTGCTGACAGGCTGGCAAAGTGAGGAGTCACTTATCCACAGGAGGACAGAAGAAATGCCAACAGGTGGCAGGAAAAAAATGTGGTGGTGAGGTCAGAAAAGGGAGGAGAAACAAGATAGCAGGGTGACATCTGTACATGTGGCTGTGCATTGGCAAAATAAAAAGGCTGATGTAGACAGTACCTTGCTCAGACCAGGGCTTAAATAGCATTACAGGGATTTGGTAGGATGAACAGAAGTTGCTGGGGAAGAGCAAGTAAGGAATGAAGGAAAGCAGCGTGCCAAGAACGGGGCGTGTTTGTCCTGTAGCAAGGGCTTGGGAACAGGCAGCTTCAGTGTGGGCAACTTAAAAGGGGTGAGGCTGGAGGGACAGACCTGTGTGAGTTAAAAGGAGGAGGTGGGTGGATGTGAGTGGCTCTTAAAACCCAGAGGACCTCCAGCTTGGTGGTAAATGGCATCTTAAACTCCACGGTGAGTGATACAGCAGGACAGAGCTGCTGGGTTCCCTGGGTGTGTCAGTGCAACATCTCTCTAATGCTAACCAGGACTACTGGAAAAGCTGCTATTTTGAGCTTGATTTGGGGTAATAGAGCAGAACTGGCTGAAAGTTCTGAGTGCAAGGTGATTTTGGGAAATAAGTCATGAAATGGTGGAGCCAAGAATGCCGAAAGAAAGGGAGTGGAAACAGCAGAATAAGGATAATGGGCTGCAAAAATCTCCGAGGATCAGGCAGCAACCCCTGGGAAGGTAACCCAAGGGCCTAAGGAGCACAGGGAAGTTGGAAATTACTTAAAATGACTGCGTTAGGGACACCACAACCCATCCCAAGGAACAAGAGGAAGCTGATGCAGGGACTTGATGGACCTCAGACACAGAGAAGAGCTGCAGAAAAGCAGACCTGATGCCAGAGACCTGGCATCACATGGAGCAGTGGCTACACAGCTGCAAGTTAGGGATGCAAAGGGGCAGAACAAGCTCCAGTGGGCTGTCCAAAACCCTTCTGTAAATGCACAGGAAGGAGGAGAGCTGAGGAAAGCCCCCAGAGTGTTGCTCAAATGAAGGGATTCATTGTGGACTTCGCTTCAGCCTTCCCTTGCACCCAGATAATGATTAGGGTGATGAAAGGATGATTAAAAGGGGCAGGAATCCAACTTGAACAGAGAGCAGAAGACCTGCCAGGGTGTTTAGAGCAGTCAGGTGTTCTGGTGTTAGCAGGACCTGCTGAATTCCCCCTTGGGTGTACTTCCAGAGCTAATCCAACCTTGGAAGTGTTCAGGGTTTTTCCAATATTGCAGGGCAGGCTGGGAGCTGCACTGGAGCAGCTTCAGGAGTTAAAGGCTTCAAAGCAGAGCAATGCAAGGAGATGTTATTAAGCAATCAATCTGTAAGAACCCAGAGGATAATGAGGTTAGAAAGTGATACCTGGCATGGGTTTGTCAAGGGCAAGTGAAGTGAAATGGATATAATTTTCTCCTCTAACATGAGAACCAGGCTCAGGGATGGGATGGGACTTGGCTGGTGGAGTGTGGCAAACAGCCTTGGGAGGGTGACCTGCTCTGCAGGGGTGGTTGGGGACCTTGAGCTGAGCTTTAGGAGGAAGTGAAGAGCTGTGTCATCACACAGGATTTAAAACAACCACCTCAATGCATGATGTCATCAGCTGCTTTCTGAATTGTCCCCCTGTGGCAGTCAGTGCCTATGCTGCTGCAAGATAGTGTGCTCACTTTTGTATCTGGTTCTGCCCTTCCTAACTCTTGCCTGTGGTCATCAGCTAGTGCCCATCACCCTCAGCTCTGCTGCAGTGGCTCTTCAGCCCTGTCTTTGTGGTGGGCTGCCCTTACTGGGGGCATGAGGACATCAGTAGCTGCTTCCCCCACATCCCATCCCTGTCTCCTCCGTTCAAGACTCTGAAGGGCAACCTGGCCCTTAAGCAAACATTGCAGGACTTGCCCAGGTCATTTGTCACAGTGCTTTTTATTGTCTCCTCTGCTTTGTAGCTCATGCTGCAGCACAGCATCCCTCCTCCCCAGCATCTGCACCTCCACTTTGCATCTCCAGGGACAGCGGTCCTGTCGTGCTCATGGCATGCCTACATTTGTCTTAAGGATTGACCCTTCAGTTATTATTAGCCTCATGGTCAGCTCCAGCACAGCCTGTCATGATGAATCAGAAATAGAATCTTCTCTGCATCATAGTCCTCGTTAAACCGACCATCCCCTTCTACCTGCTGCAGTCATCGCCTCATTATAACTCCATTACCTTTAACAACAACCCCATTACCATCCATTATCTTTCTTATCATCTCCTTTACAAGGCTGTTATTTGCACCTCCTCCTTTACAGCCATCCCCTCTTCAATTACGATTCCATTATCTTTATTACCACCCCATTACAGTCATAATTATTCCCATTACAATTTTGAGAACTGCATCTCCATCCAGACAAGTCGGTGTCTCCATCAGCCCTATCACCAGCTTCTCTTGCTCCATGTTCCTCATTGCTTTCCTCCACCTTCCCTGCATTCCTAACTATCCCCATACCTCTGGTTGTATTCTAATTATTTTTCGTTATGGTTTTATAGTCTTTTCCTGTTATTGCTTCCTTTATCAGCCATTCTCATCTCCCCGAAGTACCATAGCTGCAGTGGGTTCTGGGGTGGGAGCTGAGACCCAGGTCAGTGATATTAGACTGCTCTGCACCAGCCATGAGCAGGTAATTACAGCCCATCCCTGTCCTCTGCAATTCCAGCACTTAATCTCCATTGCAGCCCTAATTACTGATGTTATCTCTCTGTTATCCTTCAGCCCATCTCCGTTGCAGCTTCCCAGGCACGACCACCTCCTCCAGCCAGTGGTGCCCCCTCTGCTTCCTGCCTGGGCAGAGGAGCATTCCTGACCCTGCCTGATTTTCCACCCCTGGTGCTGGGCAATGGCACTAGGGACCTTTAACCCTTTTAAATTAAAAGATTATCTGTGTGATATTAGCAAAAGTGGTTTTGTCACAAGGATTCATAAATTCTCGTGGTGCGACACTGAGCATCACGCCCCAGAGATGTTGTGGAATCTCTTTCCCTGGAGAAATTCCAAAGCTGCCAGGACACATCCTGAATAATATGCTCCAGGAGGGCCTGCTTGAGCAGGGAGGTTGGACTGGATGACCCCCGTGGTCCCTCCTAACCTGAGCTGTTCTGTGATCCCGTTGGTGTTGCTGTCACCATAGCTTCAGCTGTGTGCCCACCCCAAGAGCTGCCAGACCTGCCTCTGCTCCATTCATACCTCCTTCATCTTCCAGAAGCCACACTGGGGACTCAGGAGCAGCCCTTGGAAGCTTTTTCATCAGCACTAAGAGGAGGGAAAAGGCTTCCTGACTGGTGCAGAGTGGGTTGCACCCTTTAGGGTGCCACGGAGGGGTTGGATACTGTGCTGGATCCTCATCCAGCAGAGGACAAGAGCTCTGACAGCAGGTCCTGTGCCTGTGCTCCTTGAGAGGACATTGAGAGATTGGAGTGGTTACAGAGAGAGTCACAGAACTTCTCAAGGATGAGAAACCAGCTTTGGAGAGCTCGGTCTGCTTAGTTTATCACAAAGATTGAGAGGTGACTTCATGGCTTCCTGTAAGAGCTGTCAAGGCAGGGAAATACGAAAGGAGGTACTAAAGAGCCCTTTCCAGCAGGGAAAGGCAGCACAGGAGCAATGGCTGGGACCTGAGGCAGGCAAATTTGGATGACTGATGCAGCAGGTGGGGTTTAAGCGGGAGCGATGCCCATCTCCAGCTGCGCCAGGGGAGAGGTGGGTGCGATATTCCTCACATCCCTAAGCCCCCTGGGCAGAGAAGCTGGGAGCAGCTTGCAGGTAATTAACAGCTCTGGTGTAAGAGGGGATGTAGTTCATGTTGGAATGCCCCTGGGTTATTTCCCACAATCGATAAGCTTCATAAATAATGTATCCCTCAGGGGGAAAAGCTACCTTGCGCTTATCAGATTTTGTACTTGTTTGGCTTAGCAACGCTAAGAGGGAATAGGACTCAGAGGGAGAAATAGAAGCTATAAATAAGTGCAGGGAAATGTAGGTACAGGCACAGGCAGGAAGCCGAGGCTGGGTGCCCCCCATGCTGTGCAGACACCACTGGGGAGCACTGGAATGGGAGAGACAGCTCCCAGCACCACCCTGTGCCCCCTGCAAAACCTGGGAGAATTCTTCCTAATTCCGGCTCGCTTACAGGCAACCAGAGAAAGGGGCATGAAGCACTTCAGCATCACTTTCCTATTATTTCTTTGCTTCCCTGCCTGTAAGGGCACCTAAGGGAGCTGAGCTTGCTGTGAACCTCGGGGCAGTGCCCTCCTTGAGGGATTGCTCTGCCATTCCCACAGGGATTTGGGAAGAGCATTTAAACACCCAGCCATGGCCTCTCCACACCTCAGTGATAGCTCGGGACAGGCTGAATATAACACAGGACAGCAGGAAATGTAAGCTCTTCTGGGATCAAGGGAAAACATTTGACTGAAAAATTGGGAAGCAGCATGAGGATGGAGACAGGTTCTTCTGGCTTTTGGGTTTAGTCCATAGCCACGGTTTTCCTCTTAAAAAGCATGGACTGGGATTTCCTGAGAGAGCAGATGGAGAAGCTGCTTCTCTACCGTGACCTGACACCTGCCCTTTGGGTTTTATACTAAATAAAAGGAGCAAGGAGCTGGCAGGAAGGAGACAGTGGGGTGGAAAAGAACTTTGGGATTAAAATAACACCCTCAAGTAAGCCCTAGCTACCAGATTTGTACTGCCCAGGTTGCCTACTGCACAGCTGGAGCCAGAGCATCTGGGAGGCTTTATAATTAATTTTATAAATTAAAAATATTTATTTTTTTAAATTCAGGTTTTTGATTAAAGATTTCATTTTTAAGTTTTATAAATTAAAAGAAAACACAGGTTTCCTCATTGTAAAACACAGCTATGATGGGCAGTAGGGCACAGAGGTTCATACAAGCTTCAACAAGATGAAAATTTTTGTCGAGGTCAGTAAATAATTTTGGGGTTGAAGTGTGGTAGCATCATCTCCCACAGAGCCCCTTATGAGGGGCTGATCCTGGTGCTTTTTTAGCCCACATTCCCTAAGAGCAGGCTGCAAATAATCCAGCACCTCCAGGCTGGGACTGGGGGCAGGCAGAAAAGCTTTTCCCACCCATCCATCGCGCTCCCAGGCAGGAGCTGTGGTCAGGAGCAGGGACACCACAAACTGCTGGGCCGAGAAGGGAGAGCCCCGGGGAGTCTTCAGCTGCAGCTCAATTACATCAGTGATACACCAGCCCTGGGGATCATTTACTGTCTCCACACAGAGCTTTACTCCTTGCAGCAAGACAAAACAGGCGCGGTCCCCACGCAGGTGCCGCCCGTGCTGGGGACATCTCTGACTTGTCAAGAGCTGCTGCTCTTTCCTTGCAGAACACCAGCCCCAGGGGCTTTGCTGACAAGTGGTTTTCTACATGTGCCTGGCCTAAGAATGCCCGTGTACAGCTCTGACAGTAAATTAATATTTGTTCAGTGGCTGTGTAAGGGGCTGGGTTTGCTGCCTTCTGTCCCTGGGAGAGTGTTTTTGGGGGTGGGATGGATACTCACCGGTCCCCACTGGCTACAAAGCTTTGCTCTGGAGCCTGGCTGCTGGACCATTCAGCTGTTTCATGATTTAAGTTTCACCTTTTGTGGGGATGGCACCATCTTCTGATCTAATTTTGCTCCACCCTGCAACCTCAGTATGCCCAGGCAGGGACTAAGCCTTGCTCGCTCCAAGGAGCTGCTGTGCTGGGACCAGCGTTGCACTGCAGGGGCTGGCAGGAGCCAGCACATCCCCATCGGGGTATCTCTCCATCACCAAAGCTCAAAAAATCCCATGCTGATGTGGCTGAGGCTTGTTAAAGCTTTCCAGCCCCCATCGAGGCTGCTCTGGGAGCTGGAGCCCAGATGGTCTGAACAGATTACTGCAGCCTCCTGGGCTATCCATCCCAGGCACTTTGGCAGACCTGAATTTCCTCCAAATGACAAAATGACAAAAATAAATAAAATCTCTCAGCATTAAATACTGGGAAGCCCGTGGAAAAAGCTGTGTACACAATGAAAACAAATATATGGTTAAATAACCTCTCTAACAGTATTTCTATAAAATGCCTCTCTAAATAATGGCAAGTGAAAGGCTCACTCTGTCCTGATTAACCTCAGCTGGGGAAGATTGTCTGTATCAAATCACTACCGTCAGCCGATTAAAAATGAATTAAACTGAATGGAAAACAAGTCCCAAAACATCCCTTCTCCTTTCCAGTTCAGGGGCAAAATGAAAATAGCAATAAACCCCAAATTCCAGAGCGAGCACAGCACTAAAGTCACCCCAGCCTGAGGATGAGGCAGGTGATGGGGACCTGGGATGGGATGGAGTGAGATAGGAAGCCTGGCCATGGTCACTCCTTGGGGAGGTTGCAGGACCAGGTGTAAGAGTCATAAGGGATAAAGGGGATGCTGATACAGATTAATTAAAGCAACAGAAGTGAGCCATCCAGTTCTCTGCCTCTTGTACAGAGCCCTTTTTTTTTTAAAAAAAAAAGACTGGAGTCAGCTAAAGTGACTTTTTAACATTTCTCTCTTATTTTCAGCAAGCCCAGCAGACCCTTGGGGTCAATAGATCCAAAGGAAAACCAAAAGTCCCAAACCTCAAGTGTCAGATAGATAAAACCATCCCAATGAGAGCTCACTCCAGTGCTGAAAGCCAATAGGAGATTGCATGGAGAAAAATCCCATCCCAGTGTGTTCCCAAAGAAAACATCCCCAGCAGTATCAACACAGAGGGAAACTGAGCAAACCCTGTGTTTGGTACCCTGGACCAGCACCTTCTTTCCCTATTTTCCCCAGGAAAAGACTCTGAATAACAGAAAGGCCTCAAATGTTTCTTCTACTTATTTTTTGGTTGTTCCCATTTTCTCAGTTATTTTCTTAATAACTGCATAGGAATTGTTGGGTCCTATCAACACCCAGCTGGTGCTCCAAGGTCCTCCCTGTCTTGGGATTGAACACAAGGCACCCTAGGCTAGAGCAATGGAGTAAGGTCCCAAAATTTTGGGGGCAAGAGGGTGCATCCTTTACTGAAGCTGTGCTAGTGGCACTGCTGCAATGTCCCCCTGGTCCCCTGCATGAGCTGGGCAGAGTTTCAGGTCCCAGGGTAGGACTGTTGGCAACATTCACGTTACCAGCACTCCTTGGACACAAACCCAGCATGTCAGGAAGGAGAGTCTGGTTACTAACTCTAAGAGGAGTGTATCACACAGATTATTTTATTCTTTGGCTTTCACTCGTGCCTTTGATGTAATAAAGAAGAATAATTGACAACCAATGGGACCTGCCATCCTGACACTTTAATGACAGCCTATTTTGAGACACCAGAACTGCAACTCAGTGGTTCTAGAAGTTGTAAAAACTGTTGTAAAAAACTACTCTTTGTCCAAGTGGTTGTAAAAACTTGTCTCCAATGATAAGGGGAGCATGGCTGCTGCCAGGTGCCTTGGGGCATGGGTGTCCCCACAGGGTCCTGTCCCCAGGACGAGGTCATTGTCCCTGATCCCCACCAGCACCTGACCCTGTGGGATGTGTGGAGACCTGGTGGCTGTGGGGGAGAGCAAAGAATCATCGAGGTGGGGTTTTTTTCCAACCCCAGAAATGCTGTAAAAAGTCTACTTATTCCCTTAGCCAGTGGCAGGGAGAGGGGGGAGTAAGCCAAGAGCAAAGCTGGGCACAGAGAAGCTGTGGCAGGGGAGATTTGCTCCTCCCCAAGATGTCAGAAATGCCTTTATGCCTGAGGGAAATTTTCTGCTTTTTCACTCTGCCCCTCTCTAGCTTTCCAACACCAGGATATCCCTGCATTTTCTCCACCCTAAAACCAGCAGAAACCCCCATTATGAGTGTTAACAGGAGCATGCATATGCATTTTGGAGCACGTTTTCAGGGTGCCAGCTGATGCAGTCAGTAGTGCAGCCTGCCAGGGGCACAGTGAGGGCAGGCAGCACAGGGAGGCTGGGTGGGTGCCTGGCTGCAGCCAGGAATTGGCACCGAGGTGCCTCTCACTGTGTTGCAAATGGCTCTTTGCCACTCGGGCCATAAAATTAATGCCTGAGCAGATAGCTGGGAAAATGGGAAGCCATGTAAAGCATGGTGGTGCTTGGTGGGGGAACTGAGATGGGTTGCATTTGGGACATGCTGGGGTCTGACTGTATTTCTTTGCCCTCCAGAGATGCTGATGTCCCAGCACGAAGGGTACCACACACCCGACTCTCATCTCCCTGCTAGTGCTCTCATTCTGCTTCTTATTTATCCCCCTGGCTTTTCTTTTCAGTCCTCCACCCCCTGCACATTTATCCAGCCCTCCAGACACTCACTGCTTTATTCACTGCCTCTCCTGCCCAGCCTCTACCTTGTGCTTCTGGTTAGAGCCTCACCTATTTATATTCTTAACCTTTGCCTCCCGTTCCTGTGTCTCTTTAATCCACACATCAATCTCGTTTATGGCCTCCATCACGCGTTACCTGTGAGCTAATGCTGCCTCCTCTCTCTGCCCTCTCCCCTAAGCCACCCTCAGGTCTAGCTCCCCCCACACAGCAAGATGAGGTGGAAGGAGACCTTCCAGCAAAGGAGCATCAGGTGCAGGAGTTCAGCATCCCACACTGTGGATGCATCCCCTCCCAGATGCACTTTTTGCCTGATTTTTGGGGTTTGGCTTTGCCGTGTGCAGAGGCATCAAGAAAGCTGCAGCTGACAAGACTCAGCCTCTGGCATCCTTTCCCCTGGGGATGCTCCAGACCCAGCCAGCCTGCAGAGGACAGTGGGTTTGGGGACAAAGCTCACATTTCAGAGATGTTCTGAGCTCGGTACCTAGGGCAGCTTTCCCAAGCTGGGAGCTGCACTTCAGGCTCGGAGGATCATCAGCTGACCATCCTCAATTGTCCCATTCCTACACCCTGCTGGCTGCTTTGGCACCACAGCTCCCTCCTTTCCTTGCCCTCCCTACTCCCACTCCCCCACTGCATCCCACTGCCTCACAGAGTCCAGCCTGTAATTTTTCTGCCTCCTCTCCTTCCCCAAATGGTGGGAATTTTCCTCTTGCTGATTCACGCCTCTGGCACGTCACATTTTTTTTTAGCGCTGACGCTGGCTGTGCTCACCCCAGGGAAAGGCTAAAACCCCAAGCTGCTGCTTTGGGGACTGGCCCTCTGCCAGCCACGTGCTGCCAACTCAGCCAGAAACCTGCATCTGTGCTGAGCAAACCCAAACCTCTCCCAGTGTTGGGGTCAAATAAGGGAAATTTCGGGGGTTCGTTTTCTCCCTACCTCCCTAATCCCAGCCCTGGGCTCCCAACCAAGTCCTCATGCTGGGTACAGCACACTCCAGCTTCAAAACCCTCCTTTTTAGTATAAAAATCCTCTGTCTCTTCCCTCTGGACCAGTAGAGCGGCATAAAAAGGTAGAGGGCCCCATGGACATCACCTGCATGCCTTCCAAATGGGATGGAGCCATTTGGAAGGGTTTTGGGAAAAGGGAGCATCCAGAACCTCCCACAGGCACCTTTTGGGGGGTTCAGCAGCTGGATTGGGTTTGTACCTCTCCTAATTCCTCCTGGAAATGTGGGAATTGTGGGAATTTCACCCTTCCCTCTGTTTCTTCTCACCTCCCTCCCATTCTGCCCTGATGGATCCATCTCTGACAGAGGGATCTCGTCCACCAGCACAGCATCTCATGCCATGAGAAGCACTTTCAATGGACCTTTCAATGAATTTTCTATGCTGAGAGCCATCTTTTACTTTTTGCCACTGAAAAGGCTGGGGAAGCATCCTCCTGCCCAAGCCAGCACCTTCCCAAACCCCAGCGATTTCAGCATCCCTGCCCTGCCCTGCCCGCAGGCTTTGCCTGGGATGGGAAAACCCCACTGAGCCCTTTTGGGGCCATCCCGGGGGACATCTCCTCTCATCCCCATCGTCCTGACGAGTCCAGAGAACAATTACCGAGTCACAAAGCCCCGCAGTCCCCGAGTGAGAGCGGCTTTAGCTGCGGCTGCTCTGCCGCGGTGCAAATGACGGGGAAATGGGGATGTTGGCATTCAGCTGCACCGCCGTCATTAGGGATAATCGCAAGATGCCCCTGACAGGGATGAGGCTGCGGGTGCAGGGAGAAAGGCCGGGGAATGAAAATACAGTAATTAACAGGTAATTGCCGAGTAACGAGGGGCGATGAACGCTGCTGCCTGTGATGGGGAGGCACCTGCAGACCTGGGCTTGGGACACCGCGGGGCACTTTTCATATCAAATACACCACAAATACATCATAAATGAATGATTCTGGGTTGTTCCCCCCCGCCCCCCCCCCTCCATTTTTGCATTAAATAATTTATTTCCAAGTAACCATGAGGGGAAAAAAGGAAAGGAGAAAGAAAGGATGCAGTTTCCTGCGGATGATGGTCGGGGAAGGCTGGTACCCACAGGTGTCAGGAGCTTGCAGTGCCACTGCCATGCTGAACCCAGGGCTGGGGCAGCTCCAAGGGGGAGAACGAGATGGGAGCTTTCTCCTCTGCAAAGCCCTGGAGGAGATGCAGCAAGGCAAGAACTCCCTTTCCCTGGTCATATTATTGGGGTGTCACCCACTGAGCCCTCAGTACGGAGCCCAAGCCAGCAATTAACTGCACTCTCTCATTTGGAGTGAGTACTTTTATCAGGGTCAAGTGGCAGGGAATGTATTTCTGTAGCTGTCTGCAGGGCTCAGGAGGAAATACCCCCAAAAACCTGATTTTTTCACTCCAATTTGATTTTTAGCCTAATAAGGATGACTGGCAGTCCCTCCTGATTTATAGGTTATAGTCTACAGCATCCCAAAACATCCCAGCCTCGGATGCAGGACTCATCCCTGGATGGCTGTGGGCACAGCCACGTCAGCAGCTTAGTGGGATTTGAGAGAGGATTAGACACCAAAAGGGATAACAAGAGAGGACGAAAGCTTAGTGGGAATAAAAAACCCTGGCACATCGGGCTGAGAGGCAAATACTAATTGCCTGGGGTTGGGAAGGGCAGATTCCCTCTGGGAAGGTGATTTATGGCTGTGGGCAGGATGTTGCTGGGCCCAGGTACAACAGACCAACTGATGTGGCTGCAACCAGTGCCTTTCCCTAAAAAAAACCACTGAGATTTTCCCCCAGTGTGGGTAGAGAGGTGTACACATTCATGGGCAAAAAGGACTTGAAAAGGAAAATCATTTTGAAGAAAGCACCCCCGGCTTGGGGTCAATTTGTACTCCAGAGATTTAACTCTGTTGGAGTCCTGTTTAACATGACCCCAGTGTTGGCACTGAACAGGTAAATGATGAAACCTGCTGTTTTCTGTGGTGTGGCACTCCCCAAATACACAGATTTTAGGAGGAAGGGAGCCCATGCTGGGCTGAAACTCAGCTCTGCAGGTCCCCCACATGCATCCTCCCTGCCAGAAGCAGGAGCAGACTCTAGCAGAGGGATGTGCTGCCTGCCCCAGCTCCATCCACTTCCAGGAGCCAGCCTGGGGTCCCTCCTGCCTTTTCCAGCTGATGGAGGACTGTCCCATGGCTGGGTGTGGCAGGCCACATGCCAAAATTCAGCGAGAGGTCTGCCTGCACCGGGTGCTGTGGGCTCCAAACTCCTGGAGGCTTGGAAATAAAAGCTGCCAGTGCCAACCCACCGTGCCTGGTGGCCTCGTGCCAGGCAGGGGCTTTATTAAGAAGCCAGGATTTATCAAGAAGCCACCGGGGCCAGGCTGACACAGGCTGTGTGTGCCACAGCAGAGGAGAGGAGTGAGTGCCAGCACCGTCTGTGTGTGGTTTGGGGGTCCCTTCTCTCCTACTGGGGTGTGGGTGGGTCCTGCCCCAGCATGGGGACACTTGGGGACACTGGATGGCTTCACATCAGCCCTGTGGGGGTAAGGACCAGCTCAGGGGGAGGAGGGCAGGGATGCTCTGCAGTGCAGCCCCTGACTGCACACGGTGGTGGCATCGTCACCCTGTCTCAGATCCTGCTGGATGTGGGAGAAGAGCACATCACTGGGGCAGGGCCAGGGCTTGCAAAGGCAAGGATCCTCATCCACGGGCCACTGACTGGGCTCCTAAAATCCCCCTCACCCCAGCAGGCTGCACAGGAGCTGGGTAGGGGTGAGCTGGCAGCGGCACACAGATGTGCGGGATGCAGCGACGGCGCACACAGCCCCCTGCAGCTGTGTGCAAAGACAAGACAATGCTTTATTCTTCCCTGTGGCACCACCAGCTCCATCCCTGCTCTGCTTCAGGAGCCTTGGGAAGAGCAGGAGAGGCTCTGTCCCAGCTGAAGGGAGGTGTGCACCTTCCCCAGTTCCCATGTGATGCTCAACAGGATGCTCACGGTGCTGCCTGTGCAGGACCCACGTGTGCAATGTCCCCAAAAACCGGCTTTTTCCAGCTGGATCTTGCTCTGCCCTCGTGGGATCCCTCATGGGGATTTCTCCTGCAGTTACACTGGGATGGGAATGGGATATGCAAGGGCTGGGCTGAAAGGCAGATCTACTGCCTCCTGCCCGGGAGGAAACCTGGCCTGAGGCTGGGATATGGATGAGTGAGAGATTGCCTGGGATTTAACAGGCTTTTTTAAGACCAGATGTAAACCCCTTGCTCTTTAGAGTCATTAAATGTCCCCTGGTTCATTCTGCAAAGGGTAGGCACATTAACCTGCTGGCCTGGCCGCCCTCTGTTAACCACATCCTCATCATACGAACTCCCCTGACATTTGAAACTGCTCTTTTTTCCAAACCCACTTCCACTTTTTTTTCCAAAGCCTACTTCCATTCCCAACCCAACATTTTGAGGCTGGGCATTTGCTAAGATTCCTGAGGATCTTATGGCATAAATGATACTATGGAGGAAGAAGAAAAAAATCCTTTACCAAAGCATCGGGAGTAGGAACACCTCCATCACAAAGGGATTAATTTTTGCTCAAATTAGTACACTAAAACTGCAGGGAAAAGCCCTCCCTTGGGAGTGAGGGGCAGGGCAGAGCATCACCCCTGCCAGGGCTCACACTGCCAGTTCTGCCTTCGCCACCTCTCCTGCCAGCTCCCATTTCTATGGAAACCTTCCCTCCTCACTCTTTCCCCTGCCTGCACTCTTGCTAATTTAAGGAAACCAACTTTCTGCTCTCTGAGGAGTTGCCTGGAAGGAGATGTGCCACTGGGGCAGGCAGTGATGTCCCCCTGCCCACCAGCACCTGGCAGCCCCTACCTAGTCCACCACTAACAGGGGCCACGCAAAGCTCAGGGTGGGTGCCTACGCCTATTCCTGCTCTCCTGAGCAGGGAAAGGCAGGATAAAACCTCCTTATCTCAACACTTTTCATCTGCTCTGGGTCCTTTCCATGTCTGTCTCTCCTCTCTCAACCCTCCTTATCTGTTCTCCCCCCATCCCTCTCCCCAGCTTTGTTTACATCGGTAAAACACTTGTCCAGGTCAAACAGGGTTCCTGATAAAACACTTCCATTGATTGCTGGAAAGAAAAACCCCTCTGGAGTAGCACATTCCTTGCTCTGGGAATCAATAACCAGCAAACCCCCCTTATCCCCCACCCCTCCATCTCGGTGAAGAGGATGTGCTTTGGGGACCCCCTCAGAGTGGAGGCAGGACTGGATGGAAGATGTGACACCTGGAGATGATGTGTGATAGGAGGATCCTGTAAATCCCCCTGGCCTCTTCCACGCTGCACCCAAGGAAGACAAATCCCCTCCAGCTGCTTCCCGAGGTGAGTGCCCAGTGCCTGCACCCCTGTCTGTGCGGGGGATGCTCTGCACCCCGCTCCTCCTGCCTGGGCCTATCCAAACATTCCCATTTCAGGCTGGAAACCCAGGATGCTTGGGCCCTGCCAGCACCCCTGGAAGGGGCAGCAGGTGAGTGCTGTGCTGCCTGGAGTCCCACAGGCTGTCAGTGCACTGGTGATGGGGAAGCTCGTGTGTTGCTGCAGAGAGTGATTTAGCTGTAGAGCCACAATCGATGGAGAGGAACTTAAAGGGATTAGACATTTTGCCACTGCTGCAAAGGTGATGCTCCCCACAGCAGTCTCCCCTCCTGGAATGCATCAGGACTTCATGAATGAGGTGTGTGACCCATGCTGAGACCCCTGGGTTCACTCAATAGGCCATTTTTAGACCAAAAATGCTGAACAACACAGAATTTACTGTGCAAAATGATGCTTTTCCCACCTGTCCAGTCAGTGGTTCCTCTCCTCTATGACAAAACACATACAGGGCCTTGCTGGGAAGCATCCCAGCCCACTAAGCCTCACCGTTTAGTGCAAGGAGAAAACAAATTCAATTATAATCATAAATAATTAATGAGAGATAATTAACAAAGACATAAAAATTATAAATAATAATGTGGGCTAGGAAGAAACAAGCCCAAGTGCTCCACAGGGCCCATATAAACTACCAGAGCCCTGACCCGAGGGATCCAGCAAAGCATGTGTGATG
Source organism: Parus major (assembly GCF_001522545.3). Lineage (NCBI taxonomy): Eukaryota > Metazoa > Chordata > Aves > Passeriformes > Paridae > Parus > Parus major. Next base: position 3,743,126 of record NC_031777.1, on the reverse strand, counting down.
GAGCATAAGGAGCTGTAATGAATTCAGAGTTTCCACCAGGCTTTAATAAAGTCCTTCTGCAGAGGCTATTAAGGGAACTAAGATGAGAGGTTAAAGTTTGTTATGGATTAGAAACTGTCTAGGAGACAGAGGAAAAGATAAAGAGCTAAGAAGTGATGAAGGCACACAATGAGCTGGGGAGCCTGGGACACCTCCTGTGGGGCTCATGCCCTAGAGAGGGGCCTGGGCCGTGGTGGGGGCTGCAGGAGGATGATCTGTGCCCATTCTCAGGAGCTGGCTTGGTTTTAAGGCAGAAGCCAAACCTCATTCATTGCCAGTGTGGGTGTTCATTCAGAAGGAACGCTGCCTCCACTGCTGAGGATGCTGATGCCATCTCCCTCCCGACAGCATCCGGCCTGCACATCATCCAGGCAGCCCTTATCCCCCCAAAAGGCTGGGCTTACCCAGCTCAGCCTCTCTGATGCTGCCAGGCACCCTGCTGCCACTCAGAGCCCACGGAGCATGGATTTACACCCAGCTCCATCCCGATTCTCAACCAGCACCGGCTCGGGGGGGCTGAGGCTGCTGCGGGGACACTTCTGCCTCTCCTTGGGGTGTCAGCTTCGTGAGTGCCTATCCCTGGCTGAGAGGGCTGGGATGACCTTTCCCAAAGGCAAAACAAGCCTCTGGGGTATCCAGAAGCTGAGGGGGGGTGAGGTGGAGTTACACCCCCAGTCCCTTCCGTCCCACTCAACCTCACGCCCCCGAGCCCCCAGCGTGAGAGCTGCAACCACCCAGTGCCTCCCAAAGCCTGCTCTGCTGGATGGATTTTTTAAATTGGATTGTGACAAACATTTAATACCTAATAGAGCTCACACCAGCACAGTTAATTAAGAAGGTGACGAATCCAATTCACTCGTGGGAGAGCAGAGAGTGAGGAGAGGGAGGGAGAGAGGGAGGGAGGGAGGCAGGGAGCCTGTGTTAGTGTGGTGAGGGAGCAGGAGAAAATCAGTTCAGCTTCTATCACCCGTCATTTCATTTTGTGTGTGCACACACACGATGAAGAAGGACTTTCCTTCCCTGTTGCAAACTCTGGAGCTGCTGAGTAGAAGCTGAGCAGCCCCAGGCTCTGTGTGAGCTTCACTGGGATTCAGGTGAGGGTCTCAGAAATTAATGGCAGGTCGGATACTTGGCCATAGAGGTGCTCACAGCCCAAATCTTGGTTTTATTTTAGAACACCCTCCAGCAGTTTTGTGAGCTCTGAAGGGAATGCTGAGGCACAGACACTGCAGAGCATCCCCCTGCTCCACACGGGACCGGTCCCAGGCACGTCGGGCTGGCAGAGCCAGCTGTGGCAACATCTGTATGCCACTCACACCCCGTCCCCCCGGAGTTGATAAATAAAACAAGTGGAGTTATTTTGGCCCCGGGGACAGGGCTGTCTCCCGGAGCACAGAGCGGCTCTTTCTCTGTCTCTCTGTGGCGCCCGAGTTCATTGTTATTCCCCAGTGGAGAACAGGACGTGGATTGAGCCGAGGTCCCCATCTGCGGAGGGCAGCCGGAGAGAGACTCTTCATATTAGCGCCTAATGGCATCAATGGCGCTTTTAAATGAAGGCCCGGGGGAAACAAAAGGTCGGAGCGAGGAAGAGCGTGTGGGCCAAGCCGGGGAGCGCTGGGGGGAACGGGACGGAGCCAGGGGAGGAGGACAAGCAGGATGAGCTGGAGAGGAGGACAAGGGGAGAAAACATAAACGAAGTGGCTCCATCCAAAGCATGTTTCCTACAGAAAGAGAGGCAGCTGGAGGACTCGAGGATGCGGGCAGAGTGTCAGGTGCCAGGGATGCTGCAGCACCGCCCACCTCCAGCTCAGCCATCGCCCCCTGCCAGGCACCGCCGACAGGAGCCCTGAGCCTTCATCAGCGGCCCGCTGCAATTAGTCCTCATTAAGCGAGGCTGGCGAAGGGGGATGCTGCCTTAATGGCATGACAAGCAGATGGGTTAAAATTGGAGAGGAAACGGACAAAAAAGGAAACAAGGCGAAGGGAAACCAAGCGAGCTCTGCCCGGGCGCGCTGCCAGGGGCTCCGGGGGCAGCACCTGAAGCACCCACCGGGATGCTCTGGTCGTGCTGGGGTGGAGGGAGAGCGTCAGGCAGAGATGTGGGGAGGAGGCAACGACAGCAGCGAGTAATTAATGCGGAATTACACCTCCAGCTCATCCCTCCTGCGGCCAGAAAAGCCCCCAGGGTGCTCCCAGCATCCTCCCCCTTGCAGGAAATAATTACTTAAGTTGAAATTATTTACCAAATGAGGCAATTCTCGGCGTGCTATCCCGCAGCCTGGTTTACATTGTTACCACTGCTACATAATAAATTAACTGTGTAATTAAAGAGAAGTTTAATGTTGACGCTTTGCAGAGGGATTTTCTTTTAAGTCTCTCTGCAAGTGGAAACAACAGGCGGCATGTGAGGGGCTGTGGCCAGGCAGGACACTGATCCCCCACGACAAATGTGTCCCTCGCTTCCCCCAGGGACAACAACCAGATCGAATCAAATCAATCTGCATTTTAATTACCAGCCACACTCTCTCTGCGGGGACGCTGAGCTGTCTGCAGTGGGAGCAGCCAAAATCGCCCGGGGTGAAGTTCCCAGCTTGTCCCCATGTTATTTAGCAGGGACATGGATGTGCTCCAGCAACAGGACCTGTTCCTGGCTGTGGTGATCAACCAAGCGAGGCTGCAAAACCCCGAGGGGATTAGAGGACTCATCCACCCAAAAAAACCCCAAAACAAAACAAAAAAACAACAAAGAGGAAAATAAACAATGCACTTTAGGAATCCACGTTTTTGGTGATTTCTGCTGACTAACATGATTTCAGCTAAAACCAGGGAAGCCATCAGGGAAACAGCTCGAGAGCTTCACTAGGAAACTCTGCTTTGTTGGAAATGAAGCTCTGGGAAGGTGATGGTGGGCACTGAGCTCCAGCAGTGGGGTCCATGGGGGGCTGTGTGAGCCAGGACACGCTCTGCTCCTCCTGCAGCTCACCCATCCTGCTCCCCCTCACCCCTGGCTCCAGCGTGGTGCAGGCAGGGCTCAGGGGTCACCTCCCCTGCTGGCCATGAGATGGAGAGCCAAAGCCTGGCTGTTGGTGGGGGCAGCCATCCCCAGGGCCCAAATCCATCAGTATTGACTCGACAATCAATTCTCAAATCCCAGGCAGCCAGGCCAAGGAAGAGCAATTACCCCAGCCAGCCATGTGCTCCAGCTAATGCAAACAGAACAGCTTTCCCTTGGGACATTGCCACACATCCCATGGTGCCAGGGCAAGGCTTTTTCCTTCCACCAGGGAGGATATTTGCACTTCAGAAGGAGATCCAGCACCCAATGGAGCATTTCTGCTGCCAGGCACCGGCCCCAGTCCAGCGTGGTCTCAAGTGGGACACTCTTCCCAAATGAGTGAGGGAAAGAGGAGGGAGCTGCCCTGGAGATGAAGGACAGAGAGCTGAATTACTTTCTCCCTCCTCTGATGCCTCTCATGAGTGGAGGGGAAGAAGAGAGTAAATCCCTCACCTCTGCCAAACTGTTCTTCAGAACAGCCATCACCAAAGGACTTTGCTACACTTGTAGTAGCTGCAAGTGTTTTATTTCCCCAGATGGGAATTCCATGATCCCCAACAGGAGAGGGAGTTCTGGCTGGGCCAAAGGAACATCCCACATCCACCCAGGTGCTGGTTAAACACCCCTGGATAATTTCTCTAGCAATGATCCACACCACCACACGCTGGCAACACGCTCCAAATCTCATCTTCCCCATGGTGACTTGCTGGAGCTCCACTCACCTTGGGGAAAGAGATAGGGAGCAGAAATCCCTTCCCAAAAGTGTTAATTTAGCAAAAGTGTGTGTGTGAGAGAGAGAGAGGCAGGGAGGGGTGGGAGGTGGTAGCTGGGGTGGTTTCTAGCATGTCCTGGGTCAAAGCTGCTCACAAAACCAAACAACTTAGAAGGAAAATGTTCAGATGAAGGTTTCTGCTCACCAGACCCCTTAGGGACAGAGACCTCAGCAGCCCTTTCCACCTCTACTGCCCTTTTTCTGGCAATTTGGGGGGAATCCAGACCTCTTCCTAAACCCCAGCCACCCCAGGGAGCATGAGGGGAGAATTTAGCATCCCAGGGATTGTCACCCCACCAGTAAATCTGACAGCAAGCACCCACAGATTATCAAACCCCACACACGTGGGAAGGAGGATGTGGGACATCCCACAGCTGTGATACCCACTCCTGCCCATCTTTTTCCAGCCTTTGCCATCCCAGATGTTCATGTGCCAGCAGGACAAGCTCACCATGGTGGCGTGGTAAAAACACTTTTTGTGTTTTACTGAAGGCCACTGGTGGGAGCGAGGAGATGGCTTTGCACCTTGCCAAGGTTCCTGCCTGTGGATGGAAATGGTGGAAATACTAAGCTCTGACATTTAAAAGTATCAAGGAAAACAGAGGGCAGGGGGGAGAAAGAACCAAACAATTACCTGAGGCTCATCAAGGAGCTGCCTGGGAAAATTGTGATGGCTAATTATAAAGGGAAAATTAAATCAAGCTCTGAGGTGAAGACAACAAGCTGAAGGAAATAGGAAGGCACAGGAGGAGAAGGGGTCTCAGCCTGTGGATGGGATGTTTGGTGCTGAGATTTTGCCAAGGAAGGATGCTCCTTTGAATATTTCCCAGTGGGAAGGGGCTCACTCACTGGCATTCCTTTGGCTAGGTGATGGCAGGGATGATGGAGGGAGATGCCCTTTCAATCCCCATGGAGCCCGGCTGAAGCACCTCCCCTTGGGACTGTGGGAGGGGAGGCAGCCGACAGGAAAAGCTTTAACTAAAAACAGCTGAAACGGTGCTGGGCATCCTGGAACTCATTTCAGGCACATCGGTGAGGGAGACTGGAGCTGCCTGTGAGATTTGAGAGTGAGGAGGGGAAAATCCCTTCCAGAACAAAACACAGAGCAATGGCACCTGCTGAACCTGCCCTGCATTTTCTATTTTATTTTTTTAATTTCCTATCCCCATCTCTTCTTATTTCCTTATTTTATTTCTTGTACAGTGGGGTGGGTGAGGGAAGACCAGGAACGATTCCTGCTGTCAAACAGGTCCTGCAGAGAGTGGGAGCTTCCAGCACTTACTGCCATTAAACCTCGCAGCCACCTCCCAGTAACTCCAGCCAGCAAACTGGGCTCACAGACCAGCTGGGAGCACCCAAGCAGTCCCAGATTTTACCCTCACCGGGATTTTTACCCTGGCTTTAGGATGCTGCTCCCCTGGCTGGGACCACCTTATGGATGGAAGCAGCATCTAACGCCATTGACATTTTGTTTCTCATTACAGGAGCAATTAAAAGGCGAGAGGATTACAGGCACTGGCTGCATCATGTCCCTGTCCCTCAGCCGCCTCATGCTGCCTTTATCTCTTCTGCCTGGGCAGTTCCATCGATGAATTGACTTCTTCCCCTGCCTAATTTATGTCTCCTTTATGTTTGTTTATATAATAAGGTTAAACATCTACTTTACACCCTACATGCTTGTACTTGCTAATTAGCCTTTTTCTTAGGTTTTATTGCGTTTGCTATGGGCTCTGACAAGATGAACAGTAGCAAGGAGAGGGCTGGGAACCCCACAGACACCCTGTGCCAGGGCAGGAGCTGCAGCCCCCAGCCCACCCCAGCCCAGCAGGTTTGGGTGCCTGTTACCCCCAAGAGCTGTGGGTGAAGCAGCCAGAGCTGCAGCTGTGTCAGGGAAGGGCTCCCATAGGGTTGGTTTCTACTTCTCAGTACGGTTCTTGAGCTGTTTTAGGGGGATTGGGGAGCTTGGAGCACCCCCATCAGGAGAACAGCAAGAGATCCACGTGTTCCCCCGTGGCTGCTGCCCATGGTGACAAGCTGTCCCTGCAGCTTCACCTTGCTGATGCTCAAAGCCACCTGATGAGTCCTTGTGAGCAGGTTTGGGGTGCAGGGCAGGGCAGGATGTCCTCCAGGCTCTCCACCCCACAAGCAGCCTCACAAACATGGGAGTCCAGCCTTTCCCTGCCTGCAGAGCCACCTCCCTCCCCGAGCCCAGAGGAAACCTCACCCTCAGCCCAGAAACAAAGTGTCTCTCCATCCTTGCTTTGCCATCCTTACAGCCAGATCCCTCCCCAGCAGCATCACGATGAGCCCCAGCAGCCAGCACGCTTTTTCCCAGTCCTGGAAGTTCAGCTCTACATACGGATCCATACGAGCCCAGGGCCCAGCTCTGCCCTGTGGCTGCAGGAAAAGCTCCCGAGCAGTCACCACCTCTTGCTGCTCCGGTGCCTGCTGGGGAGGACCTGCTCCTCCCAGTGATCCTCCCTGTACCAACCCAGGCTTTGTACCTCACTGCTCTGAGCACCTGAGAGTCAAAGAAACAGCCAGGCTCCACCAAAGGTGCAGGAAAAGCCCCCGTGACCCTCCTGTCTGCCTGCCGAGCCTTCTCCTCTTGCCCATTCCCCCTGCCTCAGTTTCCCTGCCTGCAGACACGTCCCACGGGGGTGCGATGCAGGGGGCAGCCACAGGGATGCAGCCGGCAGAAATCAATCCCTAAATCTGACCCTTCCTGGAGACCCCAATGCCACCGCAGGAGATGTCTGGTCTCAGCTGCCCAGCCGATACACAGGCAAGAGCTTAAAGCGGCGAGGCGCTCCCCACTTCCAGCCAGGACGGCAGAATACAGGGATGCGTCCATCCCCGGGCTCCAGAGCACCTCAGCGAAGCCCTTGCCGCTCCAGAAAGGATCCCCCGCACTGGGCTTCGCCTTCTCCTCCTCTCCGGATAGATGGATTCTGTCGGAAGCCATAGCAGGTAACTGCTAATGAAGCACTCCTAATTAATGCGTTCCTCAGACACACCCTCGGAGTCCCTTCCTCCAGATGCTCTGCCACCCCTCCGTCAGCGGTGACCTCGCCAAACAAGCGCTGCGCTCCCTGCCCGTAAAAGTCGCAGCTCTGCACAGGCTCAGGGAGCATCTTTCAGCCCAAAGCTCGGCGCTCGTCCCTTCCGGGGCTCAGCTCCCCTGCAGAAAGGCACCGCTGCTGCCTGAGCAGGCGGCAGGAGGAGGCAAAAGCCGTGTTCAAACTTTGGCGAATTGAGGCAGAAAGCCGGGGCTGAGGCTCGGCAGAGCCCGGGTGGGCTGCGCGTTCGCCGGCAGCATCCACGCCGGGCGGGCGGCGGTGCGGGAGGGAGGGAAAGGCTGCTCGGGCTCGTTCCCAGCTCCCGGAGTTGGGGACACTGCTGCCCCCGCGGCCCTCTGGGGAGTGGGAGTCGTGGGCAGAAGGGAAGGAGCGGGTGAGAAGGAGAGATGGAGCCTGGGTTTGACGGGGAGAGGGTGCGAATGAGCCCCCCAGCGCTGCCTGCAAGGATGCAGCAAGGAGCCTCCTCCCTCCACGAACTGTCTCCGTATGACGCAGGTGCCGAGAGCCAAATTTCTTCAATCTAATTCCAGCCACAAAAGGAACTTGCAGAAAAGTGCAGGCAGCCTTTACCACCCCCCAAAAATAACCAACATACCCCCTCTTTCCTCTCACAGCCGCCCGCGGCCGGGCCGGGGAGACGCCGCGGAGAGGGAATCGCGAGTCCCTGCCCTCCGCCGCTTCCCTCCGCGCTCAACTCCGCGGCTCCTGCCCGGCCGGAGAGGGGAAAACACAGAGCAAAGACCACGGGCAGCCGGGGCCGGGGCGCGGCTGGGATGCGCGGGGAAGCGGAGCTCGGGGAGCCGTGCCCGGGGAGCTCGGGGAGCTGTGCCCGGGGAGCTCGGGGAGCCGTGCCCGGGGAGCGCGGAGCTCAGAGCCCACCGCGGAGCTCAGAGCCGTACCAAGGAACTCGGCGCCGCGGAGCGTGGAGCCCACATTGCGGAACGCGGTGTCGTGAAGCTCGGAGCGCGGAGCTCGGAGCGCGGAGCGCGGAGCGCGGAGCGCGGTGCCCGGAGCGCGGTGCGCGCAGCTCAGAGCCCGGAGCGCGGAACGCGAAGCCGGAGCGCGGAGCGCGGAGCTGTCCGCGGTGCTGAGGACACTCACCGGGCCGGGCCGGGCCGGGCCGGGCCGGCTCCTCCTGCTGCCTCCGGGAAGCGCGTGGGGCGGCCCCGCTCCGCGGGTGCCCGGGCTCGGCCTGGCGCCCTGCCTGGCACCGGCAGCCCCTCCGGCTGCTGCGGCCG
>NC_031777.1:3424447-3431715 GCF_001522545.3 Parus major | reverse complement strand
AAAAAAGAAAAGAAAAGAAAAGAAAAGAAAAGAAAAGAAAAGAAAAGAAAAGAAAAGAAAAGAAAAGAAAAGAAAAGAAAAGAATAAAATAAAATAAAATAAAATAAAATAAAATAAAATAAAATAAAATAAAATAAAATAAAATAAAATAAAATAAAATAAAATATGGAGCCCAGAAGCAAATGCCACTGGCACATGGAGAGGAGAGCAGAGGTAAGGCAGTGGCATCAGGGCATCAGTGTGGCTGCCCAAGGGTCCTCTCCAGCAGTGGAACCACAGCCAATTCCAGGGGTGTAAAACCTACCAGAAATCTTTGGGGGTCTTTGAGAAGTGCCCACATGGGCAGCCCAGCCCCCAAACCTGGGACAGGTATCAGGGCAGGAACAGGACCAAGCCTGAGCATCCCTGCCTGGATGTGGGTTGAGACACTCAGGAAGGGAGGCCAGGAGCCCTAGAGCCCCCTGGCTGAGTGCTGGTTCCCTGCCCACCCTGCCAGACCCTGACACCCCCTTGGAAAGGCCAAGCAGACCCACACCCCACTCCCCCACTGCTTTCTGGGTCAGCGAGATCCCCTCCCAGCCGCTGGAGCCAGCTGGATGCGCGGTTGCTGTGGCAACGGGTTCCCAGAGACGAAATCCTTATTTCTTACTTTTTTTTTCCCTTGGTTAAGGAAAAAAAGAAATATACAAGAGGCCCTGTATATCCCCTGTGCCACTGAAACATCCGTGCCCAGCAAGAGAGGGGGTCTGCAGTGGGGACAGCATGGGGACAAGGTGTCCATGGGGATGGGGACGTGGCCTTCCTCCTGAGCCCCACCGCCCCCAGTGTGGCCACAGGGGACTCCCTGCTCCTCCCTGGGATGCTGCCAGCTTTCCTGCAGCATTTCCCACCCCACCATGAGGTTTTAAGGGATGCCCCTACTCCTAGCTGAGGCTGGTGCTGGGCTCCACTGCCTGGAAGAGGGAATGTTACCAGGCATGAGGTAGCCCTGGTGGTTCTGACAAGCTCCACACTCTAAAGGGATGTGGTTGTGCTGTGTGGCCCAGAGGAGGGGCTGGAATGGGGTCCCACCAGCAGTTTTCACCCAATTATTAGATGAGCTATTAGATATTGCCATTAGACAAGCATGTCCTGCCTCACCTGGTGCTCCAGGGCAGGGCCATGGTAGGATGAGTCCCCTTGAGAGATCCCTCTCTGCCTTGCAGGAAACTCTGGAAGCCCCCAAGCCTTGGGGACAAATATCTCACACAGCAGACCAGACACCCAGCAGCTACAACAATGTTCCACCAGCAGCAGCAAGCACTCCAGGAGGATGGTAGCAACAACGCTCTGGGATTTTCAGCCGGTGTACACCCCAAACATCCATCTCAAACTCATGGAAAGAGGTTCAGACCCCAGCCAGGCAGCCAGCTGCTGGCAGCAGGAAGGAATTGAGTGAATCCCACTGCCAGGGTGTTGCTAAGGGGCAGCAGGGCAGCTGAGACGGGGTGTTTTGGGTTCCCTTCCCCACCACAGCTCCTGGGACCCCCCAGGTGAATCCCCCAGGCAGCCAGCAGGAAGATGACAGCAGCTGTCCCCTCTCTGGGCCCATCAGAGCACAGATCACTTTCAGAGCATGCGACAGTGTCCAGGATCAAAGCCAAGTTCAATTAATGGCTCACAATCTTATTAGAGAAATTATTTCAGGATCTTGAGTAATAGTCCGATATATCCACTCCATTCCATTAGTCAGGCTCATTTAGTAATTCAATCAATCTAAGCCAGGCAATTGAGCTCCCCTGGTACAATTTAACTTGGTTATTCTCTAGGTACTTAAAAATTTCTTAATATTTGCTTCATTATTTCACCATTACACCTTTTCCCAGGTGCAAGGTTCATGCTGTGGGGCCCCTGGTGGAGTCAGCCCTGCTGCAGCCCTCTGCCAGGCTCTGCTCTCATGAGATGCTGACATACAATGGGAATGGGGCCTCTGGTGCTGATGCCCCTGGGAATTAATTCAAGCCAGGGAATGGCACCACAGCACCCCAAGAACTGCTTCCCACACAGAGAGCTGGGACCAAAGAGCTGCCCTGTGTGCCAACAGCTTTGAGACCCACAGCCAGCATCCCAATCCAGGTGAGAGGAACAAAACTCAGTAGGATGCTCCTCTCACCTGACACGGAACTGGAAAAAAATATGGGATAATGCAACCCTGCAGCCCCTTGGCTCCTGCTTCAATCCTCCAGGGGCTTTTAGGAGCTGGGGGTAGAGCACAGAGTGGGAGGACACAACCTCCAGCAGCCCAGAGCAGCAGGGAGATGTGTGGGACGAGGATGAGAGCCGACGGGTGTCACATCTGGCCAGGGCCGGGGCAGGCGGGCGCTCCGGTGGCCGTCACCCCGATGAGCAGCAGCCACATCCCGCCCTGATCTGGCTCACATCCCTGCAACCCCCCCCTGCTATCCTGTTATTAACCCAGGGGAGTCAGGGCCAGACCCTCCAGCAGCAGAGCCAAGAGCTTAGCTAGGATTTAACAAAAAAAAAAAAAAAAAATTGATTAGATATTTCGGGGAGATATTCAAGAGTGGTTAAATATGCCCAGCTCATCGGTGCCTTTGAAAAATCTCACCCCTCTAAAAAATTAGAATTGATTTTGTATTTAAAAAGGAATCTATTTAATTTAAAAGTAAGATAATTTGAAATCATGACAGCTTGTATTAAGGCTGGAGTTTATGATAATCTATTAAAGTCATTGAAGTTAAGAACCGTCTCCCATCCTCTGCTGCTGAGGCTCCCGGGAGGGCAGTGGGGAGTGGGAAGTCGGGAGATGAGGGGCTGCACTGCCCTATTTCAGAGCACACCAACTGTTCTGGAAACCTGGGGAGGCAGAAACAGCTCCTTCAGCTCCTCCACACTCAGGGGGAAAAAAAACAGCAAGTAAAAACCACCCAGTATTTCAAGATCTTGAAATATCTGGCACCCAGAAAGCACGAGTTCAACCCGTCAGCTCTGCTTTCTCATTTCTCAAGTCGATTTTACACTCAAAAAGGTATTTCAAGACTTTACTTTTCAAACATTTATTGCATTGCAGAGAAGGCAAAGGAGTCAAAGACACCGTCTTTGGCGCGGTTTTTAATTGCATCACAAATCTCCGTCGAGCCCAAGGGGCTGAGGGAAGCCAGGATGCTCATAAATACCTTTTGTGCCACTTTATAACCTGCAAAGGATGGGGCCCAAAAAATTAGCAGCCAGCAGGAGTGTGAATCCAGTTAATGACATATCAAATGTGGCTGGATGCTGCCGAGCCAAGCAGTGAGGGAGAAGGGGGTGTGAAGGCGAGCGGACAGGGAATATTGAGCTGCAAATTAGCATTTCTTAATGGCCACCAACCAGCAAAACGCTTCCTCCCTTCAGCAAAAAATACAACTGGCACAACAAACACAAAATGAGATGAAAGGCGACCATTCCAAATGAAGGTTTGCTTGATTTAAAGCAGGATGAAAGAAGGATGAAAGCAGGTGATTTTAAATGCAGGCAGTGAGCGGCCCCATCCCGGCTCCCACACCCTCAGCACTTCCCAAAAATTCAGGAGGTGGGAGAAAAACCCACAGTAAAATGGGGAGATGGTGTTGGAGTCTCTTTGGGGAGAAACATTGTGGGGTTTATTGGTGAGACCCTGAGCTGCTCCCAAGTAAACGCAGGCAGTGAGGCTCCACGTGCGTGAGAAGGCGAGCGCAATTAAAACTCACTCCACTCATTAGAGAAAAAAAGCTGCAAAGCAGGGAAAAGCCCTGTCCAAGCACCTCACCTCCTCCTAGAGCAGAAGTCATAACCCCACAGACAGCCCATCTGCTTTTGGAGGAGCAGAGGAGCAGGCAGCAGGTCCCTGAGTTTGGGAGATCCGAGCAGCAGTGAACCCACAGCTGTCTCTGGCACCAGGGTGGACACAGCAGGGAGGCTGAGACCCAGCAAAGGTGCATGGAAAGCAGGCAGCAAGCACTGCCTCACCCCCTTGTGTAAAGATAAATATAAAGCTCATCATTAATTTATGTTACTGGAGCTTCCCATCAGGGGTTATCAGGGGTCAGGAGTCACAGCCATTTTTGGCATGCCCAGTTCAACAACTCCCCTCAGAACTTCAGCTTTAACAAGAATTACAGGTGGCTCTCCAAAGACCTCAGCACATCTTTACTTGGGAGAAAAATCCATGCATCTGTCAGTGGGATGCCTGCTTTGGCCACTGTGGCAGGGAGGTGCCACCAAGGCAGGGGAACCACACATGCCAGTGTCCATGAAAACAAGCCAAGCACAAAAGCCCTTGGATTATTTAGGAGGAATTTGAGGGGGACACCAGGATGGGAGGCAGATGATACCCCACCATCCTTGGGCTCCCTGATCCAGACCCTTTCCCAGCTGCTCCCCTCACTCATCCCCTACTTGGACCAGCATCCCCTGGTCCAAGCCTGTCAGCCAGGATTGCTCACCTTCCCTTGGGAACCCCTTCCCTGGGCACAAACCCTGGATCTGAAAACCACCAGAGCAGAAGGAGCAGCTGCCCAGCTCACCCTGGTTCAGACACTGAACCAGACCAGGCTCAGCAAGTGTGGGGATTATCCCTCACTCCAAGACATTATTTATTTGGATTTACATCCAAACTCAGTGAGGTGGGTGCCATTAACAGGTCTGGTGTTTGCCAGGGGTGGTGCAAGCAGCATTGTGTGAAGCCACATTTCTGGAAAGCTGCTCAAACACCCCCTCCAGTCCCTGCACAAGGGCTTGTGAAAACACAACCAGCCACTCACACCAGCTCCAGGCATCAAGCTGACACAGCCGTGTCCCCAGCAAGTGTGCAGTGACAGCACTGATGCTCTTGGGTTCTTTGGGCTGGGGAACCTCCAGATCCAGAGGTTGCAGCCCCTGAGTTGCCAAGTCTGGGTCTTGCAAGACTTCTGTGCATTTCAGAGCTTCTGCCATGCAAAAGCAGTGTCCAGGCTAATAGTGGCTGGAGTAGTAGTAGTAATAACAATAACAATAAAAATAATAATAAAAAAGAACACCCCCACAGGGTAAAGCAGCACAAAACAGTAACACCCACAGATGGCAAAGTGGCCATGCCAGCTTCAAGGCAAGCTTCTTGTCCCACAAGAGAGAGGAAGATGTAACATGGCATTTCCCAGAAGTCAACAAGACAAACCCCTGGCAAACAGGGGGGGCACGAGGTGCCTCCTCTTGCCAGCCCACCCCAAACCCCAGCATTCCAGGCAGGAAGACTTGAACTGGGATCACCCCTGTGTCTCCACAGCCCAAACCCCTGCATGCTGGGGGCTGGCACAGCAGCATGCAGGGCCATGTTTTTGGGGAAACAATGTCTCAAGCAGCAGCACCCCAGAGAGCCTGGCCAGCCCCAGGACATCAGGGGGCACCAGCACAGGGCTTGTCATCCTTGTATTTGTCTCACAGCAGAGAGCAGAAGGAGGCAAAAGCAAACCCCTGCCAGGCATCATCAGTGCAGTGGGGGCTGCCAGGCCAGGCAGCTTCTTTCCTGTGCTGCCCAGTGTGTGGTAACCCATGGATTTGAAAAATCCCTAAGGAAAACCCTTCAGTAGGGGCTGGGGTTATGGCCAGGAACCTCCTCCCGATCCCCACCCAGCTGGTCCCTGCTGGCAGCACCCATCGGGGTCTGGCTCCACGGGATTGGGTCCCAGGGGGCCAGGGGACAAGCACTCAGGTGGCCTTTGGGGCACAGAGGTGGCGGGGGCTGGCAGCCATGCCCACGTCCCCCTGCATCCGCAGCGCTGCTGCCTTGTTGCCACAGCAACGCTCTCCGGCCTCCGCTGCAGCATCCCGCAGAGCAGGGCTTGGACCGGGAGACAGGGGAGCACCACAGCCCGCTGCTCCTCCCCACACAGCCCCTGCACTCCAGCAAAACACCCCTGGCTGTCCCCACGTACCCTCCCCATGGCACCAGCAGCCCCACGTCTGCCTCTGCCTTTCTCCCAGGAGAAGGGGGGAGCCCACACGGCAGCCAGGGCTGCCCCAAGCCCACCCAGCAAGCAGAACTGGGGGCTTTTAGCACATGGAGGGGTCCATAGACCATGGAAGTGATGAATTGCTGGGATAAAACCCCAGTCTGGGGTCACCACCACACACGAGGGTGGTACAGCAGGGTAATGTCACATCAAGCAACACACCAGTACCTCATTTTTGGGCCAACATCCAAACAAGGTTGGCATTTTAAAAACTTCACGGGACACCCCAAGGTGCAGCTGGAGCAGCAACAGATGGACAAGGCGTGCAGGAGGTGACACAGCCACTGTGGGGCTGCTAGGAAAGTGATGGTGGCATTTGCCCAGGGCAGGATGTTATGTGTGGGCAAGGAACTGACGTTCTGCACCAATGTCACCAAAAATGAAAGATCTCAGTGACTTGTTCCAGCTGGTGAGGAGGGAAGTGGGTCCCTGCACACAAGGGGTGGAGGCCTCGCTCTGCACAAACAAAGGAGCAAACCGTAGGCTTTTTTTTGGTGGAAGAAAACTTAAGGAGCCCATGAGATAAGGGCAGATAAGCCTCACCCAGTGAATGAAGAGCAGGTGGGAACCACCCAGACCATGTGAATAGGCCAGAGCCTAAAACCTGGGGGCAGCACACGCAGGCAGGATGGGATATACTGGGCAGCTGAGTGTTTTTCCATCAGGCTGCAGGAAAGGTGACTCTCTGCTCAGGGGCAGACAAAGCAGAAGCCCTCACCTCCAGGCGGGCACGCTGGGAGCAGACTGCGGGCCTCCTGCCAGCACAAGCCTCCGCTGGCCATTGATCGAGCCGGGGACGAGCCCCGCGGACGAACAACCTTGGCATGCACGGAGCACCCCGGGCCCGCAGCATCTCCAGCCGTGATGCTGCAGCGGGTGAAGCGGCCCCGGGGCCGAGATGCTGCAGCGGGGAGAACCGGCCCTGCCGGTGCGGCAGGGAGGAGCCCCGCCGCCGGGGATGCTCGGGGCCCCGCCGCGCTCCCGCAGGCTCACCCAGCACGAAGTAGGGCAGCTCCGTGTTCTCCAGGTCATCCACCACCACCATCTCGCCGGGGAAATCGTTGCGGACCGAGAAGAGCAGCTTGGGCTCGGCGGCCGAGGGGCCGTGCATGATGCTGAGGTCGTTCTCCCGCAGGAAGGGCAGCGCCGACACCGTGATGCTCTTCAGCTTGCACTCCAGCTCCTTGGCCGCCGCCTCCGCCGCCGCCTCGGCGGGGCCGCTGCCCGCGGCCAGGCAGCAGCCGGCCAGCAGCGAGCAGA
>NC_031777.1:3422143-3424230 GCF_001522545.3 Parus major | reverse complement strand
CCCCCTCCAGCCCTGGGAAACCGGGAGAGCTGCGGAGCGATGCGCTGCCAGGAGGGATGCGGGACTGCCCGGCCTCCTTCTGCACCGAGAACAGAGCGCAGGTACCACCGCCCCCACCGCCCAGGAGAAATTACGGACCTCCAAAATCCCCGCACCTCCAAAATCCCCGCACCTCCAAAATCTCCGCACCTCCAAAATCCCCGCACCTCAAAAGCCCCAGGGGAAATCCCAGACTTCCAAAACCCCACGAGATGTCATGGAACCCAAAGCCGCAGAGAAAATCGCTGACCTCCAAAATCCCAGAAGTCACAGACCTCCAAAATAAGTCCCAGGAGAAGCCATGGACCCCAAAGCCCCAGAAGAAGTCACAGACCTCCAAATCCCCCAAGCCCATATTAAATATATATCACTGTCTCTATGTGTGCATATATATATATATATATATACATGTGTATGTGCATATATATATATACATGTGGAGTGTAAGGGAAACCCCAAACCTGCTGGATTTGGATCTTTTTGCCAGATCCAGATGCTTTTTATTTTCTATTTTCACACCCTTTAAGTGAGCACAAAGCAGCACTGACAGCCTGTCTGAGAGCCACACCTTCCTGCAGGCACCTGTGGTCCCCACCGCAGCCAAAATCTGATGGGAAATGTTCTTTTTCCACTGGTGGGGGAAATGCCCAGTTCTCATCCCAGCAGGAATGCATGGCTGAGGTCTGCTGGTGTGGGTTTTCCCCCTGGGACTCTCCTGATGTCGAATAACTCTGGAACAGCGTGTGGAGGCATCATAGAGCTCCCACCTGGCAACTCCACACCATCTCCTCATGAGGACATAGCCCCATCCCACCTGGCACCTCCAAAGAGAACCACACACAGCAGATACTTGTGATTTCTTTTTTTAATTTTTCTTTTGCAGAGTTCTCCACCACCCCTTGTGAGGCTTTCCCTAAATTCCTGCTCCCTCTCGTGTGCCAGCTGTGAAGCTGAACACGGCATCGAGGGGGGACAGCACTGTGCCACACACACCCCAAGCACCAAGTGGGTGCTTTTCCCCAGGCTGATCTGTATTTTTAACCCCCTGTATTCTTAACTTCCATGACACTTTGGGCAAGAAGAACTACACTCACCAAAAATTACCCATTTTCAACAACCAGAGTGAAGCACCTATAGTTTAGGATGAGGAGAAATCAGGAAAAAAATCAGAAAAATCCCCAAGATAAACAAAAAAACCCCGAACAAACAAAAATATCAAATGGGGAAAATTGGGGAAGGAAAATCTGGAAAAAATAAGGAAAAATGAGCAGCAGTGTTTTGTAGGACGTGGCCCTTCTTTTGTGTTCCTTTTGGGGAGCACAGGGAAATCCTGCTGGATGACCAGAAGGCCCTTTCTTTGTTCTTCTTTCATGACAAACTCATTAAAAGGAGCTTTTTCATTCTGGAAAAAATAAAAAGAAAAAAAAAAGAAAAATAAAAAGTGCAATTGAATTATTTAGAAGGTGTCTCCACCAAGGTTCTTTCCACCCTCCCGTTTGGAAATGGGATGCAGTGCCCCTGGAATGCCTAAGGACTCGTGAAGAGGAGCTGGAAAGGGTTTGGTGGGAGGTGTGAAGAACACAGACGGATAAATAGAACACATATAAAAAAACCTATGGGAGAACACTAAATCTGGTGTCCCTGACAGCGCCTTCCTGCTGCTCTCTGGGAATGACCGGCACATGAGGCTGCCCAGAGAACCTGGGGATGTCCATCCCTGCAAGCGCTCCGGGCTGGCAGGGCTTGGAGCAACCTGGTGCAGGGAAAGGTGTCGCTGCCCATGACGGGAACGGGGTGATCTCTCAGGTCCTTTCCAATCCCCCATTCCCGATCCCGGGTTCCCGGAGCTCGGGATGATCTCTTGGCTCCTTTCCAATCCCCATTCCCGATCCCAAGGCTCGGGATGATCTCTTGGCTCTTTTCCAATCCCCATTCCCGATCCCAAGGCTCGGGATGATCTCTCGGCTCTTTTCCAATCCCCATTCCCGATCCCAAGGCTCGGGATGATCCCTCCATTCCCGATCCCAAGGCTCGGGATGATCTCTCGG
>NC_031777.1:3375248-3421438 GCF_001522545.3 Parus major | reverse complement strand
GGCGGGGCAGCGCCCGGGGCCGCTGAGCCGGAGCGGATCGGAGCGGGACGCCGAGGAGAGGCGGCCGGTGCCCCGCCGGCGCTGATTTGGAGCCTGGGGTGAGTGTGCGGGGTCGCGGGGAGGAGTTGCGGGACGGGGTTTGAGCCGGAGTGGGGTCCCGCCGGTGATGGGGAGGGGAAGCGGTGGCGAGCGGCGGCCCCGCAAGGGCGGAGATCCCGGCTACCGACGCCGGCTCGCTCGGTGACCTTGGCCAAGTTGTGTCCCCGCTCCGGGCTCGCTTCTCAGCCTCCCCGGCGAGCTCGGGTGTAGGGGAAGGCACCGAGCCCTTCCCGGGCGGGAGCCACCCCGCTCGGGGGCCCGACAGGTGCGGGCGGCTGCTGCCGGCCCGCTGGGACCGGCTGCTGCCGGGATCATCGGGGTGCCCGGGATGCCGGGACCTGCTGCTGTGTGCCGAGTGCGCTGCTCGGTGTGAAATGCCGGTGTCAGACACCCCGCGCCCGCAGGGACCGGGGGAGATGCCCCGCAAATGTTAAAGCACACATTTCTCCGATGGGCACTGATCAATCAATAGCCTGTGGGGGAATCGCCCGTTCCCCGCACCGCAGGGCCCCGCTCCACCACCCGGAGCATCGGCTCGGGCAGCGGGTGCGTGACCCGTCGGGAGATGCTCTCTCACCTCGGGCGCCCGCCCGGCCCCGCTCCGGGAGCCGGGGGGTCCCCGCTGCCCGGCTCCCTTCCCGTCCCTAAACGCTCGGCTTTCCAGTGAGAAACAAAACTCTGTGTCTTTAAAGCGCTGGAGAGCATCAGCTCTCGGCGCAGGGATACTCAGCCCGCCCTGTCCCTCCCCAGGGGACCCGCGTGTGGCCGCCCTGCAGCGGCAGTGGCGGGTCCCAGAGTGGCCCCGCTGTGGTCCCGGGGCCGGGCACGCTGAGCCTGGGCGCTGCGGGGCTGGGTGGGACCTGCCGGCAGATGTCAGTGTCCCCTCTCTGTCAGCAGCCAGGAGGGTCCCTGCCAGCCCGGAGATGTTGCAAGGAGGCCCCTGCACTTCTTTCCGAAGCGGAGCTGTCTTTGGTGGCCGTTCGGTGACACTTTGGAGACCTGGGGAGCAGCAGGATGCTGGAAAGGGGAGTGGCCACGCTCTGACACCCCAGAGGAGGGCTCCCTCTCTCTGCCCAACACCAGCCACCCACCACCTTATTTATCCTGCGCCGCTAATGCTGAGCTACACTTGTGCATCGCTGCTTGTCCGTGACACTTGTCACTCGTGCGAAGGCAGGGAAGGGAAGCAATGTTCCTCACCTTGCACTGCCCCCAGCTCCTGCATGAGGATGGTACTGGGCATGCAGGATCTGTTAGGGGAAAGGAGCCATCCTCCCTGGGGAGGAGGCTGCAGGGCTGCTCTCTTTCCCGGGCCCCTTGTGCACAGGGCTGCTCTTATTGCCCATCCCCTCGGGTGTAGGGATGCTCTTCCCTAGTCCCAAAGATCCACCTGCAGGGATTCTTTGGTCTGAGAGCTCAGCGCAAGGTGGGGAAGCCGGAGCTGCTATTGCCGTCACTGTGCTGGGGGAGGAAATTGTATTTTGCACATTTCTTTATTTAAGAGGCTTTTTGCCTGTAGGTGTGAAAGTCTCGGGTGTGCAAAGCCAGAGGGCAGAACACATGGCACTGGTGCGACTCGCTGCACGCAGCTGCCATCTCCCCTGACAGCGGCCCGGGCTTCAACTCATTTGATGTCTTATGCAAATCCTTGGCTCCCTGAGTCCTGGGATTTTCTGCTATTTTCCTTTACTCTCATCTTCAAGTGTCTCGCTCTTGAGGATGTGAAGAAAAGCTAATAAAAGGAACCCAAGGCATCGAGTCCTACAGGTTTTCTAACCAGTCTCAGGAGCAGAGAGGAGGGCAGTGACTTGGAGTCCCTGGGCTATAGTACTGAACAGGCTACAGAGGGTGCGGGAGCCCAGCGGGACTCTGTTCCCAGGCGCGGCTGTGATCTCCAGCCCCTTGGCTCCGGCAGGACGGGAGGCTCCGAGGTGGCTGTCCCCGCCGTGTCTCCGAGGCCGGCTGCCAGGTGGCTGCCAGCACCCCGCCGTGCCCACTTTGCCAGCGATTACCGCGCTGCTGTCGCTCCGGCGGTGCCTGCTTCGCTCTCTTAGTGACCCCGGCAGATCAATGAGGCCCTGGCGCTTCCTTGGGAGCGTGCGGATACAGGAGATGCAGCTCCTTGCAAGCCGTAATCGAGCCGGAGCAGGGGGCAGAGGAGACAGCGGGAGAGGCAGGGCTGGCTGTAGGGGAGGTGGGTTCCACCAAGCAAGGAGAGACTGGTGGCTCCGGAGCAATGGGAGCATCCTGCAAAAATTGAGCCCTTTGGGATGTCTGTGCCGAGGTGTGCAGGCGGCAGAGCAAGAGGTGGCCTGGGCGCCTGCATGAATTCATAGATAAACGTGGCTCAGCTGAGTCAATCCACTTCAGACGCTAAACTGCACTTAGCCTTTGCCCAGGCTCTTTTAAGTGGCCTTAATTTGATAAAGCTTTTCCATGTTTAATGAGAAGGTGACTCAGTCACTAGGTTTGATGTTCCTTCCCACTAAGGCATCCCCAGGGAGCTCGAGACCCCTCCCCATCACTCTGGCACAGAGGTACCTTTGCTCCCACTGTGGCCCAGGGACCAGCCCTTGTGTCTGGGCACATCCCACAGCTCTGCCACCAGCTGGTATCGTGTACCTGCCACAGACAGTGGGGTTTGCTTTGGCTCTGGGCTTCAGCTCAGCATGCACAGGGGACATTCCAGAGTCCATCTGGAATATTCCTGTGCTTCCCAACGGCACCTGGCAAATACCACTGCCCCTCTCCCCAGTGCACGCTTCCCAGTTTCTGTATCTCGAGATCTGCTCCTGCAGCATGAAAGGGCACAAATCAATGCTAATGTCCCTAACAATTAGCTAACGTCTTAATTATCGAACTCAGCCTGATTAGTGGTGGAGCGCTTGGCTCTGGAGATGCCGTCGGCATGGAAGCAAGCGGGACCTCGGCATAACTCCGATGTTAGGCTGAGGATGTTGCTGCTGTCACTGTCAGCCCCAAGGGCAGTAGAGGGAGGCTTTTGCAGCTTACCTGAGCACCCCCACCCCCATCTCACATCCCTCCTTTGGCCTCTCGAGCTATTTTGGATGAGGACACCACTGCAGAAGCGACCCCACTGCCATCCCCAGGGTAGGGGGTGCCTCTAGAAATTGCCACAAGCTCTCTTTAAGATGTAGCTTGTGACAAGTGACAGTGTGGGCCATGCATCTGCCATCACTGGGGGAACACCGGGGTGTTCTGCTGCAGGCAACGGGGACACAGTGGGCTGCAAGAAGCTCAGGAGGTCTTGGTCCTGAAAGATGTTGCGGTCCTAGAAAATTTTTCAAGAATATTTGCTTTGACACTCTTCTTCCATTGCTTCAGAGTTTTTATAGAAGGGGGAAGAGGAGAAAAAAAAAATTAACAAGCTGGAAGTTTTCCAACTTTTGTGATGCAAAACTCTAAATCAAAAGGAAGAAGAAAAAAAGAGTTGTCAGATGCTTCTCATCAAATCTTCATTTTTTTGGATCAAGGAAAAGTGATTAGAAAGTTACTTCCAGCTCTAGTAGTAAGGTCAAGGGGTTTACTTGTTTCTAAAGAGCTTTACTCTCCCCAGCATCCCAGGAGGATCCCGGTGTGAGCATGTGGAGGTGCACCCTGAAAAACATTGCCCCAACCCCACAGAGCAGCAGTGCAGCCCCCCCACCTCCAATCAGAGCCTGTTCCCCCCAGCTGTAGGGACTGAGGACTATACAGAGCTATGGCAATATCTGCACATACTTATTTTCTATAACTGCTGATCGATAGGAGGAAATAGATCATCCCAGCTGACAGTGGTGCAGGAAGGCTGCTCCGTGGGGGATAAGCTGCTGCATAGCTCAGCACAGCTCCCACACAGGCCCTCCTTGCCCATTCCTGCCTGGCTTGGGACTTCCAGTTCCTGTTGGCAGGGTGCTGGTGTGCGTCAGCGCCCGTCCCCGAGCAGGAGCCTCCCTCGGAGGTACCGGCACACACGGTGTGAGTAAGAGGGATGTGTGAATAAAAGCTCGCTTAGCAAGGCTGGAAACTTTGCTTCGTACCAGGAGGGAATCTTCACTGGTTTTGCACCAGTTTGCCCTGGCCAAGTGCTGGAAATACCAAATCTTATATTTATTGCTCTGTAGTAAAACATGAAGTAGCCACAAGGAAACATCCCACGCTCAGCCTCTAATCTCGGAACGAGCTCCCCAGGGAAGGCATCAGAGAGCAGGCTGGAATGGTTTCTAGCTGGTCTAGGGACCACAGCCTAAGGGAAAAGGTGGCCCAAAGTGGGTCTATCCATAATACACATCCCAGTGATGGTGAGCCAGATGTTTGCTGCCTTAGCTGTGGTGGGAGAGGGGATTTGGAGGGGAAGGATAGCATGGGAAGCCTCTCTTGGTGAAGGCACATGAAGATGTCCCCCAGGGTGGCAATGGCAGGGGGCTGCTTAGTGCTGGTGGGAAACATTTAGTGTCTAGGGTGGTTTGATGAAAAAGACAGTGCTCTGCCTGGTGTGTCCCACCCCAAAAAAATCCCCTCTGTGCTTTGAATCAAAAGAAGGATACTCTGTGTCCTTCTGATTTACACTAGGAAAGCCTAAGGGAGAGTAGTGAAGTGGCTGGTGCAAAATTGACCCTACCACTCTGTGGTGGTGATGGATGAGGCCATGTCCCATGGCACCTGTGGAAAAGCATCTCCTTTAACCCCTTAAAATCCCCTTTAACATCCCCTGTAAGACCCAGGCTGTTAGAGACCTGTGTGGAGGGAGAGGGGAGAAGGACACAGCCAGGGAGCAGCCCCTGCCCAGCCCCACCTCAGCTGGAGGTGTGACAGGAACCACTTAAAACCCATGGATGGTGACAGGGGACGAGGAGATAGGGTGTGCCAAGCCTGTTTGAGGCAACAGGCAGAGTCCCAGCACACCAGATATTTAAACAAGGTGTTTTGCTGTCACAGCCATATTTAATGCTACAAGCAGTGTGTTTCCATGGGCAGGGTTTAGAAAGATGCTGTTCAAGGATGCTTTACCCTCCCTCGGCTTCTCAGCTGAGATCCAGAGTGCTGCTTTCCTCCTTGCTGTGTGGGAAAGGGATCAAATAACTGAGGGTTTAGCCTATGGTCAGTATCTAAACCATCCACGAGGTTTACTGCCAGACCCTGGCTCCCACCATTCTCTCCTGGACACGGCGGCTGGTCCTGGCTCAGCACAGCAGCAGAACCCATGGCTGCAGGCTGGACCTGGCGGGGTTTAATCTTGAGCTTTGAGGATCCCTTTGGTCCCCAGGCCACGTTAATTTTTAATTGTACCAGCAGATATTCCTGGGGAGGGAAGCAAAGTGCAGGTCTGCTTCAGGCAGACTCTGCATCCCATCTGCCTGTTCCCCTCGGCGCAGCTTTGGTTGCAGGCAGGGAGGATTACGGGGCAGCGGTAATCTGGCATCGGATCCCGCCGTGTTTTGGGGGTGACAGATTCCCCCTCCAACATTTGGAGCACAGAGTGAGGAAACCAGGCATTGCCTGCTCCCCACCCCAGCATGGGACAGGTTTGGGCCAGGATTTGGTCACATCGTGGCCGTGGGGGACTCCACGTGCCAGGAGCAGGAGGCAGTGACAGGGCTGTTAAGTGGCTGCATGCTAGGCTGGGAGAAACCAGGGTGACACGTGAAAAAAGAGTGTGGGGGAACAGAATAAGCCCTGCCTGCTGCTGCTGCCCACCCCACTGCCCTGGCACCCCGGTCTGGTGATGTGAAAGTCTCAGCTTTTGTTTAAAATTCACAGGGCCCCAGCCTCGAGGGCTGAGTGAGAAGCTGAGAAAGTGTAATCAAAGGGCACCCTTAAGGGTTTAAAAATAGAAGAGATGGAGCAAAAAAATTGAAAAAACAAATTATTACATGTTAAAGCATGATGATTCATCCAGCAAAGCCCTGTTTGGGAGAACGCAGGGTTGGTGTGCGCTCAGCAGGGATGGGCATTTGGGCTCCAGCTGCCTTCCTGGAATAAAAACCATCTTCCCTCTTGGAATAAAAACCATCTTCCCTGGCAGTACTGCAGCAGTGGGGTCCCTGTTTTGAGGCAAACAGCTGTTGTTGCCTCACAGCACACCTGGCCTTGGCCAGACCTTGCAGCTCCCCATCTCCCACTTGCACTGGCAAATTCAGGCTCTGGCCTTGTGGTTGCTGCTGCCAGAAAAGCTCCATCTTTACTTTGCACTCAAAACACTACTTCCACCAGCCTAGCCAACCTTGGAGTGGAGATCCATCCATCCATCCATCCATCCATCCATCCATCCATCTGCAGAACACAAAGGAAAGTCTAACATCAACCACACGTGATCCAGTCCATACCTGGAGAAGCTCATTTTCCCAGCTCCCCATGATTATTATTTTTAGCCCCACCTGAAATGAGCTGCACATGCTCCTGCCATGCATGCCCACAATGCAGGGTGCAGAGGCAGCCCTCCCCACCATCCCCACCATCCCCACAGCAGCAAGCTCAGCTTGACAGGCTGATGTACTGCAGAGAAAAACATAAAGAAAAAGCCAGAAATTCCTCAAACAGCCATCAGCCAGGATTTCATTTAACTTCAGCAGCACCCAGCACCCCCAACCCATAAACTCTTATTTCCTGTGGCATGACCAGTCCGTGCCTGGCTCGTGGCTCTCCCGGGAGCGTCGCTTTCCCTCTGTCAGCATCCCGACAAGCATTCCAAAGGCTGTGGTCTCTCCTGGTTTGTATCCACGCCGCTGTCCTCACGTTGCAGGACGGGGCTGTCCCGGAGGATCGCCGCGGGGTGAGAGAATGAAGAAGCCGGCCGGGCAGCAGCAGGATGGGGCGGCAGGACCTCCCACGTGCTGACGGGCCCCCGCCGATGCTCCCGCTGGCCCTGCTGGCCCTGAGCGCCTGCTGCCGCTGGGGAGTGGCCGGCGGGGCGGGCAGCACCGTGCCCCAGGGCCATGCAGCCCCCGCGACCCCCTCCTCTTCCTCCTCATCCTCCTCTCCCTCCGTCCGGGCGCCCCTCGACTGGCTCCTCACCGACCGGGGACCCTTCTACCGAGCTCAGGAGTACGTGGACTTCATGGAGCGCTACCGGCAGGGTTTCACCACCAGGTACAGGATCTACAGGTGAGAGGCTGTGGGCAGCCCGAGAGGGGGCTGAGGGGTGGGGGGTTATTGGGGCACGGCAAAGGGGAGGCAGACCCTCTCTAATCCACATGTGCAGACCCCCACGTGCAGGAGGAGGCTGTCCATTGGGACAGACAGTGGGTGGATGTGAGATGCTGCTTTTCCAGGGAATATAATAGCAGCCCCCCCGAGCATGCTCATGGCATGGCCAGGCCGGGCTCCCCGCAGGATTTGCCCTGAGCTGGGAGGGATTTGGTGCACAGGTTGAGATGGAATCAGCCCTTATGGCAGGAGGCACAGAGCCCACTGGGCTGGATGGGTTCATGTATACTCCAGTCCCTTTGGACATCTTCTACCTACAGATCTCCTGCCCAGAGGTGGAAACTGGGGACAGCAGAAGGGGCAGTGTGTGTGTGGTGTCCACCTCCCAGGCCCTTCAGACAAAGCATGTCCCACAATGTGTGTCTGATGCTCTTTTGTCCGTTTTCTGTGCACAAAGACATCTCTCTGCCAAATTACTGAAGCTGCCTAGACTGGCAATACTCTGGAGGTGAGATGTTGCTGGGTCTCAAGAAGAGCCACCCTGACTGGCCCCTGGCATGTGCCCAGAGCCATCAGCCCACGGACTGCTGCAGTGGGATGCTATAGGAATGGGGGCCGAGGCTGGAGGGGTTTCTTGCCAGCAGAAAAACAGGTTTGGCAGCAGTGGGGCCACTCACCACAGCAAAGGGCCACCAGTGACAGCCTCTGTGGGAAACCCACTCCATTCCACAGCCTCCTGCACCTAATTGGGGCTGTCACCTCTGGCTAATGAGCCCCTTTCCCTTTCACTCCCCACCGATGCTGAGCCCTGGGGGGATTCAGCAGCAGAGCAAAGCCTGGCCAAGGCCTCTGGGGAATGCTGACGTGGGTGCCGGGATTGCAGCTTTGTTATGCAGCCCGGCACCCCTAGGGAGCTCCTCTCCTCTTTCCTGTGTGCTGACGCTGCCATGCCGAGGGACCTGCGTCCTCCAGGGATGCTGCTGGTGACGGTGGTGGGACAGGAAGGAGCAGCCAGAGGGACAGCTGCTGGCTCACACCTCCCTGGAGGCAGAGAACCTACTATCAGCCTTCGGGGCTTGCTTTGCCTCTGGGATGGAAGAGGGGGGAGCACCCCAGCCCCTAGGGAGTGTGTGTGCAAGGGGAGAGGCAGCATCCTCCCTGCCTCATCCTCAGCTCTGCTACTGGTCCCTGCAACCCATCTTCTGGGCCCAAAAGTCATGGTGGTAGGCAACTTGTCATCTGCCAAGCCCAGCAGCTGCTGCTTTGCACCCATCCACCCCTCCCTCTCCCTCTTTTCCCATCCAGCCTTGGTAAAGCTGTCTGAAAGGCACCGCCTGGTTTTAATTAGAGCAAAATGCCAAAGATTAGGCTGAAATTTGCTGCCGGTTGTTTACAAGGCCATGGGGTTTTAGATGCAGTGACAGGCTAGGCAGCTGCTCCCTAGGGCTGGGCAAGGCCAGGGGGGCACATTCACAGCCCATCTGGAGCTCTGAGGGGACCCACCTCCAGCTTCCCACAAAATATTGCTGCTGATATTTAAAAGCATGATACCCCCAGATGCTGGATTTTCATTTGGATCCGTAGGCACAGGGCTGGAGGAGAGATGAGATCCAACCAGCCCAATGGGCTGGAAAAGGGTCCAGCCCTGCCCTGGGCTGTGATTAATGCCTTCTGGAGGTGCTGGATTAATCAATATCAGGCATCTCCGCTGCTTGTAGCTCTTTATCACCATCAATGGCTTAGGGAGGGACGGTGCTTTTGTCCTGGCCGGATCCATAGCTGGCAAGGGTCTGCAGCCGGTCCTGCACTTCCTGGGAAGTGGAGGAGGTCGGGATGATTCTAACCAGAGTTTTCCACCTGTCCTGAGCTGGAAACTGGGGACAAAAGGAAGGAGAGCATCCGTGTGCCGTGGCCAGACCCACTTCACACCCTCTCCCCGCTGCTGCTCTCCTCCCACAGAGAGTTTGCTCGTTGGAAGGTGAATAATTTGGCCTTGGAGAGGAAAGATTTCTTCAGCCTTCCGCTTCCCCTGGCCCCTGAATTCATCCGCAACATCCGACTGCTGGGGCGTCGGCCCAGCCCCCAGCAGATCACCGACAGCCTCATCAAAAAGTATGGGACACACTTCTTGCTGGCTGCCACGCTGGGAGGTGAGTGCTGGGGGTGCTCGCCCTGCTCACCCCCCTTTGCACTGGGACTGTGCGCAGGAGGGAGAGTGGGAAATGAAGCACTGCAGCAGAAACAAGGGGGAGCCCAGCAGCCTCTCCAAAGTATCACGTGTCCCCCCAGGAGAGGAGTCCCTGACCATTTTTGTGGACAAGCGCAAGCTGAGCCGGAGGGCAGAGCCTGCGGGGGGGGCTGGGAACAGCTCGGGGGTCTCGCTGGAGACCCTGCACCAGCTGGCAGCCTCCTACTTCATCGACCGGGAGAGCACCCTGCGCCGGCTGCACCACATCCAGATCGCCACGGCTGCCATCAAGGTAGGCAGGGGGGCGGCCAGGGACACAGCAGCCTCACCACGGCCCCTCGCAGCTGGCCAGACCCGAAACGGCATCACCCAGAGAGGAGAGAACAGGGAAACTTAACGCGTTCCCATTATTTATGGGAAATTGGGCACTCTAATAAAGGCACATTTTTCAGCGGGCTGCAGGCAGGGCTGCTGCCTGTCAACGAGCTAATTAGCAGATAATTAGTTCTCCTCTCCCGACCATCGTCCTGCTATGAGGGCTATGGGCTTGGCCAGCGGGGTCAGGGATTATCTGCGGCACTCTCAGCGAGGTAGCGCACCCTGTGTGCCCTCCTGTATCCCTGACCGCCTGCGTGTCCCCACCTTAGGTGACAGAAACACGGACAGGGCCGCTCGGCTGCAGCAACTATGACAACCTGGACTCGGTGAGCTCTGTCCTGGTGCAGAGCCCTGAGAACAAAGTGCAGCTCCAAGGTAGGACTGGGCTCGTGGGGATGTGGGGGAGGACAAGTGCTACCATGGGATGCTTGTGGGTGCACAGGGGGTTGCAGGGGAGGATGCTGGCATGAGATGCTGCTTCTAATTTCAGGGCTGGGGAGGAGAGGGGATGAAAATAATGAAAGCTGGGCAGGATGAGGTTGTTGCTTGTCTGCCAAGAGGAGCCGAGATCGATGCAGAGCCCAGACAAGCGGCTCCACAGCAATTGATATGATAATCATGCGAGGGTGGGAGCCCAGGAAGGGGGGAGGAAGGAGGGAGGCTCGTGCCCCCCTCACCCAGGCGATGTTTGAGGGGCTCCGTGCGTGCCCTGGTGCTCTCGGGGCTGCTCCCTCTCGCAGGGCTGCAGACGGTGCTCCCCTCCTACCTGCGGGAGAGGTTCGTGGCGGCCGCCCTCAGCTACATTGCCTGCGGCTCTGCCGGGGAGCTGCTGTGCCGCCGGAGCGACTGCCGCTGCCAGTGCCAGCCCGCCTTCCCCCGCTGCAACTGCCCCGAGGCCGACATCCAGGCGCTGGAGAGCAGCCTGGCCCAGCTGGGGCGAGCCTGGGAGAGCCACCACAGCCAGTTCGAGGAGTCAGGTGAGGCTGGGGAGACCCCACCAAGCATCTCCTTCCCCTTGTGAGCAGCCCAGGCTGGGTGCTGGGTCTCCAGGGTGGTCTTCTTCCCTCCACCTCAGAGCTCAGGTGGAGGGAAGTTGCTCTCAGCTCCACCTTCATCACCGGTTCTCCAGGGTGTGCTGATGCCGTCTCCTTCTCCCCACAGAGGAGTTTCAGGCCCTGGTGAAAAGACTCCCCACAGACCGTTTCCTGAACAGGACAGCCATCTCCCACTTCTGGACCATGGACCTGGATGTCCAGCATCGCTACCAACAGCTGGGCACCAGCCTGAAGCTGCTGTCCAGGAAAACCTACCGGCTCATCCGGCGGCTCTTCAACCTCAGCAAACGCTGCCACCGCCAACCTCGCTTCAAGCTGCCGAAGGAGAGGTAGGGTGCCATGGCATCTCTTTCTGGGGACGCTGCCCCATGCCCCAAGGGTGGCTTAGAGCCAGGGGCTACCTCCCTGTGGCTGCAACTGGAGAAGCTCCTGCCCAGGAGGGACATCTGGGGGTGAGCAGGCAGCAGGAGTGGCTGTACCAGCCCTGAGAGGTCAGGTCCGGACCTGAAGGTGAAAAATGGGGCTTGGTTCATGCTGTTTTCAGCAGAGCAGAAAACAAACACAAGGTGGGCAGCTCTTCCATCCCTAGGGAAAGTCAGTCGCATCCCAAAAGACGCCATCTAAGCCTCTCTCCTGTGTTTCCTCTGCACCAGGTCCCTCCCTTACTGGTGGAGCCGTGCACAGTCGCTCCTGTACTGCAGCGAGACCACCGTGCCTGGGACCTTCCTGGAAGAAAGCCACAGCTGTAGCTGTCCCTCCGAGCAGCCCTCCTGCCAGGGGTCCATTCCGTGTGCCTTGGGCGAGGGGCCAGCCTGTGCCAGCTGTGACCAGGACAACAGCACCCGCTGCGGGACCTGCAACCACGGCTTCGTGCTCACCCAGGGCTTCTGCCGCCCTGAGGTGGCCGACTCGCTGGAGCACTACCTGGGGCTGGAGACAGACCTGCAGGACCTGGAGCTCAAGTACCTCCTGCAGAAACGGGACAGCCGCATCGAGGTGCACTCCATCTTCATCAGCAATGACATGCGCCTGGGCAGCTGGTTCGACCCCTCCTGGAGGAAGCGCATGCTCCTCACCCTGAAGAGCAACAAGTACAAGCCCGGGCTGGTTCACGTCATGTTGGCCCTCTCCCTGCAGATCTGCCTCACCAAGAACAGCACCCTGGAGCCCGTCATGGCCATCTATGTCAACCCCTTTGGGGGAAGCCACTCGGAGAGCTGGTTCATGCCTGTCAATGAGGGCAGCTTCCCAGACTGGGAAAGGACTACCGTGGATGCCTCTGCCCAGTGCCAAAACTGGACAATCACCTTGGGCAACAAGTGGAAGACCTTCTTCGAAACGGTCCACGTCTACTTGCGGAGCCGCATCAAGTCTCTGGATGACAGCTCCAATGAGACAATCTACTATGAACCCTTGGAGATGTCAGATCCCTCCAAGAACCTGGGCTACATGAAAATCAACAGCTTGCAAGTCTTTGGCTACAGCCTGCCCTTTGAGCCAGACGCTATCCGTGACCTGATCCTCCAGCTGGACTACCCCTACACCCAGGGCTCCCAGGACTCAGCCATGCTCCAGCTGCTGGAGATCAGGGACCGAGTGAACAGGCTCTCACCCCCTGGCAAAATCCGCCTCGACCTCTTCACTTGCTTGCTCCGGCACCGGCTCAAGCTGGCCAACAACGAGGTGGCGAGGATCCAGTCCTCCTTGAGAGCCTTCAACGCCAAGCTGCCCAACGCGCTGGAGCAGGAGACGGGCAAGCTGTGCAGCTAACGGCTGGGAGCGCTCGGAGCTCGGCCGGGGGCTGGGAGGAAAGACTTCCTGGGGAGGAGAGAGAAACAACCACCCTAAAAATTTAAATCTAGGCCTTACCTTAGTGCCAACTGCGTGCTTCCATGGTACACCCAGCAACTGGCCAAAGAGACACGGGGCTCAAGCGGATGGAGGATGCCAGTGGGACTAAGGAGGAGGGATGGCTCATGCAGTGCAGAGTGGCTCCCAGTGCGGAGACAGTGACACTGTGGCCACCATGGGGGTGGCTGGGGAGGTGTGGCGATGGCCCAGGGGGTGTGGCTAGGCCAGAGGCAGCTGCTGGTCCCACCAGAGCAGGTGCTTAACCCACCGTAAGGATCCCCCAGTGGCGGCCTCCTCGCCACTCTACTTTTGTAGTCTTTTTAAGAGGTTTCTACTGGCACCTTTGCATCCCCCGTGATCCGTCCTGCAGCCATAGCCTCACACACGGTGCTGCTGGGGGTCCACAGAGCCAGCCCTGGAGAGCCAGCAGCTCTCCCCTGGGGCCTCTCCACGAGCACCTCGTGTCTGCTGCAGTGCTGAGGCACCGTCTCACCCTTTGCCTGGGAAGGACCTGGCACCTGCGCCGGGGACGCTGCCATCACAGACACCGGCGGAGACCTCTGGGCCACCATTCCCTACAAAACAAAATACCACAACAACAACAACTAAAAAACCCTAATGCAAAAGGAAAAAAAAAAAAAAAAGAAAATGTTTTATTTATGTATTTATTTATTTGGTTTGTTTGGGACAGGTTTTTTTAAGCCTATTCATTTGGGGAGTGTCATTTCTTGTCAGTGGCTCGAGCCAAGAGACATCTTAGTAAAATGTATCTGTTTAATATATTTTTTAAAAAATGCCTTTTTTGAGCAAAAGAGCAACCAAAACCAACTGAGATTAAAAAAAAAAAAAAAAAAAGAAAAAAAAAGAAAAGAACAGAACAGTTACTGTCATCGCTAGCCCTGGCTTTCCCTGTGCTGGGTGGCTCCCCTCCCTCCCTTCTTCCCGGTGCTGCTGCTGCTGTACTCGGTGCCTGACCAGAATATCAAGCAGCAGAGCTGCCCGGCTGTCAGATGGGAACACTGGGTACCCAGACAAGCAGAGCTCACTGCTCCAGTGGCTGCCCTCATTCCTCGGCCAAGGATGAGCCAGAGAGAGGAAGGAGCTGACCCTCCAACCACAGTATCCCTAAGGGAGGGCACACGGACAGAGGGAATGGTGCAGGGGAAAGGAGAGGGGTGGGAAAAGTGTATCAGTGTGCAGATCTGAGGCTGCTTCCTAATCCTCCACAGCTGGCAAAACTTGTCTGCTTGGATGCTGCAAAGGCAGTGGAAATCCGAGCTCATCCATCCTGCTTCTGTCACCCACCTCTCCTCCATCCTCAGGCTGGGCAGATAAAGAGATAAGAGGGAGGAAAATAACACCAGGAGAGATAAAGAGACAGACAAGGGGAAAATAAAACGGGGATAGATAAACCATACTTGCTATTTATATTCCCTGTCTAATCTATCAATCCATCAAGCTGGCTATTGTGGTTATAGCAGCCCTCAATCTGTCACCTAGACTTCTATTTTCCACACATCTGTCTTCCTTTGCCCACCTCTCCTCTCTTTCTCCCAGTCCTAAAGGGAAAAAAATCAGGCAATTAAACACACCAGGAGGAAATGAGAAGTCAAAGGCATCCTCTGGGCTCCCCAGACATGAGCCTGGGGATGGGGAGGGCACAGGCACGAAGGCAGGCAGTGCTCCTGAGCAGGCAGAGCTGCTGGGATGATTCCCAGCTACTGAAATTATTTTGGCTTCTGCTGTACATCTCCTATCTCATCACTTCTTGGTTGTCCAGAGAAGCTGTGGCTGCCCCATCTCTGGAAGTGTCCAAGGCCAGGTTGGATGATGCTTGGAGGAATTTGGTTTACTGGAAGGTATCCCTGTCCGTGGAAGGTTAGAACAAGATGAGCTTTAAGGTGTGTTCTAACCCAAACCATTCTAGGGTTCTGCCCATCATCATGTGGGCCATGTGTCAGGCTAACATTCCTCAGCTCCATCCCAATCTCCTCCAGACAGAGCATTTCCTATCATGTTTTTCAGTGTCCTGAACCAGTCCCACATCCTAAACCCACCTGAGCATGAATGCAAGAGCTGTTGGGATGACTGGCAGCACCTCAAAGTGTACCCCTCAAGGGATGGACCCTGGACTTGTGTAGGCTCCAGATGGAGGCAGGTGATGCCCTAACAGTCCCATGCATGAGGAGAGAGGTGGATGGACCATTTACTTTGAAGTGGATGCAGAAAATAAAAAGCAGGGAGTAGGACAAGGCAGGCAGCTGGAAGGGTGAGCCATCAGCACTTTGCATCCTCAGCAGTTGGCCCTGGGGCTGCACTCTCTCCACAGCCCCCAGCAAGACCTGTAATCTGTTGCCCAAAAGCACCAAGTTTTGCCCAAATTGAGAATTCCCTTTAGGGCTGTGCATGGCATTGGAAGGCTGGCAGCTGGCACTGCCCTGTCTCAGCAAAAAGCACCACTTTGGGAAGCACAGGGACAGGCAGAAAGGCCTTGGTCATCCACCCCCAACACCATGTGGCTGCACCCCCCCTCTAACTCAGTGACAGAGAAACAAAGTTGGTTCCTTGAATTTGGCTGTTAAATTGCTGTATTTGGGGCGAGAGCAGCTTCCACCTTTTCTGGGGATGTGTGTGAGTTAAAGGAAGAGCAGCAGCAGCAGTGTGCATACCCTGGGAGGGGACTGCCAGGCTGCGTGGGAATCTCAGGTGGGAGCAGCCAGGTCCTCCCATCCCTGCTCAGCAATTAAGGCGCTCAATGGAGGTGATTAAAAGGACGAGGTTAATAACTGGGGGTCAGCATTTGATTACCTTGCAGTGCTTTCCCCTGCACAGAACAGTGCTGATGGCAGCAGGGCTGGCTGAGAGCTGCTGCTCCACAGCACCTGCAGGATCTGGCCCCAGGATGGAAATAGCCAGCGTGCCACCCTGAACCAGGAACTCAGCATCAAACCCATTAGGTTTTAACAGCTGGTGTGGTTGGGGTTGTCCTTTTCTAGGGTGTTTATATGAGATTCTCTGCAGTATGTAAGCCAGAAAATGGCCTTTAAATAACAAGCTGAGCTCCTCACTTACTTGACTGCAGACACTCTGCTTCCCTCTAGACACGTTTGTTCAGCAGCTCAGCCAGGGAAAGGCCAGGATGTTTCACCCCCAGCCCAGGCAGCAGGATGGGGTTATCTGCACAGCTCTCCAGGGCAGACAGAGCTCATGGCCCCCAGGCTGGGGCTGGTCCTAGCTCCATCTCCCAGCCTGAGACAGGGCTGGGCTGTGAAGGGCTGCACCTGAGCAAACAGCCCACAGCTCTGCCTAGGTAACCTGCACCTTCTTCCTCCTCCTGTCTTCACCCTTTGTCCACAGCTCTGGCTGAGCCTCCAGCCCTGTGTGCCATGAGGGGGAGCCTTCAGCCTCCTGGCCCAAGAGCATCTCTGTGTCAGGCCAAAACACAAAGGAGGGTTTTTCTATGAAGAGCCAGGATGGAGAGAGGCCATGAGGCTCAGTCTGCATTCTTGCTCCAGCCTGCCTCAGTTTACCCCTTGTGGCTCCCAGCTAATGCTGTGTCAGCCTGGGAGAAGAGCATGGATGCACAGGAATGAAAACATCCAGGAGGAAGAGGGAGGGCTGGGAGTGTTCCAGGTAACACACTTCCCTGGCAGAAACTCTTTTGCTTTGCATGCAAACAGCACACTGGTGCAGATGTTGCTTTTAATGCATCCCCATGGTCTCTGAGTTCGGGCTGCAGGATGGGCAAGAAGGGAATCAGACATTTGGCTTGGCAGGAAGCTTCACACTGAGCATTTTTTTGCCCAGGGCTCCTCTGGCTCCGTTAGCCACACAGAAGCACCAGGCAGCTGCCAGCAGACCTGCTCTGTGTTTGACAGCGTTTCTGGGGGAGGCAGGAGATGCCAAGCTGCCCCCTCTGCCCCAGCACAGGGCTGCTCTGGCTCCTTCCCTCTGACTGGGTTTCACTGCAGGTAGCAGAGATGCTCCTGGGCACACATGGGATCACCTCTCACTCTCCCAAGCAACGCAGCAGATGGTGGGATGTGATCCCCAGGAAATTGGCATCCCTAAGTCATGGCCTAGAGCTGCTCTGCCAACACAAGCCCTGGAAACTCGTCATCATTCTCTTCACACGCCAGGCTTGTGGATTGGTGGGGTTTGCCATTCTTCCCTTGCTTCCCCTGCCTCGCTGAAGCCCAGTGACATCTGCACAGCCAAGAGGCAACCAAAACCTCGCCGGCTCTTTTAGCCTCATCTTTTTGTTTTTCCTCCCCGTTCTCCTGACACACTCAGAAGTGCAGTCAAGGTGGCAAATTAGCACCAGAGCCTCATTAATTGGCAGGCAGGAGCCTTCTCCTGCTGTTTGGGCTGTCATCAGCTGCTTCAGCATGTTTTCAGCTTCTCTCTTCTTCAGTCTATTTTCCCCCTTCGCCCATGGTGGGCTGTTTTTTCTCTCTGCCTTTTCTTTCAAAGCCATTGAGGGCTCTCATCTCCCCATGATCCCATCCCGTGTTCCCTGGTGCTTTCTCTCTGGGAAGGATTTACAGGGCCTGTGGTAAATGGCGACTTCTTAAAGAGAATGAGGGGAAAATTAACAACCTCCTGAAATGGTGGTGACCTCAGCTTCCTCCTCCCTCTCCTCCTCCTCCTCAGCCTCCTTCCACAGTCTCTGAAGGAGGCAGGAGAATCAGCATGGAGCAGGCAAGAGGGAGGTTCCTGCAAGCTCAGGCACGCAGGAGATGTCCCAGCCACCCTCCTGTGTCCCCACTAGGAGCTCAGTGACAACTTGGGATGACTCAAGCTGCTGAGGACCTCAGGAAGCCCCAGTCTCAGTTCCTCAGCTCCCTTCTTTCCTCCCCACCAATTCCTCTCTAAAATCAGAAAGCATAACCTCACCCACCCAACCCCTTGGCCTCCTTGAGTGGCCTCAGCCGCTCCCAGCTCTTAAAGAGAACCTGGAGACCTCATCAAATCAAGTCTCTTCACTGCACCCCGTTCTGCAAGTGGAAGAATTTGCAGAGGACCAGGGATGACGATGGTAAATTGCTTTTTCCTCCCTGAGCTCACGGCTGGGAGCTGCTGCTGCCAGCAGCAATATCCCCATCCATTAAATATGGGTGCCCTGCCCTGGGGTGTCAGCACAGCCCTGTAAATCAGCCGTGCTGGAGCCAGGGACACAGCTGATCCACAGCCTGGCTGCAGGATTCACCTCATCCACTGCACCCTGACCCCTGCCTGGGATACAGCCCCCCTGGGACCCTCAGAGCTGTCAGTGATTCCACAGGACCTCTGGGCTGTGCTCCTGGACCAAGGGTTGAGATGGTGAAAGTTTGGAGGGCTGATGGGATGAAATTTGGAGGGATTTTCCTGTAGGGTGGATTAAAATCTGAAAAAAACATCTTCAAGACAGACCTTCTGCTCCTACTGCATATGCCAGGAGTGGAGACTGACTGGATGGAAAGAAAGAAGGAGAAAAATCAGTCAAATTATTTTTAAAAGTGCTCTCCCAGCCTA
Source organism: Parus major (assembly GCF_001522545.3). Taxonomy (NCBI): domain Eukaryota; kingdom Metazoa; phylum Chordata; class Aves; order Passeriformes; family Paridae; genus Parus; species Parus major. Next base: position 3,403,207 of record NC_031777.1, on the reverse strand, counting down.
CAGGCATCCTCTTCTCTGTACATAAACCCTCCTGGGATATGCAAACCCTCCCAGCCCATCTGCCTCAAAAATCAGCAGTGGTTGCTACATCAGCTACCACCTTCCAGCTTTTCCCTTCAAGTGATTCCCTGCAATGGTTCCTCACCCTTTCCTTGCCCCTGGTGGTATTGATCCACTCAGGAGGATGGGAATTGAAGGAAATAAAGGGTCTCAAGGGCCTATTTCTCCACCTGTAGCCCATTTTATTGCTGGGAGAGCCCACGCCACGAGGATTTATCTCCCACCTTGTTTTCCCAAGCTAGATTCTATGGTTGTTTTGCCAGCATAACAGTAAAAAAATGTGGCACATAAACCACCCCAAATAGTGTCCAGGGATGTAAAATCCTATAAATCTCAGGAGGCTCCTGGGAGAAGAGTGTTATTTGGATTGGGACTGCTCCATTCAAGTCATCTCCTCATTTGCCATAGATCAGGGGGCTCTTCCAAAGCCCACGAAAGTCTGCTGGAAAGAGATTCCTTCTCTCCTGAGACTTGGCAGTGGTGTTGGGAGCAACACTCTCAGAAAGGCTCCTGGGGGAACAGAATCAGTGATTACCCAAATTAGTTTCTAATAGCTTTTATCTCCTAATTTCTACTTTGTCAAGTGCTAAAATCCATTAATAATCAAGAGACCATGTGGAAAAACATTTAACATCCCAGCTGCCAAGAGCTCCCACTCTGTCACACTCCAACACAGTTACAGAAGAGGAGGGAAAAAATAAAGTATTATTTTTTAATCTTAAATCCAACTCTCCAGTTAAACTGTCTCCTGCTTTTGCTGATCAGCAGGATAATAGGACAAATCCATGTATGGAGATCTTGCACCTCCCATCTTGCTCCTCTCCTGCCCTTGCTGGACAAAAGTTCCCCACATGCCTCGTCCCTGTGTTGGTTCCTTCCTAGAGGGACCCAAAAGTTGGTGGCCAAGGTTTGTAACACCCTTGGTCCAGCCTGTACCTGGTGTTTCCCATCCAAATGAAGGCAGGATGCTGCCTTCCATGGGTAGGCATGTCCACACAGTCCTCCATGGGTTGAGGTTGGGGTGGGCCATTTCTACCCCAGGGCTGGTCCCTTCCACTCTCCAACAGCTCTGCCAAAATACTGCAGCCCTTCATTCCACCCCCATCCCCACCCCCTTCAAGTCTCAGCTTTATTCATTCCTTATCTTGGCCCTGCAGAACCAACCTCAGCCCCCAAGCCATGGCTCTCCCTGCTCAGGTGGAAATCCACCCCCACCTTGCTTCAGAGTGCATCATCACCCCTCTCCTAATCACCTGTTTGAACAGTTTAATGGGCTTCTAATAAAATATTGCATTTCTGAAGCTCCCTGTGATGGAATAATTCCCCCTGGCATGCCCAGAGGGATGCACACAACTGCTGCATGGCATCTCCTGTGGCGTTCCCTCCGTGTCTGGGCTGCTCCCCCAGCTGCAGCACCCTGGGAAGAGGAGGGAAATACAGCCCTGCATCCAACCCAGAGGTTGTTGCCTGAGCAACGGCAGAGGTGGGCACAGGGATCCAGGAGGCACAGCCAGAGGTGAGCTCTGAACATGATTGACAGACAGTTCCAGGCACCCTGTGGGAAAAAAATTGGGAGCAAGGAAGGAATTGGGATGTCACTGCATGAGCAGATGGCTGTGGGACCTGCTGGGAGGATAGGGGGGGCATGGGAAGCAGGGTCAGTGCCTGCAGCATCCCACATCCCAGCTGTGTGCCTGTGGGGTGGTGTGGGGGGCACAATCCCAGTACCAGGGTGGATGTGGAACAGCCTGGTTTAAAGAACATTGTTGTCCAGTGTCCCCTGGCCTCTCTACATTTCTCCTTCCTCCCTTGCCAAGAGGATGGTGACCTGAAGGAGATTGAGATGCTTTTCTTAGCAGCTTAACCATTGCTCAGAGACAGAATCAAGAGTGATTGACCCAGTACAGCAAACCCAGTATCCCCACAGAACCAGCAAGTCCTCATTTCCACCTGACTCGGCATCCATTGGCCTGCCCAAGGCCTGAAGGGCACATGCAGACCCTGTCCTGAGCCCTCAAAGAGCCCAGGTTCAGGGTTTGGCCTCACAGAAGTGAGCAGACTGCAGTGGCACCATGACCACCTTGGGGTCAGCCCCCTGCCAGCCAGGATCTGGACTTTGTTAGGATATCAGTCCCTTAGTGACCCTCATGGTAAAGGCTGGGACATCACTACCACCATGCACATCCATCCCCCCACTTCCTTCTCTGGCTCTCAGCAAGGCTCAGCATCTGGTTATGGATTTATTTGTGTTTTGCTGTTGCCTCACACATCATTAAAGAGCTGCTGTGATGTTGGCTCAGGAGCTGTGGGCTCTGAGCACTCCTGAGCCACCCATGGAGAGCTGCTGTGTGGTCACAGCCATTCATGGACTTAATGGATATGGGCTCCACCACAGAAATCTCTCTGGGGCATCCCTAGGGATGCCCAACATCACCCAGGGGCAAACCCCTGTGCAGGCTTTCTTACAAAGTGCTGGAATCCACGTCACCTAATCACGAGGTGATGGATGCTGGGATGGGATCCGAATGCTTTCCAGGGTTTTTCCCATAACCAAGAGAGATTTAGTTGCTGGGGGTGGGGTGTAGTAAGGTCACAAACTGAAATATATCCAGACACATACACTACATAAAACTACAGTCTGTTTCCCCTCTAATTGGTAATAAATGTAAATGTTTAGTTATGCCTGGTTTGGGAGCTATGAAAGGCACATCTGGCTGGCTGGTTTTCCTGCCTGCCATCTGTAGCCGAAAGGAAAAGCGAGAGGTGCATGTGTGAGCACCTGAGAAAGGCAGCAGGGGCAGAGAGGGAGAGGGAGCAGGAGAGAGGAGGAGGATTTCTGCAGCAGGCTGGCATCAGAGGGTGGTCTCTGGCCAGAGCTTTTCCCTGCTCATGGGGATCTCCAGGTTTTGCACCTCTGCTCTGTTTTTGCTCCTCTCCCAGGTAATGCAACCCACAAAGGAACAGCCCATGCCTCCCAGAGCTGCTGACACAGAATTCCCTGGCACTGATGGGCAAAACAAAGCCAGAAAGCCCCAGGGGGTCTCCACCTGGCCATTAATTACCATTAACCAGAAGCTCTGATCTGGTCAAACCTTGAGCAGTGCTTTATGCATCCCTTCATGTACCACAGAGCCCTTACAGCCGGAACAGGCAAGGAAGGTCTGCTCTGTTCCCCTGCTCCTGTCCCAGAGCTGTCCTTGGGTCCATAACACCTGACCTGCAGCACCATCCCCACCACTTAAAAACTGGGAGGAAACCACTGACCCAAAGAAGAAAATGCTGCCCCTTTTCAGCTATAAAAACTTTCTTGGTGCCAGGTCCCCAGGCAGGGCTGGGGAAGTTTAGAAAAGCCAATGAGTACAGAAAAACCGGTCTGGTACAGAATTAAGCACAGGGGGAGGCATAGATTCCACCCCTCCACTGCACCTGGTGTCCTGCCCTCTCCCAGGAGCTGCTCCAGCCTCACAGCAATGCCATCATCGCCATTCCTTGCTGGACTCACACCTGCCCCATCCCAGCTGGAGTTCTGGCACCCAGCAGCCTTCCTCCTCCTCCTCCTCTGCCCGCCTGCTTCACTCTTATTCTGGCAGTGCCGCCTCTTACTTTGAAGCAGGCTGTTCTTGGAGAAGCAGCTCCGCTTCCCAGACTGTCCCCAAAGAGCCTGCGAGTACTCGCTCCCTCCCGTCCCTCCTCCTGCCTTGATCAAGGCTGAAGGCTGAAATCCAAGTGCATTGATCAAAGCGGCTTCTTCGGGCGAGATTGGCTGGCGAGGAAAAGCAGGGGCTGAGGAGCTGCTCCAAGGGGCCAGCGGTTCCTTGCCAGGCAGAAGATGCTGGTGGTGGGCAGGAGGTGAGAAGGACTTGACAACGCCCAGGGCAGTGGAGCAAAGGGGTTTTCAGCGCTCGGTGAGATGGTGTGCTGTCACGGGATATGGTGTGCTGTCACAGGATATGGTGTGCTGTCACGGGATATGGTGTGCTGTCACAGGATATGGTGTGCTGCCACGGGATATGGTGTGCTGTCACAGGAGAGAGGGGTGCTGCCTGCTCCCAAGGCCTTTGGGGTTGAGCAGCAGCCAGGTATCCCAATTCTGAGCTCTCCTGGGGAAAGATACAACTTTACATACAGCTGGGACAGAGATGAATAACGCCTGGGCACGGTGTGCCATGTCTAAGGTCCTTTGCCTTGAGACAAAAGCCCCCATTCCTAGGGGCCAGCCTTAAAGCAGCTTAGACTCCACAGAGCACCCTGAAGAGCGGTGGGCTGGCAGGCCCAGGCAGCAGCCCCTGGGTCGGTGCCGAGCCGTGGGGCTGGGAGCCAGGTGCTTCATGCCAAGGTGAAAGCGGAGAGATCAGGCAGCCAGATGGCATCCTCCCACAGAAACAACCACGGGACACACAACAGCTCGTCTGCCATCGAGGGCTGAGGCCAGCCCCATGCCGGGTGGCCGTCCTGAGGGGGCAGCAGCAGCAGGGGTAAAGCCCTATGTAACTCAACCAAATCCATCTACAGTCCCCCAGCAAAACACACACCCTTCAAAACACTGGGACAGGCCCTCCTGAGAGGTCACGCTGGCCCCCAGTTAACGGGGACACCCGCCTTGGTCACTGCTGCCAAGGTGGCAGACAGCTGAGGCCACACTGCCTTATTCCCTGGTGGAGTCAATCCCCACTAGCTCCAGCTCTCAGACCTGGTGAATCCAGGTCTCCAAGGTCAGACCATCAGCAGGTGCAGCTCCAGGAGATTTCCATCAGCCACGAGGCCCATCCATCTGTGGGAGAGGGTCAGATGTGGCCGGTGCCGGAGGAAAGGCCAGCAGTGACATTGGCACGCTGCTCCTGGCAGCCTCCAAGCTGCTGCAGCAGCTGCCTTTGAGCACTTTTCATCTAATTCAATGAAAATGAGATGTTCAAGTGAATGAAGATAATTTAATAATGAATAGCTCCAACTTATCGGAGAAGCTCTCCATCCCTGCCTGACAGCCGCTGCCTCTAAGTGCAGTTTAATAAGGGAATCACCATCACTCAGCCCTGTGGTAGCAAATCAACATTTTGTTACTCAGGGAAAAGGCTCTGTGCTTTCCTAAAGGGTGAAGCTATTTCTCAGAGAGCCTCAAGTCTGTGGGGCTTTAAAAGGAAAATGAGAAGAAAAAAAAAAAGGAAAAAAATAAAAGGAAAAAAAATAAGGCAAAAAAAAAGGCAAAAAAAAAAAAAAGCAGAGGAAAATAATGAACCAGCAAAGCAGCCCATCTTCAGAGGCAAAATGTAATTAAAAATAAAAGCCAGCTTGAAGAAGGCTGTAAGTAATCACAAGCAGCAGCCAACACTGCAAGTGAGAGTGACGCTGGCAGAGCCTGTGAGCAGGGACACAGGGGGTCCTGAGGCTGCGCTGAGCCAGAACAGCATCTCAGGAAGACATTTTAATCCATCAGGGTGCTGCTTTTTTCAGCCAGGACTAAGATATCTCTGCTCCTTGCCATCCTCCCCGGCTGCCTCTGTGGCTGGGACAGGGCAGCATCATCCAGCTGTGGCAGCCCAGCCACCCTGTGCCATCTCTGGGGTTATGCTCCCAGCCTCTGCCACTGCGGGGAAGTGCTGCCAGTCATCTCCACCCAAAATCACTCTGTCTGTGCAGCAAAACCAGAAAATGCCCACACAACGTCTTAGGTGAAGATGGATTGCGCCGGGAAGTGTCCCTGCGGTGACAACAGGACTACACACAGGTCTCACAGCTGGGCAGGCAGCCTTGGGTCCTGATCCAGCAGGCAGCCCTCCTCCATGCTGGGGAAATTCCACCAGAGTTATTTCCTCAAGGCACGGATCTGCATCCTCCCCAGCATCGATCCGGGGCTGCATCCCGCCTGGCGCTGCCTGCTCCCGCGCGGGCAGAGGGAGGCGTTGAGGCGGGGGATGCCAGGCCCTGCGGATTCCTGCTGACACCTGCCAGCACTGAGTGCTTAATTATTAATTGCATTTCCAGTAGCAATTGTTGCTCGTGCCGATGGAGTTGGACGAGACTTCACAAGCAATTAGCAGACCCTCCGCTGGCGTTCGGCCGGTCCCTGCTTAGCGCTCCGCTCACGTCCTCCGCGGGCTGTGGTGCTGGGAAGGAGGAACCATTTCCATCTCTGCTTGGAGCTCCACATGCCCAGCCTGGCCATGGTGGGCACGGGCAGCAGTGCTGCCACCAGCCAGGGGCTGGCATTGTCCCCTCCTGCAGCCGTGTGGAGGAGGACACGTGGGACGTTGGCTGCTGTGCATCCGTGTGCCACCGACGGCCGTCCCTTGGAGACCTCCTGGGCAAGCAAAGCCACGAGCAGGAGAGGTGGGAGCTATGGCAGAGGAGCCAAACCCAAACCCAGTCCTGAGCAGAGAGATCTCAGGGCCAACATCACCTCTGCCACAGCTCAAGAGTTCAATCAAATTAGTTTTTATCATAATTAAAGTGACTGGTCAGTGGAGTCCAAGTGGGCTTTTCCTACTCATTGAAAACGTTTCATAGCTCAATTTTGGGAGCTTATTTTCCACTTCATTGAGTGCCATGTTACTGCAAATGAATATATTCCTTGGTTGGTGTGATGGAAAATACAGCTGTAAATGCTTTCTGCTTCATTTGGGTAAAGAGCTCCAGATAGGACTAAGTATAAAGAGAATTTAAATGCTCGACTTCATTAAAAAAGTTGTTTCCCATTCTCTTTCTTCCTGAAAATACAAGGCTGCTAGCAGAGAGAGCAAAAGAAGGCTTTAAATTTACATCAGTGTCATGCTAACCCAGATCACTCCCCACCCATGACTGATGGCACATGCCTGCCAGGAGCTTCAGTTCCGGAGGTTCAGAGGAGTGGGAAGATAAGGCAGAGGGTGGGATGCCCAGTGCTGAAGCCCAGGGTCATGCCACACCCACCTGTTTACCTCTACACCTCTGTGATTCCTTTCAGGCAGTTGTAGAGAGCAACACCCTGCCTCCTGAGCCTCCTTTTCCCCAGGGTAACCACACCCAGCTCCCTCAACCACAAGGATTGTGCTCCAAGCCCTTGTCCAGTTCTGTTGCCCTCCTCTGAACACGTTCTAGCACCTCAAAATCTTTCTTGTAGCAAGGGACACAAAACTGAACAGAGGATTTGAGGTGCCTCAGCAGTGCCAAGTACAGGAATGAAGTGCTTTTCCAACAGCCATAAGTGCTCCTGGCTTCTCGTCCTTCCTGGATCCTTCTCCGAGCCACCCAGCAGCCTCCCTGGTATCTCCCTAGGCCAGAGCAGGGAGAGGATCCTCCTGCTCCAGCTGGGACTGGCAAAGTCACTGAGAGAAATCCCATATCATGCAAAATCTGAACAGATTTCTCCCCTGGAAGGGGGACTGCAGCCCGGGGAGACACCTCAACAGGTCTTGGGAATCTTGAGCCTTGCAGATCCCACTGGGCCAGGATGTCGGGTTGTGCTCTGCTCTTACTCGATGCCAGCAAAGTGAGGGGAGATTTTCATCTCTGCTAAATCCAATTTTAACCCAGGAGGAAATACATTCTAGGTCCCCAGAAACAGGTCATCTCAGCAGGGCTGTGGCAGAGCAGGTGGGATGAGTGACAGGCAGCGGGATTACAGCTGACTGCAGGATAAACAGAGTTCACTTAAATCACAGAATAACCACCTACTGCACAGTTGCTAAATTTCAAACTGCAACTTCTTACCCCCCAAATATTTATGTGGAATTGGTGGGAATGAGCTCCACGTAAGATTCACAGAAATAACTGAAGTTGATCCCACCTTCTATTTGAGTGGGGAAGCCAGGAGCAAAGGGACATCTGTGGCTCTCTTACCTCTAACAGCCTGGGCAAACCAAAGGGACCCAGGTCCAACAACACCATGGACAGTAAGAAGGAGCCACAACAGCCTCATGTCAAAGACTTCCCTTCCATTTCCCCTCCTCTGATCATGAAGTTCATCACCCTGTTTTCCAGCAGAGCTTCAGGCACTTTATGAAGGTATTAAATGGCACCATTTCAATCTCCAAGACATGGGGACAATCCTGATGTGCAAGGGCAGGACAGAGAACCTCCCACCCACCATCCAACCCCCGAGAGCGGCTGTCTCAGTCACCCCAAGACATTGAACCCCATGTGGCCTGGAGGGTCCCTGCCCAGCCTGGCACCCTCACATTACCCAGCTGGAATCCCACCACTCACTATGCCACAACTTTCACCTACAACCACTTCAATAGCTGGCAGCAGGTGTGAACAATTACCTCCCAAAATCTGGATGAAGTACAACATGATATAATTATCACCTTAATGGCATTTCAAGACTATCACCAGCGTCTGGAAGTAAAACTTCAGCTGAGTGAGTTTAATAAGCATATCTAATATAATATTTGTAGGGAAGGGCAGGCTGGCTTTAGGAAGGATTACAGTAGCTTTGCAGCTTTGTGTAGCTTTACACGGGATATTTCACGTGGCAACAGATAAAGCAGGATGAGCCTGTGATAGCTGCAAACCCCGATGGCAGCAGCAGCCTGAAATGTTCCCTCCCAGCTCCTGGTAATAGGAGATTACATGCTCAGAGGCTGGGTGGCACTGCATCCTTGCTCTGGTTGTCTCCACCATGGTGGCAGCCAGCAGGGTCCCCATGTTCCTGGCCAGATGCTGTGTCATCTCCCAGGCAGAGGGCTGAAAGCTGCTGAAGGCATTGCATTGGTCTTCACCTGTCCACAGCAGGCTCCAGATCTGCACATCCAGCCTCCTTGAAGGTGCCCCCTCATCTGATGGGAACAGATCCCAGAGGGACCCAGGATTGGCTTAACTGGGCTCAGAGGAGTCCAGCTCTGGCTGCACCAGCTCCACACGCTGTGGTGAATCCACATCTTACTCTCCACTTGATGCCTTCTCCAGCCCAGGAGCCTTCACCAGCTGTGACTCAATGACTTGGACCCCCAGACCCAGCCAGGCACCTCAAGTCTTGTGAATTAGTGCCAAGGGAGCAGTGGGCAAGGAGTCACTGGGGATTTTCAGCTGCTCCTGCTGATTCACTCACCCCCAGGGATGGAAATCACAGGGAGGGCAGGTGATTGCTCAACAGCTCAATGGATCTATTATTCATGTCCAAGCCCTGAAACACCCAGCCACAGGGTGCCAGGAAGTGAGGGGTTTATTCAGGTTTAGAGACCTTCCTAAGCCTAACAGATATCCCAAATGATTTTTTATGAAGGATTAAAAAACAGAAAAGAGCTTTGCAAGTCTCACATTCCAGTGTGGTTATCCTAAGCAGAAGGTACCTGTCAGCATGTGAGAGCCCAGACTGCCCTGGGGCCAGCCAGGCCTTAGGTAATATTCCATATAAAGCTCCTGCCTCCACGTGCTGCCCTGGAGAGCTCCTTGGAAATGCTGCCTTACTGCCTTGAGATGCATCAGGTTTTGCTCAGCTTTGAACCACCGGGTCACCTTGTTGTTAATTAATGCACCACTAAAATTATGTTTGGGGGCTACTAAGGTTTATTGGGTAGAAAATTATTTCAAATACAGAGAGCAGGCAGTAAAGACTGGAAATATGTTTTCAAGTATAAAGCTAATTGCTGCAGGGAATCCCTCTGGGATCCATTTGGAGCCCTGGCTTTTTTATTTCCTTCCTCCGCTAACGACCCGGCCAAGGTTTGTAGAACAGCAAATGCACAAGTGATTGCTGCTGGTGTGGTGTCCTGCACACTGGCAGCTGGCATGGGGGGATCCACAAGTTTCAGCCACGTGCCCTGTCACAGCAGAGCAGGGCAGCCTGGCAGCCAGAGAATGGTGGAGTTGTTAAAGTTGGGAAAGAACTTTAAGCACTGCCAAACCCACCAAGCGCCCATCCACCCATTTTTTGAACACTTCCAAGAATGATGACTCACCACATCGCTGCTCCAACGCTCAACCTTTCTTTCAGTGAAAAAATATTTTTCCAATATCCAATTTAAACCTTCCCTGGAGCAACTTGAAGACATCTCCTTTTGTCCTGTCACTTGTTACCATGGTGGCAACCTTGCTGGAGCCAGCTCTGCTCTCAGCTGTGGGGCCTCTTGTCATCCTTCTGCTTTCTGGATGAGTTCAATGAAGCCTGTCCCACCCTCCTGCTGACATGGGGGTTTCTGGAGAGGAACCCCAAGAAAAGGATCTGCTGCTCCCAGGAAAGCCTTGTGCAAGTCCCACAGACATAGCAGTGCTGGCAACTGCACTCAAAATCATCAGAAAGGAAAACTGTCCAGATGCAGCCTTGAAAGTGAGACTGACCTAAGGCCAGACTTGTCACCAAAGGACTTTGCTTCAACTTCCCAGAGACCCCAAAGTACCTGTTTGTCTGATAAAGGATGTCCTGCCTGATATCCTGCAGGCCTCCAGCCATCCCAGTAGGAAGGAGTGAGTCCCAGTTTCCAGGAAGGAGTCCACTCCTCACAGGTACATGCAAAGTAAAATATAAAATAAAATAAGATAAGATAAAATAAAATAAAATAAAATAAAATAAAATAAAATAAAATAAAATAAAATAAAATAAAATAAAAATGAAAATGTAACTTCCCAGGCCAGGCTCAGCCACGAGTGGATCAGGGAGGGCCAAGAAGGGTTACCTTGCTGAGCATCTCATGAGGCTGCTGAGAGGCAGTGGCTCCCTGGCTCCCAAACCCCAAGGCCAGGCTTTGCTGCCCTGTCCCAGCCAGGGACACTGCACACTGCTGCCTGGAGAAGTGCTCACACAAGCCTAAGTGCTTTTCTGGACCTCAGCCCAAGTGAACTGAGGGGGTTTGAGTGGCACAGATGGCATTTTTCATCTTTCTTTTTCTCTTTGGTTTGGTTGTTTGTTTTTTTTTCTCCCCTGACCGTGCCCTCTGAGATGTAAGTGCACAGTGTGACCCAGACAGGTGCCTGACCTGGACACACTCAGAACAGTTTTATTCATAAAACTATCTTGTTCCCCACTCAGTCTGGTGATGGGGGAACACACTGAGCTGCCTTACTTGCTATGTGCAGCCATTACTTTGCTCTGTTTAATTTTGTTTCCTAGAAGAAGCATCTCTCCCTCTAATTGCTCCTTACTCCAGCACCTCTGAGGCACACAAGGTTCCAACACAAGCCAAGCATCAGGATCCTGCTGCAGGTCTGGACTTGGAGGGTCTGGGCAGCAGCAGGGCCACCAAGGAATGTGCAGGTCTGCTCACCCATCACCTGGAGACTTTGATGTCCTGTCACACCCATAATCCAGGCAGGACAGGCTGGAATCACTCAGAAATCGGGATTTGCTGGTGCTCCCTCTTCCCCTAGGGAAGCAACTGCCCTGGGAGCACGACAGCAGCCAGCTGTGTTGTGGAAGAGATGCTCCATCTCCCACCGAGTTGGCCAGCACAGACAAATGAAAATGGTGCCATGCTGCCCAAAACCACCCACTCTCTAGAATTTCCCCTTTCAGAAAATACTAACACAAATAAAACAATTCACAGCCAAAAACAACCCCCTTGGGAAAAAAAAAAAAGCCATTTGTGGTGAAGGAGATTGTGTCCAGCAATCATGGCCAGGCTCTGGCTGTCATTCCTGACTCAATCCCTTCTGTAACTGGAATACAAAATCAAATAATTTCATCACCACTGGATTTTATTTCACTCCCTGCTCCCATGGCTGTCTCTCCTGCCTGGACCAAAGGCTTGTGAGGCAGGAACTGGCTCCCCCTAAGAGAATCTCCTATTTCTGGTGTGGCCAGCCTCCACTTGGGTTGTTCTGTGCAGAGCCAGGAGTTGGACTCAATGATCCTTATGGGTCCCTTCCAGCTCAGGATATTCTGTGATTTTGTGACTCTGTGGTAGGGATGCTTCTGTCATTAGTAGCCAAATGAGGCACCACATCCATTTGAAAGCAAAACACAGTTCCAAGACATCTTCCTCTGCTGCAGCCCATGTTAGACAGCACCGTGCCCAGCTGGCATCACCTCACTGTGCAATTCGTGTGGGGTCACAAACCTTTCTTTAATGGTGCCCTGAGCGTGGAGCTGGCTCTTGCAGGCTCCCCAGTCCTGCAGTTCAAACAGCTCGGTGTCTGCCTTGGCAGCAGGAGCACGTCAGCTCCAGTGCTACAGAAACAACGCGCTTTGAAATGCAGATCCTGCCCCGCTTTGTTCCCGCATCTTTGTAGGTGCTGATTTACAACGACCTCGCATCTTGATCACTGGCCTTACACCAAGGCCCCTGCACCGTCTGCGTGTGATGAACTCTCGTCTGTGCTCAGGACCACGCAAACCCCAGGAGCCTTCTGCCTCCCTCGGCTGCTCTCCACTGATGCTCGGGCAGGGAGATGCGGCGCTGCGAAGCCCGGGGTCAGCAGCAGCCGGACGGATCAGAGGAAGCTTTTCAAGTTCAAGTCCTTGGTTCAGAAAGCTGCTCAGAGGAGCAGCAGTTCACGTGTCTATCCTGGTGCCATCGCAGGGGAGATCACGAATGAGAGAAAATTACTGCTCACGCACCAGCAGCTGGAGATATCAGCCCGCCTCCGGGCACGGGCAATCCTTTCACAACGGGAAGCCACATCGGGAGAGCTTCGGATGGAGATGGATTTGGGATCCCCGCGATGCTGATCACCTCCCCCAACGCAGGTGTCTGCCCCAGCCTGTCTCCCCTGTCCTCGACTGGCGAGCTCAAGCTGCCAAGGGGAATGTGGCTCACGGTCTGCTGGCAGACGCCCCATCCTTTTCAATTATGTGCAGTCCAATTCCCATCACGAGGAGGGGAGCCAGGAGGAAATGCCACCGAAGTCAGCGGAGTCATGCTGCACAGTCTGGAGTGAGCAGGAGGAGATGCTAAGCCTGGCCTAAACACACCATCCGGGTCTCTTCTATCCGCCCCGTGCCGGCACAACTCTCATTTAAATTTATGGCATCCATTCCCTAACTAGCAGGCTGTGTTTATAATTAATAACAGGGACGTGGGGAGATGTGTCCTTTTTTCCTCTTTAAAGCCAAACATCAGACAGTGTTCCAGCCTCTGCTGCCTATGATGCAAAGCCTGCTCCAAAACCTGGTCCCCAGCTGCCAGCCTAAAAGCCAAACCGCAGGGCCTTGACCCCAGCAAACATTACCAGCACACAGAGCTGATCTTTTCTCAGGCTAAAGCTTTAATGGCTCATGGGCTTGGAGCCCTCAGCCCAGCTCACAGAAGTGGGCACCAGCACTGCACACTCTGAGGTGAAGCCAACACACTTCAAAACTTTGGCAGCCACCAGCCCAGGGAATAGATGCTACAGAGCTATTCCTGCTGGCCCAATTCCCACGAGAGGAATGAGCCCCTTTTCACTGCCTGTCCTCACCCCAGGCTTAGGGCAGCACAGAAGGGCAGACCAGGATGTCCAGCAGCTGCCCAGGATTTCCATCCCAGCACATCAGTCAGACCTGGAGAAAAGGCCATACCCCAAGCTGTTGGACAAGCCCATGGGAAATCCAAAAGCCACCAATATAATGTGGCATGGGAAGAAATCAACAAAGATAAAGAGCTCTGTGAATTTCCTAGGGCCCTGTAATAGCAGAGGAATTATTTCAGAAAACTGTAAGATCTGTGGAAGCCTCCAGGCACCAGAAGGAAGCCAAACAAAGCCCTGTGTTCCCTGTTGGCTGACTGGGGAAATTGCTCCCTGTCCCCAGCTGAGTTCCAGCTGTGGCCACTCTCTGCCACCTCAGAGAGAGACAGGACCACCACCAAACCCAGGAGCCAAATTAGGCACCAAGGGAGATGAGGATTCCTCCCTGGACTCTGCAGAGGACAGCAGACCCCCTGAAGTGAGGGATTAACACACGGCAAAGACAGCACAAACAAAGATCAATCCAGTCTCGCTTCAGCACACCAGATACCCAAGGACTCTCCCCTCTGGAAAGGCTCTGAATGAATAATCCTTCCCATGAATATTGAGAGCTATCTTGAAACAGTGGCTGTCTCTTCCCACCCACCAGCCCTTTTGAAGGCCACTCCAGAAGGATCTCTTTCAAGCATCAGAAACTGCTTTTAAAATCCCATCTAAATTTATTTATGGCTGGCTTATCACACTGGGCTGCACCTTTCCTGACCAGAGTCCTCACAAAAGCCAATGCATTAACAACTGGATGTCTTTTAAACCCTTCTGGGGGTTACACCTAATCCCACTTACTACAGAAAGTCTGGGATGCAGCCAAAGGATTTGCCCTGTCCTGAAGGGGGACCTTTGATGGGACCCCCAGCCCCCTCCTTCCCCTGGGGAGGAGCAGGGAGGAAGAGTGACTGGATATCTTAAAGCCTGCTTTAATGCCCAAAAAAAGATCTATGTGTAGACTTTGTGGCTGAAACACCATTAATTTTTATTTCTCCTGCACTGAGGCTATTTTGGGCTTGTCTGCCAGCAGAACTTGGCCCTTTCTGCATGCAGAGGCTGATGCCAAGCAAGGAGGAACAAACCCGGACACCTGGGATGGGAAAAGGTCCCTGTTCCCTGCAGGATGGCATGGCTGCCCTTCCAGCCCATCCCACAGGGGTTACAGATGTTCTTTAAGCCCTCCCCTGCTTTCTAAGTGATTCCTAACTCCCACTCCATTTCAGCAAGGACCATTAAGCTTCTGAGATCTCTTGGAAACCAAAATAAAAAGTCTGAGACTACCAAGAGATTTGCAGCCAGTGGTGGAAGGAAATGCTATCCATCCCCAGGAGAAGATGCTGAGGGGGTGGAAAACCAGTGTCAAGCCTCTGGGACCTCCTGGATATACACAGAGCATGAGAGAGGCTGGGGACATCGCCTCCAGGAGGACACCACAGACAAACAGCCCACCTGGACCATCTTTCTTAAGGACACAGGAATTCAGAGGGTCCTTCCACCCCAGTAAAAGTTTGGGATTTAGATGCTCAGTGATATGGTTGAAACAATTTCCTTGATCTTTTATTACCCTGGTAAATAATTTATCGGGACAGGCATTTTAAAAAATCCCATAAAAGACCTATAAAACATATTTATCACACAAAAAAACTCCGCTCCTTGGCTCCAACCAACAAGCTGAAAACTTGTTTGTATACTTCACTGCACATAAACTAACCAATGCTTTGTGACAGCTTTAAGCTTTTTAACAGCTCTCTCCCTGATGCTTTTTATTTCCATTTTTCTCTCTGTGAATTCACAAGGTAAAACAATAAGAACCCACCACAACAGGAGAGGCTTCTGCTCTTGGACAGATATTGACAGTCAGGAACTGCCTTCCCACTTTTCCTGGAAAATTTAACAAATGATGCTTTTTTTGGCTGAAAAACACGACTCAAAGTTGTCGTAATTCAGAGTACATTGGGACATAGGAGTTGGCAGATGTACACAGAGGGATGGATGCATGTGTGACTCAGGTGCCTATGGCACAGGCTCTTTGAGCCTCAGTTTCCCTCCTGAGATCAGGAGCACTTCTGTCATCTTCTGCTGGCAGGGGGCAGGGTCCCTTTTTTTGTCCAAGCCTTGAATAAATTGAGAATTCAAACAAAAGGCTGAGGAATGAGTTTTCCCACCCAAAACATGCAGCAGCCACAGGCACCAAAGCTTTCTGGCATTCCCTCGGACACCCAGAGGATCCAGCTGGATGAAGCCTAGCCAGCAGGATGAGAGCTCAGCCTGCTGCCAAAGTACAAAACCAGAACCCAAACCACATTCATTGCTGCAGGCAGGATTCCTGGTGCCAGGCAGTCGCACAGATCCAAAGGCAGACTTTCCACATCCCCTGCAGGGTGCCCACAAACCCAGACCTCATCCGGGACAGCTCTGCCCAGCAAAACGCCAACAAACACAGGCCAGGGTGACTGACCTGGGGATGGCCTGAGGGGGGTTTCTCCTCATCCCAGGAGCAAGGGGAGCTGTGGGAGCAGCAGTGAGGCCAGACTGAGTCTGGAGCTACCCTGCATCACTCCTCCAGGCGTGCAGAGAAGCTCTGGGAGGAGGGGGAGCACTGAGCTGGCCATCAGGGCTGCCAAGGCACACAGACACCCAGGCACGCACAGAGCTCGCTCCAGATGGCATCTGGCAGAGGGAGCCAGGAGCAGTCTGGGTCACAGCACTCCCCATGCAGGACTTGGCTCTTCCCCATCCCCAGGCATCTCCAAAACCCCTCATCCTGGTCCTGGTTCCAACACAGGAGCAATATAATCCAGTTAAAAGCCTTTTCAGGGCTCAATTGACACTCCAGCTGTGCTCCCCTCTTCACTGGGCTTCCCCTTCTGCCTTCCCAAAGCCCACACCAGGCACTTGAGCTGCAGCTGCTTTCATATCTGTGCAAGCCAGAGTGCTGCTCTCCACCCTGGCTGGTTCTCCATAAAGCTGCTCTCTGCCTCCACCATGTTGTCTACAGGGAGATCAGAAAGTCAGAGCAAACTCAGCCAGAAGGGCTGTTTGACGAAGAACAAGCTCTGAGAAGGTAGTCATTTGTCAAAGTAAGCTGGGGCTGGGGTGTCTGCATGCTAGGCATCACTTCTCCCCAGCTCCAGTGCCAGCTTGGTACACTCACAGGGCATGTGATAGGCCAGCAAGGACCTATCACCCACAGCAGGGACATCAGGCTTCCCTCCCTCCTCCTCATGGGAGGAATGATGAGCCATCACTGCCATCAGTGGAAGGAAGCAGAATGGGCACCATGAGCTGCAGTATGGACTAGATCTCTCCAAGTTTGCTGGGATGATGATACAGCTGTGGACCTCAGTGGGTCCTTTTGGCCAGGGAACATTGTGGAATAGCTTTTCCTGGAACTCCAGGCTCAACTCTGGGGCCTCTCCCACCTTCACCGAGTCCCACAGCTCCTTTGGCTGCCACTTCTGAACTGATGAGCACATTAGCAGTTAAGTCCATTTGCAGATTTAAAAGTCAAACCCTGCCACAGGAAATTAAAAGATAATGCAAAGAATTATTTAAAAAAATTAATCTTTATTACTCTCCACTCCCAAGCTGCTAATAAAATAAAATGTGTTCCTCATGCAGTCTCTATAAAAACAGGTTATAAAGCAGAGGAAGAGAGGGAGGCAGATGCTTTAAAAAGGCATCTTTCATCCCTCCGCCCTGCCTGCCGTAACCATCCATCTGCACCTGCATGTCAGCTCCCAGCAGTTTCCAACCCAGCCAGCCCCCTTTGCCCTGCAAGGTAATTATTCCCCATTTCCATCTGATCCCCCTTGTCCTCCCTGTTTTACATCTCCAGGGGATCAGCAATCCAGGGTCCAGATAGCAGTCTAGAAGGTGGTTTAATGGCACACCCTCCTTGCTCCAGGTATATCTGAGCCTGTATAAACCAGGATGAATTACAGCTCATTACAGAAAGGCCAGGCACTTGGGAAGTAAACAACGCAGCTATTACAGACACCAGCAACAGCTCCACAGCACCGAAGCAGGGCTGATACATGCAGGGAACCATGCCTGAGAGAGAGGTCAAGGATGCTCAGCAGCTCTCAGAAACCAGTGAAGAGGCTGAGAGGGAGGTGGCAATTGCAAGAGTTTCTTCTGAAAATGCTTCTCTACGAGGCTGTGCTCAAGAAAGCAGCTTAGTCCTTGGTTTTCTAGCTGGAGCTTGAGCCCACGGAGTCAGATATGGAGCTGCAAACAACTTCTGTGTCATGATACCAGGAACAAGTCAGCCAGGTTTTGGTAGGTCCAAGAGCCACCACAACTGAGGAAGAGAACCCAATTTAGCACATGAGGGAGATGAAGAAGCAAGAGGCAGCAAAGCCACCAGCTATGTCCATGCTGCAGTAGAAGAAACAGCCACAGGCACAGATCTGTGTCCCACCTGCCTTCTGGCCAGCCTAGGAGTGTGCCTGGCCAGGAGAAGACCCACCACCAGTGTTCCTGCCAAAGCTGTGCCCCTGGGTCTGGTAGAAGCACAGGCAGGCCAGGAAGGAGCAGGGGGCTCCACAAAAAGAGAGCTGAGGGACCAAGAGCAGCTGCATTGCATCACAAGCACAGCATGAAAGCTGCTCCATGCCCTGAGCTGGGGAAAAGGAGCTGGAGCCGAGCAAACCCCAGAACATGCCCTGATGGCTCCATGGGAACTGCAAAGCCCAACCTCCCCATCCTCAGATGAGCAGAACAAGCACCAAGCCCACCCTCAGGCCTCCCCCAGGCAGCACACAGTGGCTTTATTCCAAGTAAGGCAGCCCCACACCTTCTCCTCATCGGGGATAAAGGGAGCATTTGGCCTTTTCTGTCTCCAGGAGGGGAAGACGCATCTGGAAATGAAGTGATGGCAAGGAGCAGGTGCCAGGGGTGGAGGAAGGAGACAGGCAGAAGCACGAGCAGGCTCAAACACAACGAATGAGAGCCCCCTGGGAGGGATAGTGCCTGCAGTGCCGCTGCCCGGGACACCTGCGGTCCCCAGCACAGGCAGGAGCACAGGGGGACACCACAGCACAGCGAGGTAGGAGGTGCCTTTCCGAGGGGAGGTTGACTATGATTGATGGTGCCGTGCTGTGCTCTCACTGATGTAGAAAATTAGAGAGAGATGGCTTCAGATACCGACCCATCTGAGACACTTGTTGTGTCCATCTCCGGTACGCAGGCGCCTCTCGGGAGCTCTCCCCCCGGTTTGCAGGCTCATTATTCAGAGTGCTGAACTGGGAAAAGCAATGCTCTTTTATTCCAACTTCTTTTCTCCCTCCAAAACTACTGCATTGTATTATTCTTGGGGGCACATAAGGCGCTGATTTCCTTGCTCAGCTACTTGAAGGAAAGTTTGATTCGCCTCAACTAGGAAAAAGTATCCCTTCACTTTTTCTTTTCTCTCCTCAACCAAAGCTGGGAAGACCCTTTATAAAATACAGGAGCCATTTTCTAAGATGGAAATAGCTCCTTTAAAAACAGTGAGTCATGCTCCACACCGAGATGGATCTGATAGCTGGCACTCTACTAATGTAGCCTTGTGCTATTGTCCTCCTGGCAGGTTGGTCCCTTCTTGGCTGGCAATCCCTTTGCCATTTAACCAGTTCCTGGTTTATTGTGGCTGCTTTTGTCCTTCCACTGCTTCTCTGCCAGATGACAAGAGAGGTTTAAAATGTTCCTTAAGTGTGTTTTAAAAAATTCCACATAGGCTTCCATTTGAAATGATGAAGCCAGCAGTCTAGATGAGCTCAGGAGGGGTCACAGCACAGACAGGACACAGCTGGGCCCTTGACTTCAAACAATGCTGTCCCTCCTTAGTAGACAACCAGTTTCTTTCCAGACAGACACAGCATCTGAGCTCTCATTCCTTTAGTCCCAATGTTTCCATGCTGGTCTAAAAATGATAGAGGAACCTCTCTGACTGCTGCCCAAACAGTCCCAAACAGGCCTTACAGTCCTGCAGCCAGTCATCCTTCTTTAAACTCCCCCAGAGCTCCAGGCACCTACACCAGCCCAGGCTCTTCCACTTTGCCAGCATGGCTAGGAGAGACTGACCAAGAGGCTGGATGTGGGGACTACCACCTCTGGCAAGGGCAGGGAAATGGTCGAGTTTCCTTCATGACTCCAAACTGAGCCCCTGGATTCTCCTGCCAGCTCTGCACCTTATGACAGCTGACCCTGTTCCCATGGCAAAAGGGCAGGGTTCTTTTTATTAGCTCTTGGGTATCTCAAGAACAGCTTCAAACTTGCTTTGAAGCCCATCACCCAACATCAATGTCCAGGCTAAGCCCAGCCCTGCTTGTCTCCTTTGTTGGAAGGACAACGATGCCACCAGCTGCAGCCCTGCCAGTGCTCTGAGCATCCCTTGGGTCACAAGGCACAGAGGGACACACAACAAGCAGCAAACACCAAATCCAAGCCAAAGTCTGAAGCACTCAAGAAATCCCTATAGGAAGATGATCTGGAACAAGCCAATGCTCTTCCTCCCTCCCATACATCCACCACAGACTGACCCCAGTGCCTCCTACCAATTTTCCCAGTGGTAGTTAGTCATCTGCCCTTTGGAAATCCCTTCTGGGGGTGCAGAACAAATCCCCACACATCCCCCCTTTCTCCATCTGTTAATGGCTTCCCTCCACCCAGGCTGAGCCTCCCCCAGCCTGAGCTAATGGTAGGAAATTAGCATTAAAATGATGGTTCGCTATTAGCGGTGCCTCAGCTCCCCATCACGCTCCAGGAACAGCAAATGACAGGCTGTGATTTCCCTGCCGCGGTGCAGAGGAGAAGGAACAACGGCAGCCAGAAGTGCTGAAGATACCCAAGGAAAGTTTTAGGCTCATCTCTCCCACCCCAGCAGCCCTTTTCCCTTCGCCATCCCCGCCGTGCTCATCCACCGCACAGGCAATCCTACAAACAGATGGCACCTGGGCAGGAAAGCAGACAAATTGGCTCCCACCTGCAGGAGCACTAAGAGCTTTCAAAGCACACGAGCGCTCGCTCGCCAAGAGCCCCGCGGGGTGGAAATGCCGGAGGAATCTGCCATCGCTCGCCTTCCTCGTGGCTCCACAGCTCCAGATCCCTCCTCGCCTGGTTGCAGGCGTGCAGCTGGCTGGTGGCAGGAGGAGGCTGTTGCCGTGTCCTGAATCGAATGGAAGAAGGAATTCAGGCTTGAGCATCCAATGGTGTGATGTTTCTTTCCATGTCAGCACACCACTTTGGTTTGGAGGGCTCGCAGCCTGGAGTGAGAGGGTTTTCGTGGGTCCCCACTGAACATCCATCTGCTTGTTGAAAAATGAGCTCAGCTCAAGCTGCCTGCTCTCTCTTCCTGCCAAAGTGGGGGTCTGCCCTCCCAGAAACCTCCTCTCCTTGACCAGGTAACTGTGGCAAGAGTGTGGATGTTATTAGAGTTATTTCATTTTCTGCCTGCCTGCTCCTCTGAGCCCACCTGGCTGTAAGCTCCTCTGTACCTAGCGGTGAGGGAAGCAGCTCACGTACCAGCCTGCAGAAAGCCAAGAGGCAGAAGCAGCTCAGCAAATCTGTGGGTGTCAGGGCAGGCTGTCAGCTCCCTTTGGGCACCTGAGTGACCCTGCACTTACTCAGCATAGATGGTGAACTCCTCCTCACAGAGCCCCACAGTGCTGGTCACCTGCAGCACGGAAAGGGGCTGAAATCTGCAGGAGCATTTGGGTGCTTTCAGGGCATCTTATGTGGAGTCATGCACAACTGCTGAAAAATTCCAAAACTGCATTTTAAGCCCCTTAAAGAGCTTATGTCAAACTGGTGACCAGCAACAGGATCCAAAGGAACAGCATGAAGCTGTGTCAGGGGAGGTTTAGGGTGGGTTTTAGGAAAACATATTTCCCTCAGAGGGTGACTGGGCACTGGAACAGACTCCTCAGAGCAGTGGTTGTAGCCACAAGCCAGCCAGAGCTCAAGGAGTGTTTGGACAATGCTCTCATGGTGGGATTGTTGGGGTGTCCTGTGCAGGGACAGGAGTGACACTCCATGATCCTTGTGGATTCCAACTCAGGATATTCTATGATTCTACAAAACAATGTCCTTCCCTCTACCTCATCCTTAACTTGCTTTAAAAGCACCTGGACCAGCAAGTGTCCTCAAGCCCCAGCCTGCCAAATGCATTGTCATGGGCCTAAGAGGTGGGATGCAAAAGGCAGAGGGAAAAGAACAGTAGTAAAGAGCAGGGTTAAAAAGTTCTCCCTTTCCCCAGCATTCCCATCAGCAGCTGAGATGTGGGAGCAAGGAGGACTCACCTGATGATGGATGAGAGAGAACTGATCCTTGGTCAGGCAGAGCAGGAGCAGAAGGAAGCGCTGCTCCCAAAGGCGATTCTCACACCTCCTTGGGATAAGAAAAACAACCATGAGAGGCAGCAGAAGCCCTTCTCCCTGCATGTTTGGAATCCATCTCCGGCCTGTCAGGGGGGCCACGACCCAACCGCACATTTGTATATTCACTGAGCCGTACACCCAGCTCAGGCAGACTCCTGACAGATGCAGATGGGAAAGCCATTTTTCATAAGTGAGGGTAAAAAGGGAACAAGAAAAAAATAGCAAAACAAAAAAAAAAAAGGCTCAGGCAACAGCTGGAAAAGATACAACAGGCTCAGGGCTGAGAGAGAAGCAGAATCAGATTAAATTTTTGGATCTTTAAGCACACTAAGAGGCCAGTCCCCTTCCTCTGTTTTCTACTGTAGCCTAGTGGCAGTAGGTCTCTTCATCCTCTTCTCCATAACCAGCTGAAAAATGAAAACTGGACCCAGAACAACACCAAGGCTTTGCTGAATGGGCCCCTGGGGACAGATGCTGGTAGAGGGGCTGCTGGAGCAGGTGAGCACAGGCACCTTTCTACAAGATCAGCTCCTGCTCAGAGGAGACGAGAGACAGCAGAGAGCGTGAAGCATTAACATGTAAGTCTGCCCCTCAGACCTGGACCTAGCTTAGGCCTGGCCCTAAGGAGCATAAGGCCCCCCAGGGCCCTGGAGGAACATCCCTGGCAGACCTCCTGCTGGAACAAGCCTGCCAGCATGGCAGAGGACCACTCTGTGCAACGCTGCCATGACAGCAGCTTCCAACGGCCCCAGTTTGTTTCAGGCAGTGACAAGGGGTTTCCCTCTGTCCCAGGTCACCATGCAGCCAAGAGGCATCAGTGACACAGAGCCACTCACCCAGACAGCAGGAAGCTCAGCACAATAGATGCTGTCCCCTGAGCAGCATGCCTGCCTTCCCTGCTCAGCACCAGGAGCCAGAGGGTCCCAGTGCAAGCCATGGGGAAGGGGAAAGGGAAGGGAGAATTACCCTCACGGAGGGAAAGATTTCACCTCTGCCAGTGACATTCTGCTGTTGTCACCGCCAGCCATAACATCACCCTCTTGATGTGAAATCTAAATTGACAGTGATACAGGAAAGGAGCTGAGAGGGCAGCAAACTCTGCCCAGCCCTCTTTGTAACCCCCAATCTCTCATGGCTTCCAGCCTCTGCATGGAGCAGAGCCAGCACCTCATTACCAGGTTACTAAGCAAGTAGATATTCCTTTTCCAGAGCCATGGAATAATATTTTCTTGCAGTTATCCATCCTTCTGGACAGCTCTGAGGAGAATTTCATTTTGGTCTCTGCCACATCATCTTTGATTCTGAAGTGAGAAACAGATGTAGGAGCCCACACCTCCTTTGCAAAACAACACATGCAGCAATAAGCTGAAGTCACCAAAGCCTGAAGAGCTTCTGCTGAGAAAGTCCAGGTGCCTTCAGACTCACTGGAGGTGCATTAAGCCCCACTGATCCCTGCTGCCTGTGGCATTTCCAGTGGATATTCATTCTCTTTGTCCCAGGAAAAGGCAAGCACAGGGCTGGGCAGCAAGGCTTGGTGAAGGTTACTGCTGAGACCTGGCAGAAATGTCATCCAGCAACACGTTTCAAGAAAGATTCATCCCCAAGCAGCCTGGCTCCATAATAAAAGTGTCAGAGCAGCTGACTTGCTTCCCCCCATTCTCATTGCATACAGATTTATCCTGTCTCAGGTCTCTCTCCCTCCACAAGCCAGCACGTGCCTTTCCTTTCAATAGGCTGGCAGTGAAACTCAGCCAGCTGAGATCGTAGGAGAAAAGGGAATACAAGAAAGGTGAAGGCATCATAGGGGGAAAAATTGCTCAGGAGCCATGTTTTCCTCTCATTTTGGCTGCTCTCAGTTCTGAAATGGAGGAGGGCGACATGAGAGGTAACTTAACATGAGAATGCATCAAAACCAGCAGCCATTTGTTCTGATGTTCCAAACAAATTCCCTAGCTGAAAAAAAAAAAAAAAAAAAGAGAAAGATATATTAATGGTCCTTTGCAAACAACTAAAAATACCCACAATGGCCAGAGCTTCTTTTGGATTTTTTTTTTCTTCTCTTCCCTCAACTTACGCCCAAAGGAATGTGCCACACAAATTAAAATGATTTCCCTCCAACCTGCAAGATAGGAGCAGGCAAGGCATCCTTCAGCTGTGAGTGAAAGAGATGGAGCCTGCCTTTGTCAGGAGCACGCCAGCCCCGGGGAGGTGAGGTGGTGGGGGACGGCAGACAGAGCTGCAGGGATCCTGTTGGTTAATTCCCAGTAACTGGGACAGACAGGTCTGTGCCAGGCACCCAGCTGGGGTCCAGGGGGTGTTTCGTCAACATCAATAGCAGAAGTGAATCCTGGGCACCTCAGCTGCGTTGGGGGGATGTAGAGTAAGAGCAAAGAGCTGTGGAACAGCTTTCCATGGAGCAGAGAAAACCTCTACTACCACCGAGGCAGTCCTGTTAAATTTGCAAAATGTATTGCAGGAGGCAGAGGCTGTGATACCTCCTGGCCCCATGGACATTATCACCCAAGGACATTGTTTTCCTGGCCCATGCCAGGGTACCCACTCAGGTATGAGCCCTAGCACACGTTTTCTCCCCTCAGCTGAGAGTTTACTTCTAGCAGTGAGAGCTCATAGGCAGAAGGAAAACCAAGACCACCCCCACCAGACTATAAAAGCGCTGCTTTGCTGTGCCACAGCTGTTTCTCACATCTGGATGCAGACAGCACTCAGAGCACTGCAGCTGGCCCCAGCTCCTTGGTTAGCATTCCTGTTAACACCAGGCAGGCGAGAGGTCTGGCAGCCGAGGTGAAGGGCCACTTCATCTCCGTCATGTTCTCCTCTGCTAATGAAAATGTTTCTCCAGCGTGTCCTCGGGAAGGTTTCCTTCAGCTCCAGCCCTCGTGTGATTGAAGGCTAATCTCTGTTACTCGTGGCTGAATGGCAGCCCACGAGGAAGGTGATGTATTGTGTTTCACTTCAACTCGACATTTAATGGTGCTGGCAGAAGAAAAAAAAGCAGCAGATGTTTCTGGACTGAAAGTGAACTCCTCCCCAAACACTGAGAGGTCAGGGCAGGAACAGGGGCCTCATGGACCCTTTTAAATTCCAGCCTGCTTTGAAAGGCCACTTGGCTTGCCAACATCCTCCCTCCCAGAGGCAGTCCAGCTGATAGCAGTGGCCACAGGAGGTGACATGTCCTGCTGCCACCCCATGGAACATGACTGGCCTCCAGTGAAGTCCCCATCATCAGTCTGGTCAGATTTGGAAGAGAGGCCAAGGTCTAGAGTACAGACTTTTTTTTGGAGGAAATCATGTGACAAAGGCTCAACACTCACAGATTCCTCTGGCTGGCTCCAAACTTAGTCACTGAAGCCTCAAGACGGGAAATTTTTCAATCTGCCATGTTAGCTTCCTTTGAAAATGCTTGGAGACCTCCTGATTTAAAAAAAAAAAAAAAAAATTTGAGAGAAAAAATCAGGTTTACAATCCTCTTCCTTTTGTGCTGCTCGCACTCAAGGAGACACCTGGCTCCATGATACACTTTCTCCTCTGCTCCACAGCTCTGCAAACACATTCCAGGCCATCCCCACCACCTGCTGCTCTCCTGCTGTTTCTCCCCTCACTGGAACCACTCAATTATCTATCATGGCACTCTGCCCCCTCTATCTGCAAAGCTTTGTGGCTTTTCTTTTCCTTTTTTTGCCCCTATAAAACCACTATCAGCATTTGTTGAGGACACCCAAACACAAAACAAACTCCTCTGTTTGCTTTCCCTTCTCCCACTAGCACTGGTTGTGGGGCGTTTACCATGGACCACACAAAATGCATTCCCCAACAGCTAAACCTGGAGGAGGAGAAGGAGAAATTAAGAAAACACACAGGAGGGAAAAGAAAAAACTTCCAATTACTGGCAATTATTTCTACTTGATCACCCACTGTGCACTGTGCCCGAGACACAAATCACTCTTGGCAGGGTGGCACAGCTTGTACCTGCACACACAGTGCACAAGTGAGCACACAGGCTGTTTGGTGAACATATTCCAAACCTATTTGGGCACCTATTTTGAGCTCAGCTGGCTCCAGCCTTTCTGAGGGTCTCTTACACACCAGTCAAGTTAGAGGTGATGCTCTCACAAGCCATGGCCCAAGTCCTGGAACAGAGGCAAGGCACTTGCCTGGAGCTGAGGCCTGCCATGAGATTGCCCAAGGGATGTCCATCCTCATTCCCAGACTCACCTGTCTGGGTTCTCTGGCAGTTTTTCCTTCTCAGGAGGCATGGCAGCTATGGAGAGCACTTGCAGGTGGCACAGCTCTGCCAGAGACACCTTCCCCTCCATGGGAGAACACACTTTGCTCCCAGCCAGAGGGAAGGACGAGGCACCCAGCACGCTGCTGCAGTGGAGGAGGCACTCAGCCAGCCACTAATGCTTCCCACTGTCTTGGAGCAAAGGGATGGATTAGCTTTTATTAGCTCTTATGAAGAGCACATCACTCCTGCCCTTTCCTCCTCTCACAAGGCTCACGCACAGGCTCAGCTGCGCCTCAAGTGAAGCAGAACCAACTTACCTACGTGCTGGCAGCCCCAAACTCCTCTTGGGTCTTGGATAAATCTTACAAATCCTAAATCTTAGGAGAGCTGGGAGTTAGAATGGAGCAATCCTCCAAAGGGTGCTGCAGGTGCTGCCCAGAAGTGCTTAAATAAAGATGGATGCTTGGCTTTTACATCTGGATCTCTCAGGTGGTACTGTGCCTGAAGGAGGGCATGGTCTCCACAACAGCCAAACCAAAGCCAAGGCCCGGTCCCCAGAGCAGAGACCC
Organism: Parus major; assembly: GCF_001522545.3. Lineage (NCBI taxonomy): Eukaryota > Metazoa > Chordata > Aves > Passeriformes > Paridae > Parus > Parus major. Next base: position 3,376,634 of record NC_031777.1, on the reverse strand, counting down.
AAACCCGGGGCTGTTAATTTGGGGGATGGCCCGTGGTTTTCCTGCTGAGTGCTCCTGCCACATGCAGCATCCCTGAGCCCCAGCACCCAGGCAGCAGCTCGGCTGAGGGATGGTGCTGCTCAGGAGAAGTCTCTCTAAAGGCGCTCTGGGGCTTGTTAGCAGGGTGATAAAGGGGATGAATGGCCTCAGAGAAACGCTCTGTCTCCTGCTGTGGCATTCATTATCCTTTAGCCAGGCAATTCTTCACACCAGCCAGGAGCTCTGGGCTGCCTCGTTCATCGTCCGCGGGGGCTGCTTCCCACGAGAGGCCACGCTCGGTACCCGCGGCTCGCCCCGGGCGGCTCGAACGCTCGGAGCTCATCACCTTCCTCCCACACAAGCGGATTGCTTTCCCAAACACGAGGCTCCCGTGATCCACAGCTGCCCCCGGCCCCAGATCTGCGCATTTTCAGCCTGATTTCCCAAGGAGCGCAGAGCACATCCTGCTGCATCAGTCTGTCCTCTGCCCACTCCCTAGCAACTTCTGACACCGCAAACAGATTTCAAGCTGATGTGACAGAGCAACAGAGGTCTCGGAGACAGTCAGAGTCTATAAATTTCATGGGAACAGATTACCTAACAGAGGAGAGACATTATTAGCACCTTCCAAACTGTAGTGTATCATCCCTTATTAGACATCAGACAATTTGTGTGGGAGAGAAGCTATAAATATCCCAGGAAAGGGAGCTGCTCCATTCAGCACTAATAACTTACTGGACACCAGAGACTCCAAATCCAAACGGTACATCCACAGAAGATGAGATTTCATGGATCCCACTGCACATAGCACCAACAGGAGAAGGTTTCAGGCCTGTTTGGCTGATAGGAGAGCCAGCCAGCTAAATGGCATGTTAGCCTTTGGAAAGTCCATGGAAATGGAAGGTGGGCCCTTCCCTCATCCTTCTTTAAGAGACCAAGCTGAGGTCCTTCTGCATTTCCAACCTTAATTGCCCTCCCAGATTTATGGATGAGTTCAGCTGCTGCCTAAAATGGAAGTGACATGCCCAGCTCTAAGGGGGAGAACTGATGGGCTGAGCAGCTCCCTCGCCCCCACAACTCTCCCATTGCCTTTCCACTGTGTGGACAGAGATTTCACCTTCCAGAAAAGATGTTTTATCCACAGACTGCTGCCAGGAAATGCCAGGAAGACATCCCAGGGTCGGAGCAGCGCCTGGTGAGCTCTCAGCAGGATCACTTACACATCAAGCTGCTCATTAGCTCTTGACTGATGGGTGGAACTTGTGAGTGAGAGGAAGCTCATTCCTCCACACACAGGTGCTTGCTGCCCACCAGTCCCAGCACAGACCTGTCAGTGCCAGCACGGGGCTGGCAGGCAGCAGCATGGGT
>NC_031777.1:3246163-3375188 GCF_001522545.3 Parus major | reverse complement strand
TTCTTCCCCCAGGAGGAAAGAGTGAGCCTCAGAAACCCTTCTTCTTTCTGAAAAGGATACAACACCTGCCTGGTTTTCCCTCAGAGTCAATTAACATTGTCACATCAGCCAGTTGGACACAACCTTGCTAAGGCTGAGCCCAGCATTTCAGCTCTCTCTGACCCCTCTGTCAGAAACCCAAACCCTGTGTGCAGTTTGGGGATAGAGCAGGGTGATCCCTGTGTTCATTTAGGATCTGCACTGATAACCCAGTTGTTATCTGTTTGGAGTGTGGTTTCCAGCCTCAGGCATTCCAGAGCCCTGGCAGAAACTGAGAAGTGAGAAACAACCTTTTTTTCCCCTCCAGCTCATTTGTGACACTATCCCAGCTGGCCAGACACAATTTGGGACTTCTCTGATTCACCTAGTAAAGGTCAAGTCCCAGGAGGTGCCTTCAGCCTGGTGAATCATGTATCACTTGTACCTGTGGGGCTAAGGACAATTTAAACATGTGCTACAGCACATCCTTTACTCAAAAAAAAAAAAAGGGATTTACACTCCAGGGGTGGTGACTTCCCGTTCTGACCAACAAAAGGGGGGATGGGGACTGAATCCAAGCTTATGTTCATTAAAATAGAAGGGGAAAAAAAAAGAAAATCCAGAAATCCAGCCACTCTATCCTAATTGCTCTTATCCAACCTTTCACAGTGTTGCATCGAGCTAAAGGGCTGCACCTGAAAGTGTGCCAGGAGCGGCATGAAATGTTAATGTTGCAATTAAAACAATATGAATATTGCAGCACTGCTCTGCTGCTTCCCATCCACTGAACAATTCTCATTCAATAGAAGTCAAGTTACATTTCAGGAAATAATGAGGTCTGTTAATTAAGTCTGGCCTATGAAGACAGCAATCTTAAAAAGAGAAAAAAATATTCAGATCTCCCCAAAATATGTACATTTGCTGCTTATTACCTGCAAAGGGGAGTCATTAACGCTGCTCAGTGCCAGGATCACAGGTCAGCACCACTGTCTTATTGCACACATCTAGAGGAAATTCTCTTTGTAATGATAAAATGCATAAGTCATGACCTGCCTTGTCCCCAGGCGCAGAGCGGGGAAGGCCAGGCTGACTCGTCCCACGCTCTGAATGCAGACAGCAGGTTCCTGACAGTGAATGCCAATCCCAGGCTGAGCTAGCGAGAGGCAGACCAGGCTCTGAGGGGCTGAAGGCAGCAAATCACGTTCAGCTGACACAGGACAGATCCCAGATTGTACACAGGGAAGGGAATTTTCCTCCACAGCCATTCACACAACTGAGTGACAGTGACACTGGCATGAGCTGGTGGGAGCCACAGGGAAAGTGACCACTGGGTGAGTCCTGGAAGGACAACGACTTGTCAGGATCTTCTTGTGTTTTAACTCTAAAAAGAGGCAAGAGAAGATCCCCCCTTCCTGCCCCCTGCATGCATCAGACACAGGCACATGTTGCAATAACATGAGCACACAGAACAGCCTAAAGACAGGAAACATTGGGTTCCAGGGGTCCCAAAGGAAACTGATATCAACACACTGCTCCTATGTTGGCTTCCCCATTCTCTTGCTTTTCATAATATTCCCAAACTTCTTTATCTGTGACTGTTGTTGGGGTGCCATCCTCTCCCCCCAGTTCCTCCCAGCCAGATTGCTGCAAGGAGAGGTTGGGAAGGGAGGGTCCATCAGCAGGAGCATTTCAAGGGAAGAGCAGAAGACTGGGAACAAGCCCACCCTGTCATCCTGCTGATTGGATGACACGTCTTTTTTATGACACTTCCTTTTCTCTTTCTCAGAATTTCAGGAACACACAAGAACCACTCATCCTCCAGACCTGAATTCTGCCATCAGTCCCAGCCTGACCGACCCACATGGAGCTGTCTAGAGGACACAGAGGAGCTTGCTGTACAAAGAGGAGGCTACAGCAGTCCAAACCTCTCCAACCCCTCCCCTAACCTACTTCCCCAAACTCCAAAGGAAAACTCATCCAATGGCAGGGTGAGGGAGGCCAGTGGAGTCCTGGCTCATTCCTTGGCCTCTGCTGATGCTCCAAACTTCAGCCTGTTTTTAATACAGACAAGCTTCCTTGTAAGATCCAGACAGAGACTGAGCCATGCTAATCAAATGTGGTAACACAATGATCCAAATCAGGGGGAGCTCAAAGCATCAGGAAGGAAACACTTCATCTGAAAGAGGAGAAAAATCCAGATAAAAAGATCAGAAAGGACTTTTTGGGTCCTGGATTGTCATAAGGAACTCAGGTACTATTTCTATATCCATCTGAGAGAAATAAACCTATTTTGTCACCAAGGCACACCCAGGGGGATGTCCCCACCTTGCTGCCACCAGCAGCAGCTCGCTGTTTTGTGGATGAGTAGGTGGTCTCCTCCCTTCAGACCACTTCTCACTCTATTTCCAGATGAACCAGCACTCGCTGCTACCAAGTGTCTGTTCTGCAATAAAGAGCAATAAACATGCCAGAGTAATTAATGTCTTAACAACTTATTACAATCCTCAGATAATTAATCACAAAAGCTAAACATGCTGTCTCACCCTCCTAATGTGTTAATGCTCTAATTATTATGCCTCAATTAAGGGAAAGTCAGCGCTCCTTGCTTAGAAGTGCATGTTTAATAAGGGTGCCTGAATGCAGGCGAGCCGGAGTGAGAAGCGAGGGGATGATGGGGGTTAAGGAAGAGGACACCATTTTTAATGAGGTTTCATGGATGGCTCCAGGCAAGGTATTGACAGCTCCTATCTGGGATCTCACACACGACTGCACGTGTAACTGGGGGCCATCTGTGGTGGCTCCGTGTTCTGCCTCCCACCGGACTATTTATAGGGAAAGCAGCATGTGGGGCACAGAGAAGGCAGGGACTGGAGATGAGCAGTCACACCATGGATCTGGCCAGCACCAGGCAGCTCGTGGAAGCTCTCACAGCAGTCATTAAAGGAGTGGTGGTTTCCTCTGTCCAGCCCACTTCTTGCTCTATTTACAGACAGACTGGCACTTGCCACCACTCCTGACCCCTGCAAAGCCTCCCCAGTGTCCAAGCCTCTCCACCCAGTCTTGTTCCCATGGTAATCCTTGCCTCCAATCAAGTTAACTCTGGGATATCCCATGGAGATGATAAGAACAGTCCCCAAAAACCAGGATGTGATATATCTGCTCACCTGATTTCAGCCACTACCTGGGAATTTTCCACATGTCCCCGTTGTCTGAAAGCCATGTCTCAAAGAGCACATCATTTAAAAATGCTTGGCTTAGAGATGGGAAAACTGAAGGCCAAAAAGTTATTCTGCAGGGGACTTGTGGTGGTTACCAGCCATAAATCTGCCTTCCTGGTGCCTGGCTCTGAACCTCTCTGAATGCTGGGAAACTTCAGAAAGAGGTTCTTGGTGAGGAAGAGCTTGAGCAGACCCTAACGATGGGCCTGAGCCCCTCACCATGTGATAGCAGGAGATCCCTGCTGCCCTCAAGACACATATAATACTTGTGTTTGGGAAAGAGCTGTGAGACAAAGGATACTCAAAGCAAAAATGGCATCACATCCATCCCACCCTGCAGAAGCAGTGACCCTAAAGAACAAAAGGCTGAAGGCACTGGAATCACGGAACTCTGCAATGCAGCAGACGTGGGAAGCAGGAACTGGGATAGTCAGGCTCCAGATCTTTGTACCATGCAAAAATCTGCAACAGAAGAATGGCTGGAGCCCAAGTCTCCCAAACAAACCCTATGAAAACTTCTTTTTCCAATAAAAAAGAACTCCCCCGCTAAAATGGGTCTTCACACACAAGAAAACTCTCCCTGAACCAGCCTGGTTTCTGTTCCATCCAAGCCTTTTTAAATTTCTCAGACAAATGAATCACCAGAAGCATTTCCAGCCTAGGTTCGACTGCAAAACGATTGCATGAAATAACATACTGTGTAGGTTTGGATGGTTCCCTCTGAGGAATAAGGGAGAGGGAATAAGAAACAAAACAAAGTAAGGCAACCTGGAGGGGACATGAATTTTAAAACCCATGAGCAGTTTTAGTTTTCAAATAATCCAAATAAAAAAAATGTTTCACGTAGTTACTTCCACAAAAATAATTCTGTCACTCTGATTCTTTGGTGATGTCTCAGAAAAAACAAAAGAAAGCTCTCCACCTCTGAGACACCAACCTGACAGCAGCTTGACTGGTGAAAAGGGGCTGTTGCCTCCCCACAGAGGCAGCCCTGTGAATTCCCACAGGGATGAGAGCTCAAAAAGAATCCTTGTGTGTTGGGCCTCTCTCCACACTGCTTTCTATTCCAGCAAGAGGTGTGACCTGTCCAGACTGTCCTCCATCTCTTCACAGAGGATAATTTCAGACATCCAGCTCTAGTTCCCTGCACTGGGCTGGAGGCATCACAGCCCCTTATCTGGGCAGCTTCACGTGGCTCTGTGAGTTGCTGCACAGAGATTCCAGAAACCACCCAACCTGCCAAACCTGACCATCCAGGACAGGACCATCAAAACCATTGAACTCTGAGCAAACACAGCCTCCTTAGGAAGACATACAAGGAATGTGATACTTTTTGAGGAATTTAAAGATACTTCTGCTGCTGTTTTCATTGACTTGTGGAGTGGAAAGTTTTCTATGGATGTCGGCATCTGTGCTGAAGGTGGCAGTGCTCAGACTCTTGCCTTCTTTTTTTCCAAAAACACAATTCAACTCCCTCAGACACTGCAAGACTGACTACTTTTGTACCTCTCCCTTCTCCCCAGTACCATCAGTGGTCACCTGAAAATATGGGGCATTATTTCTATTCTGGGTCTAGAAATTTTGGATTGGTTATAGTAGATTTGACTTACTCCAAAGTGTGTCAAGTCAGCTGAACATCCAGTGCCAGACGTTCTGGGGAAGCTGCCTGGCTCATGTTAGCAGGCTGTGGGGTTGGAAAAAGCTTTTTACCTAGAAGAGAGCAGTATCACATAGCTATGCCTCTTTACACCTTTCTCATCTGAACTCAGGATAAGTTTCTTGGATCAAGTTGCTGCCCCAACAGCCCCAGATCTGCTCCCAAACCAACTCACTGGGAACACCTGCCAGAGCCCTAAAGTGAGGCTTGAATGGGGAGGGCAGCCTCTGGAGAACAGCAGATGAATAAGAAGAATGTATAAAACATGTAATGACCATCAGAAAAAACCAGCATCACTGCTTCCCAGAAAAACACAGCCAGCCTGAGGAGATTAGAGGGCTGGACCATAAAGTTGGTGCCAAATGAGCCAGATGCCCCAGCCCCAACCCTACAGCCCTCTCCAGCAAGACTTTTCTGAGCTCAGCTTACCCCCTCTGTCTGCCCCCTTCCATTAAGACAGTGTGCAGCATGACAGCTGGGAAACCCAATCTGGTCAAAATTTTGTTACAACCCCGCTGGTTTTTATCCCTGTTTACCAGCAGTAATTTTAATGGCTTTTCCTACATTAACTTTGTCCTGAACCTGTTGGAGGAAAATTCCTACTCACTTGCCTTCTGGAGAACAGACTGGGTAATTTTCCCTTGTCATTTAACAGCCCGCCTGGGCTGCTGAGGAATGACAGCCACTGTGTACTTGTGGAGGGCAATAAACTCCCCAAGGCTGGGGGAGGAGGATTTACATATCCCTGAATACACTGCCCATTCTTTGTTCAGTTTGGGTCTTAGCTTGAGCTGGTACAGCAAGTGGGAATTTCTTCCTCCTCCTTTTCAACATGGAAGGGAACTACAGAGCCTGCACCAAGGATAAGCAATGCTTCCAGACAAAGTGGCAACCTCCCCAAATCTGGGCAGCTTTGGGCTGGGTCTGCCAGCAGCCAGCTGAGTCTCATTTTCCCCTGGAATTATTAAAAATTCCTGTAAAACAGGTCTGGAGAAAGATAATGGTACTAGAACATGCATGGAGAATGTTTCAGAGAAGCGGGGAGCAGGCAGATGCCTCTGCTCTGCAATGCCCAGCTCTGCCCAGGCTGGCAGAGCTGGGTATCACCCAACAGGCAGTTTCCCTGTTTGTCTTGTCTTGTGTCCCACACACCCTTGTTTACAGCAGGGAGCAGAAATGAGGATGAGGCAATGCCTGACCTCTCTCTCTCTCATCTCTGTTCCTTCCAGCCACCATCCTGGCCTCCTGTAGGAGACACCACAGCTCCATCCAGGCTGTCTCTGCCAGAGAGAAAAGGACTGTCCTTCCCTTTGTTCACCAGATGCTGAGTGTGGTCCCACTCCTCTCTCCAGCACAGAGGGGTGTGGTGACTCAGACCATGGGAAGGAAAAGAAACACTCACATGTTTCTGCACCTCTCTCCCCATTAGAAAACAAGGTAACAGCTCTTTCCACCAAAGAAATGCAAAGCATGTGATTCAGGCATATTTCCAAAGTTTTCTGTCTCTGCCAGCATAAAAAAGGAATATGTTTAGAACAAGTGAAGTTATTTGTTGCATCACATGATGCCCATACTTTAAAAGTACAGATGTTCCCTCCATGCTCCAAGGGGTGATTTGGAAGACAGAGGACTCAAAAACTCCTACTCTATCCAACCACAAGCACCTGGGCTGCTGTAGAGGGAGGGTTGCCATGGAAAGTTGAGGAAGGCAGCAGTGAGGTGGCTGGAGTATTCCCACCAATTATCATGAAGAATTTTGACTGCTCTGCTGTGTTTTCTGCAACAGCCTAGCAACCACCTCTGAAATGTTTCTTACATGTCTGAGAAGCATTAAGCAGGGTCACATGCAGAGAAAGCTGCGAGAGCAGGGAGGGCTAGGTCTCCAGACAAAGCCCTCTGGGCATGGACACCTTGTTTCCTGCTCCAGGAAACTCCTTCATGAGGTGCAGGCAGTTGGATCACATGGACATCAGAGCAGGGTGATGGAGGGAGTGACAGGGGACAGAGCCAGAGCAGCAAGAAGGAGAAGAGCTGAAGAAGAAACCAGAAGTCCCACACCTTCATAGGGCAAAACAGGGCAGCTTGTCATTGCTCAGTTCAGAGGTCCTGGGTGGAGAATCCACATCAATGGCAATCTCTTCTACATACAAGTGAACTTGTCCATAGGTTCACTTCAGATGCACTGCTCCCACCAGGATCCCTACTTCTCTGTCCTAATAAAACAGAAGAAACAAAGAGCTGCAAGACACCTTACACTGAAAAGTTGAGAGACCAAGAGGCCACAGCATCCTACCCTCCTCCAGTCCCTGAAGTAATGAAAAAGCAGATACTCCACATGTGCCATTCTGGCCTCTTCCACAAGAAGAGCACTTCAAACTGACAAAGAACAGCTTCTGCCCATTCATTAAGTTCTTGGCATTAACCGATTTCTCTCCAACCAAGCCATAAAACCCAAAGCTGCATGCAAGGAGCATCCTAAAATATCCTTGTAAATCTCAGCCACCACACTCATTAATTACGACCCAGTGATAGTTCAGGCCATTAGTTCTGGCTGGTAACCTCATTTATTCCCACGTTAATGCTTGATGTCAGTGGTTATCTCATTACCACTCTATTACTTACCTACTTAATCCATCACTGCAACCCAGGCCAGAGGAGAGGAGCGGAGTTTGCCCTGCATCTGTCGGGAGACGATGCATCAAGTGCAGAGCACCCAAGAATCACAAACAAAGCACTTCTAATCTGCAGCTGAGGTTATCACTGTTAAGAGGAGGAAATGACACAGATGAGTGTTGTCAGGAACACAAACACATTCCAACATTGAAAAATTGTGGATATTGAGGATCGAGCTACCTATTAAATCAGAGCCAAAAGCTTTGGGAAAAATGGAAGCAATATTAGCAGTCATGTATAGAAACGACATCAGCTCTGCCCTCCTCCTCCTCGGACTCCCATTCCTCCAAGCCTCAGGTTAGTTTTAAAGAGTTCCTGCCTGTTAAGCAGTTTGAAATGGAAAGTCAAAGTATGAGCACTGGGAGCTGCTACCTGCTGAGTGCTCCAGAAAACACGCAGGCATTGCAGAGACCATGAGCCCCGAGTGTCAGTGAAAATACACCTTAAATGTGTACAGATACAATAGTTCTTGGCATTCCCACACATACCCAGCTGGAGTTCCTCTTGTGTGGTGAGCAGGCACTTCCAAAAATGTGCTTTATTGCATCTGCTACACCCCTGCCTCCTGCTGATCCAGTCCCAGGGGTCTGACAAGGGTGTTTCAGCCTAGTGAGACCATCAGCCTTTCCCTGTCACATTCCCTCCTTCTCCCAGATAGTCTTGCTGGAGACAGCATTTCAATCTTCCCCTGCTTGACACAGAAAAAGGCAAGCTGTTTTTATGTTACCCAGGCTGTGAAACCAAGATGTGAGCTGGGGAAAGGGTTCAGAGGGACATTTCCCTTGCAGCAGCACAGCTTCTCTTCAGAGCAAGCAAAGCAGTTCTGCTCCACACCAATATGGTGCCCACACAACAATAGGGCAGGTAACTGGTTTTCACTGCTCCCAAATGACATGTGACTGGAATCCTCTAAAGTGGGAGAAGTTGATGCCACCAAAAGCAAGGTAGAAAAAGAAGACACAGCTCCAAGATAGTGTCAGTGGTTAAGTATCAATGGTTTTCTCTGTGATCAATAATCCCCCCACCCTCAGCTAACATGCCTGTGCTGGCAAAAGCAGGCTCTGAATGGTGCTGTGCCAGAACAACTGACAGGGCAAGTCTGCGAGATGCCACAATCAGATGTAATTAAAACACCTTTGCTGCCCTGCTTTCCATTCTCTCAGCAACAAAATCCATTACAGAATGCAGTTAGAAAATGATTTAAAATGTCCCTGAAGCCAAGTTGTTGACACCAGTGTAGACAGATGGATTTTGATACACCCTTGATTAAACAGCTTTCTGCAAAAGGCAGAGGGCAGGAAGGGAGCTGGGTGATGAGCTCCAGGACCATCCTAGAAACAGGGGCTATTCCCCAGGGAAAGCAAGTGCTGCTGGAGGAGAAAGAGGCCCAGTCAACCAGCCAGAGGCTAAAACAGCCTCATCACCCTGGGAATCAGGCTGCAACCCTCTGCTCCAGTACCAGGCTCCTTGTCCCTGTGCTTCCTGCTCAAAGTTGGGCTGGCAACACCACGTACATCACTTCTAGTCTCTGATGAAAGGATGCAGAGAAAACAAACAACAGAAAGCCTCACACAGTGCTCAGCCCCTAGCAGGGCCAGCAATACTTCCATTTCCCATGGAGTTACATACCCCAGTGGGATTCCCCAGGATGCAGTAGAGTACTCTTTCCAAGAACAGTTTTCCCCACAGATTCATGACATCTCTCTTCCTCATTCTCTCACACACAGATGCTCTTGCACTGATAAGGATTGAACTCCTTTGACAAAGATAAAGTCTTCTCCCTGGCCATCTATTTCTATCAAGCTGGTAGGAGCTCGTTAACTTTAAGGTCTCTGGCATACAGAGCTGCAATCAGCCATCAGGGTGGAAAGTTATTAGGGGTGTGCAAAAAGGAGCCAAAACCACATTAACCCTCTTCTCTCAAGGAAAAAAGGTAAGAAGGAAGGGAGTTACAACTGAGCATGGGCAGCTGGCCTGTCCAGCTCTTGGAGAGAAGAAATCCAGGTGGAACAGAGGGTTAAGCACAGCTCAGAGAACAACCTGAAGAGCCAGGGCTGAGATGAAACACCTCTTGTGCAAGCACAGAGGCTCTGCAGGCTGGGATGCTGCAGACACAGGTGTGGGTTGTGGAGCTACACAAACTACTGACCACTGCTTACCAACCCCGTGTCATTCTGGCCTGCTCTGGTGGCCAAATGCTCTGAAGCTGCTGTGACCTGGCAGCAAAGGTTTGCAGGCATGTCTCATGAAAAAAAAAAGGGTTTTGCCATCAAATATTCCTCAGGCTTTGTGTACAAAGACATTTGGCCAAAGACTCCGGATCAGGAAGGAATTATAAATCAGAAAGTATGAGATACTCATTTCACCAGCTCCTGCAGCAATAAAGCCCCTGTTCATGCACAACATTAGTCTCTCATTACTAATGTACATCAGATGGCTCAAATTTCCCCTGCTCCCTCTCATGGCCTGAAAGAAACTGAAGCAAGCAGCAAGAACCTTCTTATTAAATAATAAGCATCTACCTTATTATTTCTCTGGAACTTGCCTGTGAGTGCCCTGTGCAAACCTGACACTTGGGAACCCTCAGCTGCTTTATTTTATAGGCAGTTTGACACTGAGGTGGCTTTTGGTCCCAGCTCTGCTCAATGCAGTGCTGGTTCATAAGCACAGCACCACTGATCCTCAGACCTGCAAACAGCTGAGGGGCTGCTGGGCTCCCTTCTGAGTCATCAGAAATCCAGCCTCGAGTTAACCAAGGCACAGCCCAGGCACCGCTGCAGCACCACCTTCCCTGCAGCCACTTAGCCTGGGTAAGGATAATCCTGTTTCCAGCAAGAAAGCAAGTGTCTGAAAAACATGTTCACCAGTGCATTTCAATTATCAACGTTTTTAAACACTCTTTCACACCCCATGAGAATACAGTCACACCTCAGACAGGGCTGCCTCTTCACAGGGTATCACAGCCACTTGGAAACCCTGTTTTTGCACCTGAGAAAGGTTGGGGATGAAGAACCTTTATCCTAAGGATGCCTTAAGCTAAGTCTCACATCTTTTAAAACACAGCAAGAAGGTCACATTTATTGCTTAGCAACTTTTCTCTCCCAAAAGCCATGGCCCAAAACTTGGCTGTGTGGGCACCTACACACAGAGCTGAAGGAGGGGCTGGTCCTTGCCTCGGTCTCTGACAGCTGAGCATTTTATTCCCCCTGCAAACAAAACACATCAGTTGAGTGCCACCGGGGAAGTCACAGGACCAGAGCAAATTCCCAGAAAAAGCCTTGGCAGTGTTCCCCCTTCTCTGTGGCTGCGAGTGAGATGGAGTAATGGAGCACGACACATGGAGCAACAGAAGCTGAACGACACACGTGTTACTGCAAGGAAAATGAACAATATTAGAGGGGAGGGGGGAGGGGAAGGCACTTGCTAACAAGTATTTATTAAAACACAATCTTATCCTCATCTGACCCTCACTGCGATTAAAGCAAGCGGGACAGACTGACATCACTGCTGGGGCGTTCAGGCGATGGCACTGACCATCCATGTACATAATTGCCCAGGAGGTCCCACAGCCACCCTGTTGCCTTCCCTCCAGCAATCCGAGATGTGTCACTTTACGTCACCTCCCTCCTCTCTCTCCCCGTGGCAGGGAGGTTGGAAGTAGATGATCTTTAAGGTCCCTTCCAACCCAAACCACTCGAGGATTCTATGACTATTTTAAGGCCACTCAGCCCCACGCTCCAGGCTCCCAGAGTCCTCTGACACAGTCAAAGCATCTTCCAGCCTCAGACCAGCCAGCTCTCCATGTGTTCTGCTCACTGTGGCCTGTCAAAAGGACACTCAAGTCCTGCAACATCCATAGATCTCCTTCCACCCACATGTCTTCATGGGAGATCACCAAAGGATGAGCTCCCTTCCCATTCCAGCGAGCTCCACAAAGAGGAGGGAAAAAAATCTGCTGACTTCAGTGGGATTTGGGGGCTTCAAAAACCAACAAGTTTAGGACCCCAGTGTGTCTGCCCTACTAATAACTACAGCACTTCACAGGAGCACAGGGAATCATGGTTTGGGTTGGAAGGGACCTTAAAGATCATCTAGTTTCAAGCCCATGCCATGGGGCAGGGACACTTCCCATTAGACCAGGGTTTAGAGCCCATAAGCATAAGAAATCTTGGGAAATCTAGACATGTGCCAAATGGTTGGACAGACTCCTGAAATGGCTCAGCAAGCAATGAGCTTGGTGCAGTGTCCCCATCAGTCACTGGCTATCAAACCTAATCCCATGGCATGATAACATTCCTTGAATATGCTTTACATTTAAAAAGTAATGAAGAACCAGGGTGAAAAAAATGCTGTGATGGAAGGGAAGAGTTGAAATTCAACCCCTGTAAGAAGCCCTAAAGACAAAAGCACATTTCACATTCTGCAATCTGTAAGAGAGTTGATTTTCTGTTCCTCAGCTTCAATCACCTCTTTGCTAGTGAGATTTGGCACTAGCCCAGGTCTCCTGAGGAAGCAGAGGCAAGGATTTTCCGAAGGATTTGTCACCCACATCTCCTCCCGCAACGCTTCCTTGGGGGTTTTTTAATGAGCAAGGCCCTCCTTTGAAAAAAAAATCTGCCTTTAAAAGATGAAGCCATGCCCATGAGAAACCCCAGGGCAATATTTCTACCTCAACCCCAGCTCCAAGCCCCCTGCTTGCCTCCAAGCTCTGCCGCCCTCCACCTGCTTAAGGAGGATGTTTTCATTATTGTTCAATTTGCAGTGAGTTTAGCTTAACGTCCTTCATTGGATTATTTTTATATTTGATGTCCTCTCCTCTCCTCCTCTTCTTTTTATAGACTGGTAATCCAAGTCCCTTGGCAAGGCTGAGTAATCTTGATCAGATTTTAATCAAAGTAAGCCAGATCCTCAGCTGCCAGTATTGATGCATCTGCCTTTAAATATTTGAACGATGCTGATTTACCCCAGCGAGGTGCAGGCCCCATCCATTCAGGAAATTTAAATTCCTTCCTAGGCATCAAGCTAAAACAACAAGACAGAACAAGCAACCTGCTGTGAAGGGGTTTTAGTTTATAAAACCAATACCCAGGATTTCAGAACTAAATGAAAATCTGAGATAATCCCTCCTCAAATCCAGCCTGGGAAAAGCACTCCGGACAGATAAGTATCAAGTAACTTCTTAAAACACACTTTTTCCTTTTGTAAAAGCTTTCATCAAGTCAGAGCCAAAGGGAAATTACCCACAAGGCCTCATTCCTTGACATGACCCAGAGAATTCATGTTTTTCACTCTTAGAAAATGCTTATTTTACCCAGGCAGGCTTCTCCAGGATGGGCCTGCTTCTGCTTTCTTCAGCAATGACCCTTGCACCACTGCCAAACCCCAAGCATCCAAAATCAGCATATTAGTTGGAAAATAATGAGATTTCTGGAATACAAAATATTGGCTCCGTTTCCCTCACCTTTAAAGACAATATCTGCCAGCTTCCCTCCACAGATTAGAAAGCAAAACAAAAAGCATTTAGATGAAAAAGTCTCATCTAATCGTCTGACTCCAGGAGATGAGTTTGAGGTAGAAACAGGGGCTGTCCCACTGAACTTGTCAATATTTGGACTGCAAACAGTGTCCAAGTGGTGCCAGAAATAGATGATTGCCTCAAATACACTGCTAAAGGCAAGACAAGCCAGTTACCCTGATTTCCTTACCCAGCTGGGGGTGAACTCCTGAGAAACAAGAGGGATTTCGCAGGTTCTCTGGTTATTTCCACTGAGACAGGTGTTACACAAGCATCACTTGAGGAGCTGTAACTCCAGACCCTCACAACACATCTGCATTTCCATCCCTACTGCTAGAAAGCTGTAAGGTCTCCAGGGTGTGTCAGATCCATGCTCTGTTTTAGACCCAAGAGAACAGGAGGAAATCAACTCAAGGATCTCTTCCCTAAGGAGGTTGAAAGCTCCTACTCAGCTTTTCCAGCTGACCCTGGACCTACCCTGCCTTCCAACTCCAGCCAGGTTGGCCTACAAACAACCATATCAAATAATCTCTTGTTCATGACTCATTTGCCATCCTGCTTCACAACTAATGCCTCAGCTTTGCTCTCCACACCCCAAAGTCAAGCAGGAGGGACAAAACCAGCGAGGAGCAGCTGAGGGAGCTGGGATTGTTTAAACAGGAGAAAAAGAGCTCCAGGGGGATCTTCTCACTCTCCACAATTCCATGACTGGAGGCTGTAGCCAGGTAGGGTCAAGCTTTGACCCCAAGGAATAAAGATGGGACAAGAGGAAGCAGCTTCAAGCTGTGCCAAGGGAGGTGTAGATTGGATATTAGGAGAAAGTTCTTCACTGAAAGGGTGTCCAAGCACTGGAACAGACAAACCAGGAAAGCGGTGGAATCATGATCCCTAGAAGCGTTAAAAAAACCTGTGGAAATGGCACCTGGGGGCATAATTCAGTCCACAAGACACCTGGGGGCTTTGTACTGCTGGGTTGGCAGATGGACTTGATGATCTAAGAGGTCTTTTCCAACATAACAAATTCCATTAGTTTATCATAATCCTCATGCAAGAGCCCAGCTCCTGAGCTGCACTTGGATCCATACCATGTCCTCCATGCAAGTCCAGAAAAACCAGTCACCATTCAACTGAGCAAATACTATGAGATTAGGTGCTGCCCTGTGAGAGACAAAGCCATGGGACAGCGGCCTTAAGATGTTATTACTCATTAAGGGGACCAAAAATGAGCTGGGCTTAAAAAAACGTGAAGTCTGCTGATGGTTGTAGGGGGAAATTACAAAAAAGCAGAGCTAGGGATGAGGCCAAACCAAGGGCTTTGTTTCTTTCCCCATGGCTCCTCCACAGTTCTGTGAGGAGAAGAGCGCTCCAGTAGACACAACCCCACCAATTTCACCATTATTAGGCACATTAAACCAGCCTGTGAATAGTCTCATGAAGGAAAGTACACGGAGGAGCATCTGCAGGGGGGTTAATGAGCTCCAGCTCCTGCAAGCAGCAGGCATCTTTTGTCCTTTCACATTAGCTCACCCGAGCATCCCTGATCCGAGACACAGGTTCCTACAGCAGATGGCCTTGTAAGCGTCTGTGTGTGGTGACAAGGCGACCACCACAGGTGGCCCAGACAGCAACCAAAGCACTTCACCCCACTTGCCCCAAAACAGGTTCAAGGTCATGCCAAGGGCAACCAGGATCAGAGCACAGAGAAGATGTCATGTGCAAGTAGTGCAAGTTACCCTCGCCTGCCTTCTGCACTGTTAAAGACTCTGCTGGAACGTGTTGTCCAGTTTGGGATGCTGATCTTCCAGACGGTGTGAACAACTGGAGACAGTCCAAGAGAGACAGACAACAGTGACTGGAAATCTATAGGAGACAGTTGGCAAGGAGGGGTGGAAAGCATTTGTGAGGCTCAATCTAGAGAGGATGGAGACATGGTTACAATCTTCAGACAAACAAAAAGAGAAGGAGGGAAAAAAAATAAAAATCACCCACCTTTCCACATATATGGAAAGGACAAGAAGTCCTGAGCTTAATTTAAAACAAGGAACCTTTCAGTCAAATATTAAGGTAAATTTTCCAAGTGCACTGACAGCAGAAGCACTAGACAGTTGTCAGAATTCCATTGCTTTCCTCCAACATCCACTGTTAAATTAAACCCTTTGGGCTACACTGCAGAAGACCCCATAACTCAGCCACGAGGCAGTCAGGAGAGTTACGAGCTCATTCTGCACTGTGACATGGGGAATGGATAGTCCAGCGCCAGTGAAAAAGAAATTAATTTCTAGCCCATCATAAAAAACACCAAAAAAAACAAAAAGCCACACAGCAGCTGCTGCTTAGAGGGACCTTTAACAACCCTCCCGTGTGAAAAGGCCAGTGAGAGAGGGAGGGGGTGCAGCAGCTTCCAGGGCTGGCAGGAGCTGGTAAATGGAGAGGAAAAATCCACTGGGCCTGTTAAGCATGGTGGGAAACAGAAGAGAAGAGCAGAGCAAAAAAAACCCACCTGCTCTCTGTCAGGTGACAGACACCACACACTGCTCTGCTGTGCCACTGGTAAGAGGGGCTTGGGCCCTCACAGGACCTTCCAGAGCTTGGTGGGATGCTCTGTCCTCCAGCACACACAAGCCTCACTCTGAGCTGGTGGCTCTGTCCTTAATGTGTCTCCAGGTCAGGTCATTTCCATGCTGGAGCTCAGAACTGGGCCCCCAGGCTGGCTCTAGCCCTTGATGGGTGCCAGGGTAAGGCAGGAATACGTGGTTGGGTGTTCTCAGCAAACAGAGGAGGAAGAGTTTTGGGATGTTCTTGTTTTTGTCCATGTCCAACTAAATAAAAAAATACATACATTTATACATATTCAACCAAATAAATCTCAAGTACAGGAACTTTTCAAGCTTGAGGCCAAGCTGGGTACCCTCAAATTCTTCTGAACTTTACTTGGAACATGGGAAGGAGTCAAGGATTTGCACCACCCTCCTTGGATTTGGGTCTTAGCCGCCTGATGATCTCTTGTGTGAGTCAAAAATAGTAATTTTTCTGTCTGCCTCACCATGTCCTGTTCCCAGCCAGATACACTGGCTGGAGCCAGCTCCTGCATCGTATCTTCAAATTCATCCAAGCCAAAACTTCTTGTGCTCTGTGGTCCAAATCTCCCTGAGATTCAGCTCTTCGTGTATTTTTCATTGGATCTGGAATCCAACAAACTGAGAGATGCTTGGAGAAAACAAACTCTGGCTAATTGCTTTAGTAGTCATCAGAAAACATAGAATGATGCAGATCCATGATAAAGCATAGATCTCATTGAGAGTCCCCCAGTGATGTGAGGTTTCACTGCAGATAGAGCCATTCCAGAATGACAGACCTGAATTTCAAAGCCATAAAAATTCCTCCTGAGTTTCTCCTCCCACAATGACTTGTGCTTGTGTGAGGCTTGGCTCAGACCATCCCACTCACTGTATTTTCAAGATTAAATGCAGTCAGACTCAGCTCACATGAGAAGAAACTTCTGGACCTCTTCCACCACTCTTTTTCTTGTGTTGAGCACAGAGACACCCAGAGACATGTTAGCAGTGAACCATTATCCTCTGCACTCTGCATCCTGCTTTGTTTATAGAGACTTTGTGGAGATTTGTGGGCCTGGTGATGAATTATAGGGAGGAAGACAAACATATTTTACTGTTCCAGGCAAGGAGTGCTGGAATCCTGCGGACATCTGGAGGAATTATTTGCAGAAAATTAACACTGTTTGTCATTTGCATGATGAACTTCTGGATCTCAAATGAATGATGGGAAGAAGCCAGTGGGAGATGCTCATTATGCCTGATGGAGTGAAGCCCCTTGACATGATGCTAAGGTCGCCATGATCTATGGACCTGCTGACTGACAACTCTGAGGGCTCTGGAATTGAACACACAATCTAACTGGGGGCGTAAGCGACCTGCCACATTAAACGCCGAGGCGTTAATAATTGTTGCTTTGCCTTTGATTGCCGGAGTTTCGGATGCGCGCTCGTTCTGGCTGTCTCACAGGGCACGCACCTTAACTCCTTACTGACTAATTCCAGAGGACACAAAAAGCTAACACACCTGCAGCTATGCAGGCAGACTCACCGATTAAAACCTCCAGGCTTTCTTGTTTCTCTCTTGATGTGCCTTAGGGGATCGTGCTCTCAGCAGCTCCCTGACAGATTCCCCACCTCTGCCTCGCTAGCAGTTACAAATCCCAGGTGGGGGCAGATGATGTGCCATCACCAGCCCTGCACTCAAATTCACAGCATGGCATAGAAGTCCTCAAAGTTTTCTCAATACTCCAGTGCAGCGCACTTCATCCTTCTGTATGTTAGTGTTTGCTGCTTGGGAGCTATCTTCATTTTCCCTGCAGCTCTAACATGCCAGGGAGGAGCTCTTGGAGAGCTGGGAGCACTGCTTCCTAACAGGGTGGCAGGGACCCAGAAGAACCGAGCCTGAGAAATGTCATCCCACCTAGGACATGGCTCTTGGTGTCTCAGCAACTCAGCTTCTGCCTTTGGAAACATGAAATATTCTATGATCTGTGTCTGAGTTGTTGCTTGTAAGCCTTCTGAGTGTTTCCCAGAGTAGGGGATGAGTTCTCTGCTTCTCAAGGAAAGTTGGGGTGCAGAAGGGATGGGAGGTCTCTCAGGGGAGCAGAGTGGATGCATCAGCTATGGCAGCCTTATTAAAGGAGAGGCAAGGAAAGCAGAGGGCACCTGGGCTCAGATTAAATTCAGTCTCAAGTACTTTTGTAAGCTCCTCTAAATTCATTTCCCAGTGCTTTCACCCCTGTCTCTAAGCAGAGAGAGCAGCATGCCCCTTCCTCACAGGGTGCTGGGAAAACGAATTCACAAACATTTTTGAGAAAAGAAAGCAGAAGAATATCTAATTTATGGAAGACAAAATGAAAACCCCAAACGTTTTGGGCACCAGGACCACCCCGCAATTGCCACACGATGAGGAAAGCATGGGAAGTCGTCTGCTGCTGAATGCAGCTTCCCTGAGAGCACAAGAGGGCAGTGATCTGAGGAGGAACAGCTACACTGACAGCGTCCTCTGTGCAAAGGTGCTGCCAGAATATGCTGACACCTTTTCTTCCCTCAAACGAAGCACCACGCTGATTAACACGGGCGGAGAAATCCAGCCCCGTCCTTTCGGGAACACCTTGAGGCCACCATGTGATGAGCGAGGGGATGGGGCAATGAGGTTTGATTTCACATGAGAGACATGGGATGAGAGCAAGCCATGGATTTGGGGCAGGCATGGGAGAGCCAGCCAGTACCCACCAGTGCTCTGGGAACAACTGCAGCTCAGGGTATGGCTCTGCTCCAAGCTCTGGCCCTCCTTAGTGGGACTGGAGCTGAGACAGGGAAGAAAAATGAGAGTCTGAAAGTCCATATGAATAAGCTAATGCCGCAGGGCTGTCAGTCATGTGCTAATACCCTTAGCTAAAGAAACATATTGATCCTGATTGCCTGGAATTGCACTTGAAAAGGGCTGGGTGACATTTCCAAGGAGACACGAGCTACTTTCAAGTCAATTAGCGGCATTGGAGGATTCATGCTGAGGGGACGCACTCACCTCTGAGGAATGCCAGGAGAGAATGAGAATTGAATTAAGCCTTTTCATACACCGAGAAACAAATCCTTTAATGGCCTGTAACAGCTGACAGGACACCCAGGGTCGCCAAAAGCATGCTGGCAGCAGCTAGGTGAAGAAGTTTCCCCCTGATGAAGAGGAGGACTGCAGAGCAGCTGAATCATTGAGACAGGCCCAGGAGGGCATGCAGAGCTCCACAGGGTAATCCTCTAAACAAGGGAACACAGGGAAGCAAAGTCTAAGTTCCATGTCAACAATGCATGTAAAGCTCTTCATTCCTCTCCAGGTACCTGATCTCCCTTGAGGCTCAATGGGAATGTCACAGCCAACACATCTGATGTACCACTGAGCAGCATGACCCTCGTGGAACAGGCACTTAAATGAAGGCCTGCTGCCTTCCCAAAAATATTCCTTACTCCTATGGATCCCAAAGCCTTCTTCAGCACCTAGGACTCCAGGCAGGTTTAAAACCACCACAGCAAATGGAAAGGCAGAGAAATTAGTGTAACTCTGCAATCCCTCTCTTTTTTCTGTTTGAGGGTGCTCTGACCCATATTTAGTTTCCATGGTTCCTTTTATGTTTCTATAAACATGAGGCTTATACCTGAATTCAAGGCTTTCTGGACAGCTTTACAGAAATGATTTCCTGCTCTCTCACAGCAACTGCAGTCCTTCTGTCTCACAAGCCAGGGAGCAAAACCCTTCGATCCCTCTGATGCAGGAGGGAGTGAAAGACTTCCAGTCCACCCACAGGGTGAAAGTGACCCCACCAGCTACAGACTGGCTGAGGCCTCAAGCACTGAGCAGGTCCCTGCAGTATTTGAATCTTCCTGAGTATGGCACAGGAAAATGAAAACACTCAGAGAGAAATGATCCCGCATATTTTCTCCAGCCTCATTTCTGCAACCCCTCAGACACTGTGGGTTTCCCTGTGACAGCATCTCTCAGCCATGAGCCCAAAGCCATCTTCAACATACCAGTGACATCCAGAGACCCCAGAAATGCCACCATGGTCTTCTGAGTGTTGCCACAGCCCGGGGAAAGCTGCCTGTTGTCCCCACCTTCCAAGGACAATTAGTTCAGCTAAGCATAAAAGCCCAGTCGTGTCCTCAGGTCCATCCTTATCCACACAGGTACACCAGGGGTGCTGCACTAAGAGCTCTAATGGAGCTAATCCTTCCATGCTGCAGCAGCACAAGTTTAATTGTGACATTTTTACCCATCTTCACCATGAAGCAGGTTTTCCTAGTCCAGCACAAGCCAAGATCTTTTTGGTGCTCCCCTGGCTTTCCCCCCATCCCCTCTGCTACACTCCTAAACTGAATGATAGAGACAGACAGCTCCAGTCCCAAAGGAATTCATATGGAAGTTGTTCTTCTCAAGTCAGCTGAAGAGAAGAGACTGTGTTAATAAACCTACAGGCTTCAAGCAGAATAAATGTATCTCCTAACAGCCCCTGCAGACAGGAGGAGGCCTGGGAAATGGATTCTCCCATGGGTTTGCCACAGAGCGTCCCTTGAGTTTTTAACCAAGCATTTTCTCATCCGAGTTTCTTATATGCCAGTGATTTTCCAGAGAGAAAATGAAACCAGAATTCTGACACATCTGAAGAGTCCTGCAGAGGCAAAGCCCCAGTTCTTTTGGTGACATCTCAGACCACAAACATCTATCCAAAGCACAGCCAAAAAGCTTAAGAAACTAATTTTTTTCACTAGAACAACAGAGTGCAGGGTGTCAGGCTCATTTTGCAAGGGCTGCTAGGAGCCTGGATCTCAGTTAAAGCTACCAGGGCTCAAAATAGCCTTTTGCAGTATTTGCAGCCTGTAACATAAAGCACGGGTCATATTACTGAAAGCACCTGAGAAACACAAACGGCTGAGGCTCAACTTCAAAGTGACCCTTGCTTCAACATCCACTCCTTTTTTTTCTGGGGATGGAATATGGTTAAAAGCAACACATAACTACCATTTAATACTGAAGAAGTCGGTCAGACCACACTGATGCTTACAGGTAGAGAGCTGATGCACACAAATGACTTTTCCAAAGCTATACAGTAAATCCAAAACAAAACTGAGACTTAACCTCAGGTCTTCCAAACCCCTCCTTTTCCCCCCAAACCATTGCACTTTGCTTTTTGCTTGCTAATGAAAGCCAGCTGAAGGGATATGGTGTGGCTGCACAGACACACACCAGGGCTCTAGTGAGGAGTACAACTGAGAGAGAGAATCCATTCCCTCTGTGAGATGGGAAGAAAGCAGAGGGGCACAGCAGGGTGCTCCTGACAAGATGGGAAGGAAAGCAAAGGGGAGATTTTTTTGTCTTAACTGTGAAGAGATGTCTGCATTTCCTTTATTAACAGCAAGATTCAGCCCTAGCTAGAGAACAGCAGGAGAGGCTGAAAAACGGGGTCTTTTCAAACCACTATTTCTCTATAAATATCGCGCATGAGCTGCTTCCCATGAAAGCAGCCCATTACATTTCTGGGGTGCTCTTGCCCAGCCATAAAGGAAGCCAAACTCATTAAATAAACTTTTGTGTGTTTCAAACCAAGCAACATCATTTCCCCAGCCACCAGCTGCCCAGAAAATCCCATTAAGGGACTAAACTATATAAGAAAGTCAAATTTGGTTGTCCCAGCATCTGTGGGGGCAACGGGGATGGTTCTCACTTCCAGGTCTGAAGGATCACAATCTTATCTGTATGGAGACACCACCATATGTGATTGGTGGCACCTATTTGATTATGTTTTAACAAAAAAGAGAAGTAGCTTCCTGCACTGCAGAGCACCACATGCAGGAAGGGCTGACCCAACCACCCTCAGCCCCAGAAAGGAATCTGCCACGATACTGGTAGGGTCACGGATGCCTTTGGATCCGTGAGGAATGGGGACAGACAGAGGTCCCAGAGGAGGATGTGTTTGACAGGCAGAGTGATGAGCTGCTGGGTTAAAGGGCGGGTGGAAGGGGGAATGACCAGGTGTCCAAGGAAGCTGGAGGGATGGGAAAAGGGGAGGCCTTCCATCAAGTCTTAAAGCTGTTTGTTCTGGCCCTAGCTGCCATTACGGATTTTTTCTGACCTTGGCAAAGATGATGCAAAATCCAACCCAGTATGAAGTTAGAGGAGGACTCAGGTAATTTTTTTTCACAGCCAGCTTGAATTCTCATCAAACCCCAGTACACTCCAGCAATGCCTATCGCAGGAGCGTCAGTGAATCCAACAGCCCCAGGAGCCCACACCCCTGCACTAGGAAAGCACTTTAAATACAAACACACAGAGCCCGGGGGGAGATCTTCCCTCTACCTTCTCATATCTAGACCTGAGGGCTCAGCTGTGTCTTCTTACATAGATATTTTTCTATGGAGGCAGAGGAATTAAGCTTTATTAAAATAAGGGCTGTGATTCTCTCTGTCACATGCACCCACGACACAGGAGTTCAACGTGACATGTATCACCAGGAGGGCTACCAGCAAAATTGCAAGAACCAGGAACCACAAGACCAGGGTTCAGGCCAGAGGCAAAGAAGAGACACAACGTGACGAGGGGCTGAGGATCTTGTATTGCTCTCACGTGTGTCCTCAGGTCAGGTGGGGAGCACAGACAGTGAGACAAGGCAGCAATGAAACAATGCTGATCGTGTTTCCTTTGCCCTGTGCCATTCATACTCTAAGGCTGTTACAGCTGCAGCCACGTGCTCCCCACACAGCCACAGAGAGAGAGAGAGAGGATTTAATTCTCTCTAAAGCTAAATCTCTAATCCAAAAACCTATGGATAAAAAACAGGGCTGGTAAAGGAAACCATGACCAGCTTTCACCACCCAAAAAAAGTCTGCACAACTGCCTGGGTGCCAATAGGACAGAGATAATGATATTGAAGTGAATAAAATCAATTGTTCTGCAAGAGCTTTCTGGGACCATTAGTTAATTAAGTTGCCAACAGATAAAGGTCTATATAAAAAGCTCTGATCACCTTCAGCACCCAAGATTAAAGAGGACTGGTGTCCACCCCCTGCCTACCTTTGCAAAATCCCAAACTGTTCTCCGGCTGCTCTCTTTCACAGAGCAGCAGGAGTTAAAAAACCAAGCCACACTTCTGCAAAGGCAAAGGCACTGCCAAGCACAGGAACACCAGGGAGAAGGCAAGCACGCGCCTTGCAAGCTGCCCAGCTTTATTATTTCTTGAAACAAAGACATCTCTTAGTGCAAATGTTTTTCAAGAGGTTCAAGAGATGCAATAACTGTCATGAGTCTGTTTCAGACACATCCACCCTCCTTTTGGGACCATCGCTTGGGAGAGGATGAGCAACTTTTTGCTTTGCCCATCCCAGCTGTTCCTGGCCCCACTGCCCATGGCCTCCCACCATGGCAACGAAACATGATCAGCACTATTTCACTGCTGCCTAATTCCACCTCCACACACCCACACTGGAACTAGATGTCCCTTCCAACCCAGACTGTTCTAGGATTCTATGATCCCCAGCACGCCAAAAGCCGCATCCCAGCTTTTCCCTTAAATGTTGAATTGGCCTCATTCTCCCCCAAGGAACCTACCCAATCCTTGCTGTGCTCCAGTGGTCTCAGCAGGGTTACAATCAGGCAGGGTCTTTTGAGGAAGTGCTCCCCTCCATAAGGTGAACTGAAAATGAAAAGGGGATTTGGAAGCCCAAGAACAGATGGGAACAAAGAAGGACTGTTCTATAAAGATCTTCAATAACAGTGTATTCTTACAAAAAACACAGAGCATCATGAGGCTTGGCAAACAGGAAAGTCAGCCTCCAATTACCTTTTTAAACACCCCTGAAGAAGCTCCAGGACAAAGCACTGCTATCCTCAACCCTGCCTTTCCAGAAGTAACAGCTTCCTGGTGCATCTTTACCCTGCTGGGGACCCACAGAGACCTTGTCACCACATTTCCACCCTCACATTTAAATCTCACTGAGGAGCTGAAGCCAGAATTTAGTGGTTTACACACATCTGCTGAGATGGGGAGTATCATCTTTTCCTGGCTCCCCACGTGAATTACAGCCCCCTCTGGGCAGTGCAGAACTGCTTTTGAAGAGGAGCTAGAAACACTTCAGCACTTTCTGAGCAGATAAAAGGGGGAACTGTCAAATCCAGTAGTTCTGGAGAAGAGAGAGATTTCTGCTTCCCGACGGCTGTTTACAGCACCCGTGCAGCCTGGCTGGGGTATCATTAACCACATCCAGTTAACATTCATATCCCAGGAAATTCATACACCCCTTGCTGCCATCCAGGTTTTCTGAGGCTCTGATTCCCAACGTGCTCGAGTCAGAGCTGGACTCCGTTTTTCCAGCTAGTTGGAAGGCAGCTGCTGGAAAGGCTGGAAAGACAAGCTCTGGGGGAAGACATGGGCACATCACAGCACTTCCCTGAAACACAGCAGTGGGACAAGCTCCCAGTACATCACCACAGCATGACAGGGATACATGGCAATATGACCCCTGGCAGGGTTGGTAGCATCACAAAGCCAGCAATGAAACCTTAGGACGCAGCACAGCATTTTACCCTTTGTTTATCCCAATCTCCCAAGGCCTTCCAGCAATGCACAGCTCAGGAACAGCTTTCATTACTTTGTTTAAACCCTTTCCAAACCCACTTAATCTTTAGCATCCACAGTATCCCATAGCAATGAGTTCCACAGTTTGCCTACACGGCATGGCAAGCAATTTCTCCTCTTGAAGCACCCCCAAAGTAATTTCACTGCAGATGCAGAAAGAGATGAAAAAGCAGGGGGCAGTCTGGAGGAGAAGAAATTAAACCATCACAGCTTTAGGAAGAGCTGGCAAGGAAAGGTTAAACAAACTAGGTTCATTCAGCCTAGAAAAAAAAAGGAGAAGACTAAGGCACAGAGGCATAACAATCTTCCAGTAGCTTGCAGGTTATTAAGACAGCAGTCGATTGTTCTCTGTGTTCAGTGGCAGAAGAAGAAATAATTTAACTTGGAGCAAAGAAAGCTTAAGTTTAGACATCTAAAAAAAAAAAAAAAAATAGATTAAAAACTTTCTCCCTAGAACAGATACAGGGAAGTTGCAGAATTTTTCACTGGAGACATCTAAGGAAAGGTTAAACAAACACCTGTGTGGAGGGGAAAGGTGTAATTGATCTTGCCTCAATGCCAACACACAGAGTACATTATCTGCAGAGGCTCGTTGCAGCCCTCTGCGATATCAACAACAAACTTTTTAACTGCTTTCTTCATGCATTTTTAATTGCATTTTAATTTTTGTCCTCATATAGCTTGAGACAAGTGTAAAAAACAAAGCCATGGCTATTATATCAGAAATTACACGCTTTCCATTCCTTCAATGTAATAAAAAGATGTAAAAGTTAGAACAGATATGTATTGAGCTATACAGTCACACCAATAAATATGTATGGGTGTCGCGTCCCCTTTTGCTTTGCCAAAAATAGTACCAAATTATGCCAACCAATGAAAAACCACGTTTCATTAGGAAATGAACTTTAAAATACAAGATTAAAACGTGGGTTTTAAATCAAGATTTCCTGCTTGTTGATTTAAATCATGATTAAAATGGGTGATTTAAATCAACGACCCTGAAGAAAACAGGCCGCCTCCTCAAGTCTTTAGGATGGAGAAGACAGTGGTGCCCCAAAGACCAGTCAGGTGATTCCTGTTCCTACTGCTCCACTCTTTCTCCAGCTCGGCATTCCTACCATATCCATCTTCTCTGAAGAAAAAGCAATTTCCATCCCCAAGTCCCTTCCACTACCTGTCTCTGGAGCTTGAGCCTGCACAAACCTCTTGCCAAAGGAGCATCATCAAGAAATTTCAAGCTGACACAGAATCAGTCTCAAACAAACTTCTCTGCGGCAATTATAATCAGATCCTCCCTGGATGCAAATAGTGTTTCTGAGCGTGGGCTCCAATCAAAGCTTCTGAATAATTACGACAGGATTTTAAAACCTGCCCTCAAGAACGAGAGGAATGTGGAATCAACATGCCTGCTTGAGGGGATGGAGGTACACACAGAAGGTGGGAGCTTCCTGCCAGCAAGACATGGAGAAGAGAGTCCCAAAGACCTCTTTACAAATGGATTTTGGATATCTCATCCCGGAGCTGGTCTAGAACATCAGGGTGCCACAAAAGATGGTGGCTCCACATTTTCCACATTTTTGCAGAACACTCTGCTTTTGAGGTGGCCAGGTCTCATCTACAAAGTCATGGCATAGGCTGCACACATTAGTTTTCACAGAGCACTGAAGAGAGCTCCAGAGATCCTTTGGTTTTCAGATGACTCTGCCAACACCACTGCCAGAGGTGCAAGACACTGGTGTTTCAGTGTGCACTCATCTGTCAGAACTAGGTGAACACCAGTTCCATTTCCCTGGGCCCATGGACACAGATGTGACTGTGAGAGGAAGGAGAATCCCTGGACAGGATACTTCCCAACTTCCTCTTTCCTCCAAATCAAAGGTTTACCTATGGTTCTGAAGATTCCCCAAATGAATCCCACCATTTTTATTTTTTTACTTATTTATTTAACGGATCTGAGGTACCGAGGAACGATAAACCACCAGAAAACCTGAACTTCAGCTGTTGCAAAGCCAGAATTAACTCTGCAGTCAACACAGGAAGAGATCAGCCCACTGACCAACCTCCACAGGCCACATGGAACATCCCAGTGCCAGAACCTTTCCTTAGAGAAGAAGTGGAGAGAAGCACTCTGAGCAGAAAAATGAATTTTCCAGCAACAGTGAAATGGAGACAACTCGGTCCGGCTAAGATGACATCTCTGGGAATCACGAAGATCTTAACCCAACTAGTCCATTCAGGAAGGAAATGCCTCATGAGCATTTTAATGGTCTTGGTGCTGGAAATTTCAGTGCAATAGGAATAGGAGTGGAAAAATACATCAGCAAGGAAGGAAGTGGGAAGGAGAGACCAGGAAAGAAACAAAAGAAATAATCAGATCTCCAAGAAGGATTGGTCATCTCACAATCAACTTGAAATTTTCTCAGCTCCTACTGAGATTTCATCAGAAACAAAACAATTCCAAATGACTTTTCAGCAAAAATCCACCAAACGAAAAATCTAGGATTTCATCACCAGTATGAAAATTGCAATTTTCCTTGGTTTGGATTTTAAAAATCAAAGATTTTTAATGTTTTGGGTTTTTTTCTTCTTATTCCTGACATTAAATGAAACAGAAAGAATGGCACCCAGGCAGGATTCACCTGTCTTTCTCTTCCCAACTCTTCTAATTTGTGAAGACTTCCTTCTTCTTTAACCAGAATAAAAGAGTCTGTGGAAAAAAGCTACCTCATGCTAAAAGCTGCATCTGCAAAAAAGTGAAGGAAACTTCGAATCAAGGACAGAATAGGAATGAAAGACAACAAAAACACTACTAAAAATAAGTTTTAATCTCTCCATTAAGAAAAGTCTTTTTCCTGTCCAGTAAAATTGAACCCTTGGTGAGGTTTTTTTTTCTGTGAATTGATTGTTGTATTGCTTTGTTTGGGCTTTTTTACCACTTTAATATATTCCATCTGCATTAAGTTGAGCAGCACAAAAGGGCACTGGGCAAGTCAGACTCGAGATTTCCAGCTTTGGCTCAAAAGCCAAAATCTGTTGTTGATTGCTTGGGTAGAACAGCAGAGAGAGGCCAGAGTGAGCTTTAAAAACAAATTCAACACCTTCCACAGCCCGAGAGGCATCTCCTTCCATCTGCCATCTCAAGCAATTCTCCTTGCAGCATGAGAAGCAGTCCAAGACCTGAGCATATTTTGCAGATCCTCCCGTGATTTTGCAAACTCACCCCATGACAAGGGGAAGAGCCACTGTCTCATCTGCCTCTCCTGCTCCCAGCAAGCAAACTGACTGCCTGGCCCTAGATTCTGTCATTAGAGACAGGAGTCGTTAAGAATTCATGCCCGCTGCCAACACTGCATTTTTTGGAGAGGTCCTGCACTCAGGCAGAACTAATGAGCAGGCAAAGAAAGGGAAGAGCAGTTAAAGCAGAAAACACGCACACAAATACAGCCAAAATGAGAATGCAGACTTATCTGTAGGTCTTCTCCCCTCCGAGGTACTTCGGCAGCATCGCATAATGAAATGTTTACCCGGGGGAAGGGATGATTGTCATACCTGTGATAGGGATGGGGAGGCTGAGGGAGGAAGGATCTAACGGTACCCAGGCACACAGGAGGGCTGTGTTGGAACTGGGGCTGGGTTTGAAAGCACCCAGCCTGACACATTCATTCAGCCGAGGAGATCACAAGGTGCAGGCAGTGCCTTCGGATGGCTCCGAAGGCTGCAAATTCTCAGCTGTAAAAATAGGCCAGATAATACCTGTCTGAAGGGGATTTATCCTGCTGTACGTGCAAAATGCTTTGCAGTCATTGGACAAAGGATTTTATCAAAATACAGCCAGAGGCTGGATGAGATATTAGCCTCCCCCTCTTCCAGCTACTGCAAAATAAAAAAATAAAAAAATATAAAAAAATAAAAAAATCCTGCTGGTTTCTGGGAGCAGAAGGCAGCACTTCTTCCCGCATTTCTGTGTGGAACAGCCAGCTGTGGAGCATGTGCTTACCACTAATAACAACTTTAACTGCAATGGAAGAGCAGAGCGCTTAATCACATATAGAAATAGGACACGCAGAGATGGGATTCACAGAGGGACAGGCTTCCTTCGCACCCACAGAGCAGTCTACATAAGGAAGGATGCTCTTCAATGTACACATCTCCATGTACAGCTTTGCTGAATTGTTGCTGCCAGAGAATCGTAACTAAAGCATTTTTCACTTCCATCTGTTTCTGTTGTAAGCCATAATGTTACAGCAGCATTTATTCCTTCTTCTCTTTCTCTTCCCCTGCCTGCTTTTTCCCCAAGCATCCAATTTTTTAGGCCTATAACCCTGAAAATGATGAAAGTCTCCCATTGATTTCAATTGGCTTTTGTTTAAGGGCTTGATAGCAGAGAGAAAAATTGAATGATCATTCATTGAACGAGACAGATTTGGCCCAGTTCCCCAGCTGGTGTAAATCAGCATGAGCACTCAGAACTCGGAGGCTCCCTGCTCTGTGCTGATGACTTAGTCCACTTCCGTGCACACCAGGAATTTTAATGATGCTGCCCTGCCCTGCCAGCACACGGACCCAGCGTGCAGCTTTTAATGCTGCTCAACAGCTCCAGCTCAGGACCATGCATGATCCACCTCACTCACCTTCAGGACAACCCGTGCCATGGGCTGGAAGTCAGCTCTGAAGCTGCCAGGCTGCTCCCATGGAGCACAAGCCTCTCCACTGCCACCAGGTATCCCAGGCTACTGGATCATCACTCCCAGCAGAAGGCAGAGCATCCTGTTAATCCCTGTACTCAAACCAGGATGCACCTAATGTGTTACACCCATACTCTGGGCTGTGGGAATGGAAGGGTGGCACCTATCTATGAAATTACTTTGTCTCCCTTCCACTCCTTGCTCACCAGAAGGAATTAGCCCACCTGGGATTAGAGCAGGCAGCCTGTGCTGGCAGCAAGGTAAAAGGCACAGGGAGGTTTTGCAGCAGCATGTGCCTAAGGCAAGACAAGAGGCCAAGCACAACTCTAAAGCCATGCTGCTGCCAGAAATCCCCTGGAATTACCTTCCCCTCATGATGCAGACATTGTTTTTTTCCATTGCTCACCTGTATGCCTGTCCAGCCTGAGTAAGGTGCTCCTGAGAAGGGCAGGAGAGGATATGGTACACTCCAGCACTGCCATCAGGGCTAACAGTAAGTTTAGGGTTTGAATAGTAGTGAGGAGGCAGGATACAGGGTCAAAGGTAGTCAAACCTCTGCCAAAATGTGTTTTTCCACGAGTTTTCACTTACCTAATTACAGACATACTACAAGAGACAGTCTGGAGGAGCAAGAACCATTTGTCTACAAGCCTCCAGCATTGATCAGCTGGATCCTTCTTTCCCTACAGAGGAGATTGCTACAGTAGTCCAGGAAAGGAAGAGGAAAGGCAAAGCAGAGAAATGAACAAGAGGAAAACCTCTGGCTGGCAAGTCTCTTTCTCACCTTGATTAGTCGAGCAGGATATAGACATAAAATTACAATTGCTCCCTCCATTCCCCCCTGACCCCCCTCTTTGTGTGGGAAAGATGTTAAAACGTCAGGTTTGATTTACCCTGACACACTGACTGACTCACGGCAGCCACAAATCCTCCCCACCAATACAACCTCCTCTACCTGCCACCAGGCTGCAGATGGCAGGGGGAGGAGGGGGGAAACACCATCTCCCCTTCTTGCTGTGCACATCAAACCAAATAACCTCTTCTTTCACCCACCTCCAAAAAGCAGACAATTTGTTCACGTAGCCTGACGCTGCTGCACAAGTGTGTTTTAAACAAGGCCACGCGATCTCTCCCTTTGCTTTGTGCCTGTCTCTGCTCATTTCTGTTGATGCAAGAATCTGGGGATATGCTGGAGCACAAACGTTCAGCTCAATCTGACCACTGCCAACTGAATTACAGCTCAATTTCACCGGGGTGATTAGCTCCAAAAGCAGACATGAGATGGCAGGGGGAAAAGTAAACGCCAACCTATCCTTGTGCAAACTTCCAAAGGAACAGCTAAAGTGTGTTTTGGATAGAAAAGCAAGAGAAAGCTCTAGGCAGGAGGGAAGGAAAAGGGGTGGATAAAAGGAGAGAGGGAAAGATCTAATAGAAGCGGATGCGGTGCAGTCTGGGATACAGTTCTGGCACGTCTCCAGAGGCCAAAGCAGTTCCTATAGGATGGAGGTTTTCTTTTAAAAATACTAATGGGCTGATTTGCAGAGCTGCCTGGCTCCCAGGTCTCCCACAGAAACTACTCCTCAAACATCATTAACATGTGTGCACTGCTGAGAAAACCTTCCAAATATGACCCTGCAGCCTGACTGCAGCAGCCGACTCAAACAGCGCCCAAACAAGGGATGAAAAGGATGAGCCTCCCTTTGCCCAGGCACCACAAACCACCCTCACAGGCTGGGGTTTGCTGTGGCACTGTCACAGCTCAGGGCTGGCACGAGATCCATACAGCTGGCTCGGACCTCTCAAGGCCACTGCCTCAGCCCCATGGGATTGTGGTGTCCTCCACGCCCCCCAGGCCAGATGGTCCTGGTGGGAATTGTGATGTATCCCAGCATGATCGCCCTTCTTCATCCATTCCTGAGGATGGGAAGTGCTGTCAGTCAAACCACATCCTCCAGCACTCAGCCTCTGAGACCCTGTGTCATGACAAGAGGCCACAGCAGGCATAAGAACATGGCCACAGCCTTCCCAAGAGGAAAAGGGGGAAAGCAGATGAGGATATCTATAAATCTCTTCTTGCTGCAAAGCCTTTGATTACATTCAACATCCCCAGGGATCTGCATTCCATGGTGATCTAGTCCTGCTTCACATCTATTCATTCTCCTCTTTTGGACTCCACAGCAGCAAGTGATGATGGAATATACACATAATTATGCTTGTCAGGAGAATGGACATACCTTCATTTTCTTTAAAATTTTTGCTTAATGAGTTCATGGGGTAACCCACATCACAAGATACAGCAAGCCATCTTACACCTCTCTAGACTGTACTTGGCTGGATCATCCCCCTCTCCCAGCTGCCTCTACTCAAACAACACATCTCAATCTGACTAATAACTCCTTGTGTGGAAGCTCCCCTGTGCTTTAAATCACAGACTCTACCTTTTTTTTCCTCCAAAAAAATTCCAGAAGTGGCAGTTTTAGAGAGAGAATTTCCCTCACCCTCTTGGTAACATATCTGATTCCTGGGATTGACCACCACTGCAATCTGGTGAGATATCCAAACCCCACACCAATGCTGGCAAAGTGTCCCTTCCCACTATTCCAGACACTGAGGGATCAACAAAATTGTTCATATTGTACTTTTCAGGAGGTTGCTGGAAGGGTACTTTGTCAAATTACTGGAGGGACCAACAAGACACATTCCAGAGCTTGAGGCTACTTGTATTTACCAGCAGAATCACTACTGAGTTTATATCTTATCTACAAAAACAAACCCAGAAACCTTTCCATCCCAAGAGGGAGAAAACACCATTTGCACAGTACAATACAACACAACGGTTCTCAGTGACATTGGCATGCTGAGCTTCCTTTTGCAACCTCCTGGTTAAGAAAAGTTCCAAAAAATGTGTGTTGTGTGATAAACAAAAGCAGCACAGCTGGAACTCCTGTGATACAGAATCCTGTTTCTCTGTAGTTATTTATAAACTCTTCTTTCCAATAGTTGGGAGCTTCATAAACTACAGCAGATCAATAGACCTAAGAAGGTAGAGGCTGATCAGAGGGAATTAAATGACATTGGTGTACACATCTTTAGAAATAGAAAGAGTTGATCAAAATGTGTGGGTCAGAAAGGCCTTTTGTTGTTCCTTCTTTTTTTTTTTTCCCCCAATCAGATATTTTTTCCATTTCCAAATAAAATTTTCCAAGCACTAGTCCTAAAAAGAAGCGTATTTCCTTTTCTCACACCTAAGCTGAAGTAATTTCTGATTGGAAAATTTCCCACTGGGAAATGCCAGAAACCAAATTCATCATAGTTTTGGGAAGGGTGGCAGGGACAAATCTGACTTGGGTCTTATTCTCCACTAAAACCCAGCCGCTGCCTTTTTTAGGCTGCTCAGAAAATGAAAAGCAAAAGCATTTTTTTCCCAGCAGCAGCACTGCAGCTTTTTGGACAGATGTGGTTATTCTTCATCTGCAAGAAACTTGTGGGCTCCTGGCTGTTGAGACAGCCCAGAGATCACCCCCAGCCACGGGAATGTGAACACAGCACCGAGGTTTCTCTTCTGAGAGGCCAGAAACCAAGTCCAACTCTCCAAGTTGTCTCGGAGCCACTTCCCTAGGCTGTCTGCAATCCAAATCAAATCACATCTGACTTCAGGCCAAGTTCAGGAAACTCGATTATCTTTCTCCCCCTACGCGATGGGAGATGGCAGGTTGAGGGGAAAGAGGAGGAAGGAGTGAAAAATTAACACAAGCACTTAAGATGTTATGAAACTGCAATATGCATCTGTAGCCTGGCCCCCGGTCCTCCAGCCCATACATTATTTAACAGAAAAAAAAGCATAAATGAGCCAGAACAATAGCTAGAGGGTGGGAGAGGAATATATATATGTATACATACATATACACACATATATATATATATATATTTAATTCCTTAAATCATGCCCATTAGTTTTGTTTCTTATTTAGGATACTGCATTAATCATGCTAATATTTTACAGCCAGGCTGTACACTTTAGCCATTACTTTAATCAAAGCCATCAGCGTACCCAAGAACACGCTACCAGGTGGGAATAGCTGCTACCGCTCGCTGTTAATTACTTTGCATTTTACAGCAATCAGCAGCAGGGGCTGAGATCATAATAAATTCATGACTTATGGGTCCATAAAATCATTACCGTAGGAAAATATGTTTTATCAGGCATTCGTCGGGCTGCTGCTCAGAGAGAGATTTCTTGAAGGAAATGACACCCATGAAATTAAACCGATCCTTGCAGTCAGCAGAAATGCTAATGTGGGCACAAACAGAGCCGAGGCTCGTGTGGAGCGCAGGGAGGAGAAGAGGAAGAAGGATTTCGCCAGCCAGGAAGGAGGGGAGGCACTGGGGGAAGCCTGCTCACCCCGGGATAGGCGGGACAGAGGGAGGACAGGGCACTGGAAGGAAAGGGAAGAACTAAGAGGAGGATGCAGGGCTGCTCACTGCAGGAATCTCAGCAGCATCACTGCCACAGCCTGAGCCCGCAGGAGTGTTGCTCCATGGGGCATCTCAGCACAGGGACACAGAGGGAAAACTTACTCACACCCTTCTAACAGGAGAATCATAAAATCACAGTGACCCACAAGGACCATCATGTCCAGCTCCTGGCCCTGCACAGAATCTCAACATGAGCCTGAGAGTGTTGTCCTAACACTTTTTGAACGCTGTCAGAGAGGGATCCTGCCAGATAAAGACACACTGATGAGCTGATGTGCAGCAGCTTTATCAGCCTGGGCTATATTCCCTCTCCCTTGGCAGTTTTCCAGAAGGGAATACAACCTTCTGATTTGGCTAATCACAAAATCTCTTTGCCTAAATAATGACACCTAGGGAATGGCAGCTTGGCCTGAACTCCCTATCCCCAAAATGGGTCAAACAAAGGCCAGAGTTAAAATTCAATCCCCTGAAAGGCCAGGAAGGTTACATGGGATATGATCAGTGCAGGACCTGCTCCACATGGAGCACAGCAATGGTGTTGAAGTAACATTGAGGGTGGCAGAGAAATCAAGCAGTGCCAAATTGACATAAAGAAGCAATAAAGAAGCCTCAGGATTTGAGAAGCATGAAAGGAGCCTAAATGAACTTGCTGAATATTTTCTAAGTCTTTTCTGCACTTGCATAAAATCCCATGGCACTTGCAGAGTCATTAGCCCTGCCAGTTCCTAAAAAACAAACAATAAGTTCACTTCTGACTTTTTTCTTTTTTTTGCAATCTAAGATCAACTGAGTTTTCTTTGGCAAGAAGCCACTGACTCTTTAGAACTCTCGTGTTTCTTGGCCTGTGAAAATGAAAAAGTGAAATGCCAACTAGAAAATACCCCCAAAGTGTTAAATTGGCTAAGCCCTTGTTTTTTGCTGTTTCAGTCTGAAAATACTAAGGAAGCTCAGTCATAGCTGGTTTGTTTGGTTTATTCGCCTCTTCCAATTACACTGTGCAAACAGGGAACATTATTTAGTGTTATTTAAGCATGAAATTATAACAGATCATTTTAAATATCAAGGCCCTAAAAATAAATCTTTCTATCAAGACACAGCAGGTCTAGATCTACTAGCTTGTTAACATCCACCACAGTGGGCAGAAGGTAGGAAAACCCCATTGGAGAGCTCCGTGTTCCTTTCCTTTCTGGGATCATAAAAGCCTGGGCAGTTTGGCTCCAGGATTGCACTGCAGGGGCTGGTATCTGAAGGAACTCTGGGTCTCATCTCCATGAGATGTTGTCTGCAAGAGGGGTTTTGTTATTCCTTCAGCCCTTCAGGCGGTTTTCCTACAAGAAAAGCCTGCCTCCAGCACCCCACACAGCTCTGGGTGGTGCCTGCATGCCCATTCCACTGAGAATGAGCCACCACACCCTTACAGCTAAATCAGGATTCCTGGCCAGAACACACCATGGTTCCCTCTCCAGACACTGCACCTGGATTTCTTTCCCTTAAAATCTAGGGAGACATGGGAAAATAGAGAGTGCACAGAACACCCAGCCCATGCTGGCCAGAAGGAGAACACTTGGACCTACACTGTGGGAGATGCTCCCAGGTCGAGTTGAAGCTTACCAGAGATTTCTACACTATAGTCCAATAAGCCACACAGAAATAACAGCCCCCAGAGCTACATTAACCTGACACCAACCTTCATCCAGATTCCAGTGACCTTGAGCTACACCAGAATGTTCTTGGTGTCCCTACCTGAGGCCTCAGAGCAGGCCCCAGGGCTCAGGCTGCAGAAAAGCTTATGCCAAAACCTCCTGTGCAGCTCCATCAGCTGCAGAAGAAGACCCCAACCCTATTCCCCAGCCACACAGGGTGAGCTCCCCTCCTTCCAGACCAGTTCTGGAGGAGAGGTGATGTGCCAACAAAAACTCCTTGTGCAGAACAAGCTGTGGGTAAGAGCAGGTTGTGGCAGAGCTCTGCTGTCCCCAGTCATGCTGCTTTTCTTTGCAAGCTGTCTTTACCTTAAGAAACCCCAATCACTCTAATCCCTGGGAGAAAATTGCTCCACATACAGCCCAGACAGCTGCTCACTTGGCATTGCTAGTCTGGCTTCAGCTCTGGCTGAAGGAGCAAGGAGGAACCAAGACCTGCAGCCAGGTGCTCCATCAGCCCCTCAGGAGCTCCTAACCAGCCAGGGCAAGCAAGCCACAGCCTCCCTGAGTGATAAACTGGCTTTCTTTGGGTTTGCCCCTCTAGTCAATCCCTTTCCTACCTCTCCAAGGAGCAGAAATGATCCAAGCCACATTTCAATGTCTCGGTGTGTCAACACTTTCCAAGATTCAGAAGGGCAACAAACAGAGTGAGCCATATGGAAAGCATGGAAAATACCACACTCCAGCCAAGCCTACCTTCACCCTCCTGGAATGTGGCCAAATTACCTGAGCTAGACCCTCCTGTGTGGCCCAGGGATAGACCATTACCTTTTTGCTTCCCTCTAGTGGGTTCCAGGTTGATTGTTTCTATTGGGGCTATATGTAACTTCATCTGACAGGTACTGCAGCCTAGAGATTTCCCCTTTAAGGTCCTACCCAGCTATAAATATCCTTTTCTTCTTCAGGGAAAGAGCGTCTGACCCAAAGTGTATGAAGCTTCCTGACAGGCTGGGAAAAGAGAAGAGGTTTAAATGTCAGCTAAAACAATCTTCATTTTCTTTTCTAAATTTGCAAAGCTCCCCGAGTCACTGGAGTGAGGAATTTGCCTGTTTGAAGTTCAGCCTGAAAATCCTTTTGCAAAATATTTGCTGAAACACAATAATGTTGGAATTGGAGGGGATTAAAACAGCTTCAGTCCTTGGCCCATCCCCCTGAAGCCCCTCTTTAAGAGGGTTTCTGTAAAAGCAGACTTAGGTCCGCGTGTCTTGAAGGCACGATACAAAGGAGAGAGGGAAGGAAATAAAAACGTAAAGCTCCTAACATCACTATTATTGAAATGCCTCATTTGACATTTTGACTGTTTCAATTAGCTAACAAGGAACGCTCCACTTAATCCACCCTCAGATACTGAAAGAAATCAAGTCTTTCCCTTCCCCCATCCCAGATCTGGCCTGGCAGCTACTTCCCAGCCTCCGGAGAAATCCCAGCCTGGGTGATGGCTCCTGCCCCGGGGCAGCCAGCAAGGCAGAGCATACCCAGCCCAATGCTGGCTGACATTAGGGAGCATCCTTCCCTCAAACCCAACAGCATCAGAAAGTCCAAGGAGGAAGGAAAAGGGCACCCAAAAACACCAGTGCCTTTCCTTACCATTTTGGGGAACACAAGAGCAATGTGGTGCTGTCAGACCAACGGAGGGGCCTCTCTCCCTCATTAGGATTAACCAACAAGGAGCCCTGGCTGGTTTGAACTGCACCGAGCTGAAAAATTACCCTCAATGATTCAGTACCCGCAAGAGAGGATAAAACACTGTGAAAACATTTCCCACCTCCTGCACACAGTCCTGGGCTAATTCGATTGGGCTCCTTTTATTTCTCCAGGATTTATCCGCCGCTGTGATTTTACGCCAAGGAAGCTGAAGTGCCGGCAGCTCTCCTGTCAGCACGTGTAACGGCCAGAGCCTTCCTCCACGGAGCGTTTTACAACCTTTAAAAACACACACACACTCTCCCCATCCCACAGGTGAGCTCCTGCCTGGGAGGGGGACTCCTGGCCATTACAGGGGAGGTGCTCCACACTCCATAAAGTCAGGGCGGTCGCCTTCGGCTGGGGGAGCTCTTGTGAAGATTGATTATCCCACCAGGAGCACTTTCTTTGCTTTGGGCAGAAAAACAATTCACCAGCTCTTCCATGACTAGACTTTCATAGACAACTCTGCAGACACCACCAATAGGATTTTCTCCCACGTTTTGGAGGTGGAGGAGTGGGCAAGGAATGATGCACACAAAGCCACAGAGATGTTTGATGTCCACAGGACACCACCTCATCCGAAACAATGGGGTCCTGGAGGCAGTAGACTCTTACAGGCAATGCTGTCCACATTCCTTCATATTTGAAGGGATCAAGAGTTTGAAAAATGCTGCAGTAGTAGGTTAATGGTTGGACTTCATGATCTTGGACATCTTTTCTGGCCTTAATTAAGTGGATTTAGGTGTGGGAGCTACCTGTGACACTACCTGGTCTAACTACAAGGACTTTCAGGTCCAAACTGGAGCACCCAGAGTCTGGCAGGGAGGAATAGGAGCTGCCTGACAGACTGCAGAGCAAGGTAGAGGCAATGCATCAAAAGTCAGCAAAGCCTTTTTTTTTTTTTTTTTTTTTTGTGTAAGACCCAGGTTTCTCTGTTGCTTCCCACAAGGAAAGTCTGGCACAAGTCATGGGACAAATTCTGCCCATTTTATGCCAACCATGACCTCAAGCTCTCTGTTCTGTCCCAACTAACAGCAATATTCTCCATGGAACAAAAGCAAAATCAGGGCATATTTGGAATAGCCTGTTCCACTGCTACTTTAATAACTCCCACACCTGTGGCAAGCTTATGTTAACAAGAGATGCAATTTCCTCTACCCATGAAAATAAACATCAAAACAATACAAGTGTTTTCAGGGTCACCTCAGTAGAACCTGTCTTCCTTTCGCAGGGAAACCAGTTGGCTTTGAGAGTTGTGTCAGATGCTGGCAGCTCCTCAACACCTAGTTAGCTTCTATCATGTGGCTCCTCTGGGCAGTTCAGGAAAACATAGGTGTGTCAGGCAGCACTTAACTGAGTGTGAGACTGTGTGTCAGGGGAACAAAGACCTCATCCAGGTGCATGAAGGCTTTGTGGGAAACTGACCCCAATCCTCTCCTGAAATACCTTGGCTATCTTTGAGCTCCTAGCCACAACAAAAGACACACGCACACTGTCATAAATAAGGATTGTTAGAAACCCCACATCCTTACATGCAGCCTCTGAGCAGGGCTGGAGTTATGTCAGATAATCACTCCTTCTAACCAGTCCCAGTGCTTCCCTGCTCCATGACTGCTGGAAGGGATCACTGTGCTTCTGCTTTGTTGCCAGTCTCCCATAACTAGCTGTCCTTGCACCAACATCTGCTTACTCTAAACAGCTCTTCTCCCAGAGTGCATCACCTCTTGGCCTTGATTTTTGTGAAGCCAAACTCAGGGTGAGATAGGACTTGCATGACTCTGAATTTCTCTGCAGGCTCCTTTATACCTGCTCCCATTTGACCTCACTGGTCTTCAGAGACTGGCCACAGTATCCCCATTATTCCTGATGCGGTCTCAGCTGACAGCAGGGCTAACATTTGCCCTAGCAATATCTCACTGAGGCTTCCAACAGTCCCTGTTACTCCAGCCTTGGCTGTGTCTTGTCATCCCAGTGAATCATAGAATATTCTGAGTTAGAAGGGACCCACGTGGATCATCAAGTGCAGCTCCTGGTCCTGCACAGGACATCCCCAGCAATCCCACCCTGGCTGCTGGACTACAGGGAGCATGTCCAAATGCTCCTTGAGTTCTGGCAGCCATGGGGCTGTGACCACTTCCCTGGGAAGCCTGTCAGTGCCCAATCACCCTCTGGGTGAGGAACATTTTCCTAATATCCAGCCCAAACCTCCCCTGACACAGATTCTTGCCATTCCCTCAATAACACCGTTTCAGGTCCTATCACTGCCTCATCCAAGCTTTGTTCCTCTGCTTTCCCACCTCAGAGAGCTGGAAAGGTCCTTAATTCCTGGGAAAAGCAGCTGAAGTCTCACCAACTCAGCCCAGTGCCCAGGAGCTCCCTTACCCATGAATAGAGCCATACCTTCATGGAAGAAAAAACATCTCTGGCCCTGCAGAAGAGACCTGGCAACAATTCCTCCATCCCAATCTCCCAGACAATCCATAGGCACCAAATACCTGCAGCATCCCAAGCAGAGGTGCCTCCATTAATCACAGCCCTCTGCAGTTAAAGTTATTTAATTCAGAGGTGAGAGAAGCTGCTCAGCTGTTTATGTCCAAGGGTTAAACTTGCCCCAGCCGCACACTAAACACATTTTTTACAATCTGGCAGTGATCCTTGCCTATTAAGCATCTCTGGCTTCAGAGAAGAGGTATTGATTTATTTCACTTTTATGGCTGGAGGTATTTATTCCTATTTGCTTTCTCGCTTCTTTACCCCAGCTGGGATGGGGGAATGGGGAGGAGTAAAAAAAAAAACATTACAAAGCTGGTGGAGCCCAGAGGTGATGACTCACAGTTTTCTGATGGAGGGCACGAAGGCTGGGACAAGGGAGGTGGGGACCAGCTCTGGGGCTACGCCAAGCTTTGTCACAGCTTTTATTTTTGCAATGAAAAGAGGAAGATGTGTGGCTGCAAGAAAAGGAAATCACATCAAACTTCAGAGGGAAGGTTCCTATCGAAGTTGTGTCCCCATAGGGTGCTTTGTGAGTTAGAGCCTGATTGATTTGTACCAGCTAAGGACCTCAGCAAATCTCTCCTGTGGGAAGAATCTCAATGTTTTCCTGTATCTTAAAGCCAATCTAGAAAGGAAGATAAAACCATACAGCTGCAAGATAAAGCATAGATTAACATCCCCGATTTTAGCCCATCCCCATACTGCCACACAAAACCATTTCCAGGCCAGGCTCCCAGGCAGGGCCCCCACTCCCGTGGTTAACTGTTAATGGAGTATTTCCATCTCTTCCTGGTACAACTGGTGCTGGGATGTGGCTGGCTTTGTTACAGAGGGCCAGTACAAACACAGATTGGCATTTGCACCCTTCCAGATGTTTCTTTGCAGGGAGATGCCATGAGATGTCTGGGGATGTGATGAAAGCAACAGGACAGTTCAGATTCTCCAATACAGCAGATGCTCTGGCTCATGGCACAAATCCCATCTCACATGCCCAGCTTGTTCTGCCTCCTAGTTGGGAGTTTGCTTCTCAGAAATGCCAAAAAGCCACTCACTATGAAAAAACCAATCACATCCCTTTTCAACAGCATCCAATGTCAATGTATGAGCCTTAAGCTCTGCCACAGAACCTTCTCACAACACAGGCTCAGACATAAAGCATCCTGCTTTCCTGTGGCTGTCTGGACTATTTGGGGACATGGCTTAGAGGTGCACACAGCAGTGCTGGGTTAACAGCTGGACTCACTGATCTTAGAGGTCTCTTCCAGTCTTAACAATTTAATGATTTTGGTTGCAGGCGTGTTTGAGGAGATGATGCTTTTCACTCCCACGTGCAGGTAATGCAGATTCAACATAAGTCTACGATCTGAAGCCACCATCTCAGGATTTCTGGAGGCGCAGTTCACGTCTCTGTTTCCGAAATCCCATAGCAGAGGTTCTAGGGACAGAAAGTGAGCAAAGGCCTGACTAAAACAGGGAAAACTGGGGGGAAGAGGAGGAGGTAAGAGCCAGGGGCAGTGGGGAAGAGGGAAGGAGTACCTGACAGGAGAAATGGAGCAGGTCCTGCTGCATCAGGGAGAGCTGAAAGGCGTTTCAGGGAGGTGGGAGGTGCACTTCAGAAGTTCTGGAGCAAGAAGGGTTGGGGATTTGGAACATAACAGAGGAGCAGAAGCCCTGGAGCACAGAGCACTCCAAGTCAGGGCCTAAAAAAAACAGACAAAAAACTACAGTAAAAGATTTCTGGACACAGTACAGAGCCAATGAAAGACTCTTCTTTGCACCTCACTAAACCTGCAAAACCCAGGGTCTCCCGTCAGTCCCAAAGGTTGCAAATCTCTCCTAGAAGCTTTGTGTATCCTCTGACAATTTAGCCTAGCCCTGAGAAAGCAGAATTTGAGCTCCCATCCTATCTGTTTGTCATCCCTCCTGCTTCAAAGAGAAGCCCGCATTTCCATTCGTCAAACAC
This sequence comes from Parus major, assembly GCF_001522545.3. Lineage (NCBI taxonomy): Eukaryota > Metazoa > Chordata > Aves > Passeriformes > Paridae > Parus > Parus major. Next base: position 3,333,926 of record NC_031777.1, on the reverse strand, counting down.
AACATGCAGATAGAGAAGGAATAAAAGGAAGGGGTGGGCTGGTGGCAGATAGCACAGAGCTGCCACTGAGCGCAGCCGGTTCACGCTTCATTAGCATCCTCTCTCACCAAGCTGCGAGCGCAGCCTTGCAGACTGGCTACACACAGACAGACAGGCAGGGAAGGAGCACATTTTCCATTTGGAGCCCATCTCCCCCCTTCCCAAACCCGCCTCACCCCCGTGGAGGCTTCCTTGGGCTCAAAGGTGCACACTTCTGCTCCAGCGTCTCCCGCACTAGTTAAATATACCTTCAGGCAAACGTCAGGAGCGAGCCCAGTTTGAAACTTACTGTGTTGTCAAGATGACAAGTGCTCTGCCAGGCTGTTATTCTCTGCTGCCCTTCCTGTGTCTGTTCCCCCTCCCCTTCTCCTCATTAGACGTTCCCTTGATAAACCAAGGCTGGGTATTTTTATTTTTTTTTTAATCATTTAAATGTTTTCTTAACTTCAAAACATCAGCAGCTGCAGGACTGAAAGAAGAAGAAGGATGTTTTTACACCAACAAAGAGAGAGATTCAGCCTGCTACAACACGGCAGGATGGGTTCATGGACCGGGAAGAGCCCCAGAGTATTGCACTCATGTGGCCACAAGTAGGAGCCCAGCCTGGAAGTCTCAGTTCCCCACAGACTGCTGCTGGCTCACCCCAGCCTGGCAATCCTGACAAGGGAGCTGGGAACAAGTCAGCACATCCTGCAGCCTCATTTACCTCAGCTTTTTGCATTCTCATGTCCAGTACGATCTTCAAAGCCCTCGGTTTCCCTCCTGCACACGACAGCCTTCAGAATCCCAACCCATGTTTATGTGAGGCTGGCATCAAGGATCATCCACACACATCCTGGGTGTGGATGACACTCAAGCATCACAGCACAAAGCAAAAAAGTCCTGAGGAATGAGCCCACAATCCAGGCAGAAGCACAGACTGCAAGACAGATATCTGGAAGCCCAAAACACAGGCTAGGGACAGAGCTCAGCAGCCCCACAGCTCAGTCACTACTGATGCCAGCATTGGGACTGCAGAAGGCCACAGGACAATTTGTCTCATTGTGCTCAATGTCTTTTGTCTCCAGTAAATTCTGCCCCTCCCCACATGGCAACCTCAGGGCAAGGGGGGCCAGACCCTTACCCCACTTCTCCAGCATGGGGTCACCCTCACAGGGAGAGGCACTGAGGGTTAACTGTTCTTGGTTCTCTGCAGGACAGGCAGCAGGGGAGGATCATTAGTTTGACTTTCTCCTTCCTGGCATACTTCTCAGTTTCTGTGCCTCCACATCCTTGGATTTCTGCTCTTAATTACTGGATATTTTAATTTTATTGGTTAGGGGTTTGAGAAGCACAAACCAAGCTCCCCTTGAAAACAAGGTGAAGCACTGAACCTTCCTACAGGCCTTCTCTATCATATCTACCTGCCTGGGTTCCCCACAGCAAAATAGTAATTCCTTTTCCCTGTTAGGTGAGCTGGAAAGCATCTTCACTAGCAGCCCAACTCCTAGAAGAGCTTGCTTTAAGTCCTGGCCAAGCCATTGAGTCAAAGCAGCTTGAGAGGGAAGATGAATTACACATTCTCCTCTTGCCTTCTTTGATTCTGGTGGCTCTCACAGCATCTCCAAGCAGCAGCAAATCCTGCAGCTGGGGCTAAATGGTCACAGGAGTCTCCCTGCCTCACCTGGGCTCTTCCTGCATGGTTCTCCAAGGCTGGCTCCCACTCCTTCCATCAGAACACACAGCATCTGGCACTGGGTCTCTAGCCTGAGCAGGGGCTTCTTGGTACCACTGACAAATAAATAACCACGATTAGCTCCTCTAAATGAGCATTCCCATGTTCTAATAAACATCATAAAAAAAGGAGAAATGAGCCTTAATTCACGTTTATTGTCACAACTGACATGTTGCAAGATCTTAATTGGACTGAAAAGAGTTTCCAGTAAGGAGATGCTGTTTAACTAACTCATTAGCAGCAGCCTGACAGAGAAGGATGCTCCAGTTTTAGGAAAAGAAAAAACAGATCCCACTGATTCCCCACCTACCCATGCCCCAGACAGCCTCAGGAAGGAACACAATAAAGATTCTCTTCTTTACCTCAGGCACACAGCAGTGTGCAGCACACACCCATTCAAACATCTGCCCTGTGTTCCCTTCCACCAATCAAGAATGAAACTAAAAAGGGCCCTGTGGGCAGCTACCCTCAAACTGAAAATATTTGAGTCCTTCACAGTACCCACTTCTACCCACTACCTACAGGATATTCCAAAGTTCCTGAGCAATAAGGACTTCACCTCTTCTCCAGAACTGTTTCCACCCTGGGGTTCTCACAAGGTCCTGGGAAGCAAAGGAAGGACTGTAGTTCCTCATCTGTCTCCCAAAAAGCTGAGGGACTGCTTTGCCTCACCTACAGAAGACACATATTAACCCAGAGACTGACAAAACATCACCTCAACAAGGCAAACTTTCCAGCAAATTTTGAACCCCAGGGAGAGGAATGGAAAACGCTGTGCAGGTGTCACAGTCAGCCCAGCATCAGCTGCACCCCAGCACCTCTGACTCGGACAGACGGACAGCTCTGCGCCAGTTGTTCCCCCCAGCAGATCTGGAGCAGCTCCTGGCTGGTTTACTCCAGCTCTCTCTGTCCCAATGCAGATAAATTTAGTTTTCTGCTCTCACTGCCTGGGGAAGACTAGGGAGGGGGAGCTGACATCTTTCAAATGAGACCTTAAAAATAAGCTGTCTACATGTCTGGACGTTGAAGAATCCCAGGCAAAGCTTTGCCTGGATAAAAGAGTTCGTTCCAGCACCCTAACCAGGGTACCCTAACCAGACTGCTAGCCAGCCAGAAACAGCTGCAAGCATGACTGGCATTTCTTGCTGTGCCCAGGGTGCTCTGGGGGTGCCACCACGCTGTGTGCCACGTACACATGCAGTGACAGCCCCTGTGGTTCATTTCTTCAGCTCTTCACAGAGATCTGGAGGACAGGAGCCAGAGCAGAATCAGGAATAAAAGTCCAGATTGCCCATTTTCCATAGCTGTCACCCACTCCAGTCACTAGCCCAGCTTCCCTCCCAGAGTCACTTTCTTTCCCTGGGGCTGAAAGCTGCTCTGTAAAGGCAAGTAAGCATTTGATAAAGAAAATAACAGGATGAATAAAACCATGTGTATGTACAAGAAAGCTTTTGCTCTGATGTTTAGTGCTGCAGTATGTTTTGACCTACTATTGCAAGACTCAGCTACATCTTCCCTCCTTCCAAATGTGACAGAAGGCAAAAAGGAAGCTGTGGCTGATGCTGCAGAGCCTTGTGCTGGGATTCCAGCTGACAAACAGCCTTGGCAGAGCTGCCCACACAGACACATGGATTAAACCCCACACCCTCTGCTTTCCTGTCACCTGCAGGAGGAAGTGCACAGGGACATGCACAAATACAGGCCTGATTCCTCACTCAGACACTCAGTGAAATACCAGCAGCCTCCAACACAAGGAGAAACACATCCCCAAGATTATATACTTCCTAATGAGGGCTGACATTTAGCAGCTACCACAAGAATCCTGTATTACCCAGAATAAAACTTACAGACAGAACCACCCCTGCTTGGACAGGGCCAGTAGCAATAGACCTCAAACCCACCCAACACTTATGAGAAGCTGAGGCTGGCAAGTGGCATTGTGTGGCACTCAAGGGGAAGCTCGATGATTCCAAGTGGCCTTTGGTGTACAGTCTCTCTAGGCTGTCTGGCTACTATACAACCCTGTTGGCTTGGCAGTTCTGTGTTGGTACAGAGGGAAAAGGGGCTCTAAGCACCAGTGTCAGATGCTTGCAGGGTGATGAAGACTCCAAAAAGCACTGAGATCTCACCTGGGATCTCCCCCAGGACAGGATTAAAACTCTGAGGTTTGTTGGATAGAGCTTTAGCACCAAGTCCTCCCCAGCACAGGCAGGCTCTGAACCACACACAAACCAAATGCACTTTTTTAGTGGACTCCAAACCCTCACTGGACGTGCCTCATCTGATTTACTATTGCTGCCATGGAAGGTGGATTTATTCCCAAATTTAGCGGCTGCCAAATCAATGTGAGAGTGTTCACATGGGGATTTGCCACAAGCTTTTGTTAAGCCAGGGCAGGACTGAACAACCCTTCCCTCGAGAGGAAGCAGTGGCCTCGCTGCATCACAGTGTGGGTTGCTCATTAGGTGTCTCACTCTTGCCTAAATCCAGTGGTGATCCTCTTTGGAGCTGGTCCCTCACCTTTCAAACACGACACAGTGACAGGAGACAAGGAGCTGACAAGGAAAAGAGGACTCCTAAACATCAAGCCCAGCTTGGCATGCAGGGCACACAGTAGCGGGTTTATTTTTTCAGCAAGCAAGTTTCCTCTCCTCCAATCAACTCTGAGGCAATAAGAAGTGGGTTTCAACATGGCATAAATCTGCCACCAGCATATCAAGGCTTCAGAATAGCAAGGGCACAGACAATTGTCCAGTGGAAAAGAAAAAAAAAAGGTCAGAGCAGTAACTCTTGCAGTATTTGTTCCACAAACAGAGAAGGTTTACACAGCTTTTCTGGCCAATTATAGGGCAGGAAATAAATCTCAACAGAAACTCATCTTCTTCTCCCTCTTTTTGCAGTTGAATCTCTTTGCCTCCCGCCCCTTGCCACGTCCCCAAAATGCTTTGCAACAAGATGTCAGTTACACAACCCAAAGCTGAGCCCCAAGAGCCGGTGGAGAAGTGTATTAAATTTAATAGCATTGCTCCAGGTAATCTATGACCACTTATAATCAATTGTCCATGCCCGCTGCAGCATGACTGGAGCCATTTTCCCAGGCTGCAGGTGCAGGACTGGCAGAGAAAGCTCTTGCACAGGCTGGGTGGAAGCTGTCTCATGGCCTTGAGAGGCTGAGGGACAGCCAGGCAGCTCATCTCTGCTGCTGCAAAGCCAGGTCCAAGGTCTCCTGGGGGATTGGAAAGCCCAGGCATGACCACACCAACCTCAAAGAGACCATCAGCTGTGCTGGGGGAAAACCAAGGAGGAACCAGTCTCTCTCCTTTGGCATCAACTCAAGGAACCAAGAAAAGGATCACTGCCTGTTTTATGTAGAGGGAAATGATGCACAGGGACATAGGAATGATTTCTCCCCTGCTGTGGCAGAGCTAGGAAGTGACTGGCATCTCCTGCAGCACCTGAAATCCAGTCCCCCTTCCACACTTTGCAGCACCAGCATCATTCTGCTGCTCAGGAGCAGCTCCAGGCTCCTCCACAGTGCTGAGGGGGAGCATGAGCAGCCCTGGGCAAGGGGCCAGGCTGGCAGAGGGGAGAGGGAGGGGATGGAGTACAAGAGGAAAGCTTCAGGAGCAGGGCTTGCTCCTCCCATCTTTGCCATACAGGAAGGAAACGCTGTCACACCCACCTCAACACTTCTCTTAGTGGAAGTGGTTGGAGTTAGTTGAAGAGGAGACTACCCCAGATCCCAGGTCAGCTGTTGTCACCACACCAGCTAAGTTCAAGCAAGATCTGGGTCTAGCCTCTATTTCTGGTCCACAGAGTAAACCCGGTTCTCCCAAGATGAGGGTACACTTAGATTCATAAAACCCCAAGGAGCCACAATGAGTACAAATGGCCCAGACCTTTGCTGAATATGGTGCTTCCCTTCCCCCATGCTCAGCTCTCTGAGGGCCTTGGCAAGGGGCTGAATTTTGTTGCCAGCTTCCAGGAGGGCTGTAATAGGGAAGAGTTACAGTACCCCAGAACACATGTGCTGCATTTCACAGTGCCCAGGGACAGGAACACATCCCTGGCTTTCTGAGTCTTCCTCTCCTTTTCTTGACCCCAAATGGGTTGATTCCACGATAAAACGTGGTCAGAAGCCAAGTGGGATTGGCCCCAAGCTTGAAGCAAAGCTATCAAGTGCAGCCAGTGAGGGACTGCAGCCTTCAGGCTCCCTCCATCTTTCTCCCTTGACGCTTATATGGACAAAGAAAGTACCTGTCACGTTGGCATCCAGGAGAGAAGATAAACACAGGCACAGCCTCTGAGGTGTGGTCTCCATCCAGCATCACAGCAGAAGCCCTAGAAAAGGAGGAGGGTGTTGATCCCAGGATTCCCATCACTCAGGCAGTGAGCAGAGCCAGGTGCAGGGAGGAGGTGACAGCAAGTGACAGCTCCAAGTGTGCAGCAGCAATGACAGTCCTCTCTCCAGCAACATTTTCCTTCCCTAAGCTCCCAGCTCTCCTCCAGCCAAAGACAAGGCCCTAGTCCCACACAGGCAGCCTCCACACATATGGGGAAGAGCAGACCCTCTGTCTGCATCCCCAAGCACACAGAGAAAACTAGCTGAGTTTTGTCACACCAAAGGACGCCCACCACCTCCAAAAATCCCTGCTACCTCCCTGACCGACAGGCAATTGTCCGAGCAATCAATCCTGAGCCAGTTTCACCACGGGGTGGGGAAGGACAGCCAGAAACTACTGTCCAGCCTAAAACCGCTGCTCCCCCAAGGTCACACAATTCAAGCCACTTTCACTGAGGAAGCGATAAGGGGCAGCGGGTGCTAAGCTGTCCACTTCAGCCCAGCGTTTATCTCGGAGCTTCTCCAAAGCCTAGCACGAAAGGGATCCACGGAGCCAGCCCGGGAAGCAGCGGCGGGGCTCCTGAACAGAAACACTGCCATCTAGAGGCCCACTGCCCGGGAAAAGGGTTGGGAAAACCTGGCAGGAATTTCCGTACTCCCCAGGCACCTGTGCGCAAGAGAGCTGCCAGAAGCGACAGGGAACCTGAGGTTTGGGAGCGCAGCATGGGCCAGACTCCAGGAGATTTCGGTCATCACTTCTCAGAGAGCTTTAAGGGATGTTGCAACACTTGGGTCTCTTTCCTTCTTCGGAGAACTTGGCCAGAGCTTGGGTAGCAATTGTTCCTTCTGCTTTGAGGTGTTTGGAAGGTTGTCTTGCCGTCTGCAACCTGCTTGGGGAGATGTGAGCTGGGGAAGCTTCTCTACACCCTTGAGCAGACCATCCTGAGGGGACTGAACCCTCCTGTGGGGAGGCACCAATGCAGCATCACTGCAGTGCCTGGGAAATGGAAATAGGTATGAAAATCTGGCTCAGCCGAGGATCTCAAACTCTTGCTGCACACAAGAAAGTGCCAACCACCCAAAGTTCTCTATAAAGGCAGGCTCAGATCCCAGCAGACACCAAATCAGGCCTATACTCCACAGCAGACACATCCTCCACAACATTTTTTGCCCCACGCTGCTCTCCAAGTCAACAGACAGAGTCACATGCTGCTGACTCTATCACACAAGACCAGAGTGGGTCTCTGTCTCACCAGCACCCCCTCATCAGCAGAGGGAGGCAGGTCCTCCACAGAGGAACACAGTTCTGGCAATGAACACATGGGACACTTACAGGGGTGCTGCAGTGTCTCCACTGGTGGGTTCAGTGCTGCAGAAACCTACCCCAAAGCACAAGGAAAGGGGAGAGCAGAGCAGCCTCTATCCTTTCCAATGATCCATGAACCAGCAGCCAAGGGCCAGCAGTGCTCCTGTGGCTGAGCACTCCACAGCAGGGGCAAACTGAACAAGAAGCTGGGTAGATCACAGGGGAGAGGATGAGCCAGGGAATTCAGCTGAGGTCAAAGGTAACATCCTCATGTTAGGTAAACTAAGGCTGGCCCTTAGTCACTGGTGTAGACTGGATTGTACCAGTGAAGAACAGGAGCTGGAGCACGCTGAAAAAAACCTCTCAGCCCTACAGAGCAGCCTGCAAGCAAGATGCAGATCTCTAACACTTTGCTGGTCTCACATTCCAAGACCCCCAACAATCCTACACAATCACTGCCCCTACAACAGTCACTGTCACATGCAGGCAGTGGCCTAGAGCCCCTAATTCTGTCCCATGGTGAGTGCACACCCTATTGTAATCCACTGCCACAGTGGTGGGACACACCAGTGCTCCCTCCACCTTTGCAGGCACACCTGGGAGTGTCAACCACATCCTGAAATCCAGACCAGTGCTTAGTCAGAAAGCCTTTGTCATCAAAGATTAATTTCTGTGGTTTGCAGGTTTCTACCTGAGCTACCTCAGAGCTTGAGCTCTCTGGAGAGGAAAAGATAATAAAATCCTCTGAATGTGTGATCAGAAAGGAAGCCTCATTGGGTGTCCTGCAGTCCTCTCACGTTTTTAAACTGGTGAATCACTGGAACTGCTAAAGAAAAGAAAAATCACCTAGCCTGAGCCCTGGAAATCTCATCTGGGAAGGTGAGAAACTAGAAAAACACACTTGAGTGCAGGTTTTGAAAAGAAACCACTCCTCAGTCTTAATTAGGGCTTGTCCAGATGAGGCAGCCATTAAGGTGCTTGCACAGGGAGCTGTGGTTAGTGTCCACTAATGGATGAGTAAGGAGACACCCCAGGATTTAAGCTACTGGCGCCTCTGAGGGCTGATGGGGGGGTGCTTCTTGGCAGCTCTCTGCCTCTCCTCCACGGTCAGCAGGCTGGTGATGAATGTCTGAGTCCCAGCCCTCCTCTCCCACAGCACATCATTTGATTTGCCGCAGCCACGGGGCTGGAGGTCCCCGGCAGCGCTCTGCATGCCAGGAGAGGTCACCGTCTCTTTGAATAACGTCTTCTTAGAGTGCCAAGAAGTGACATCAAGCTTTGCCCCCTGACACCCCCTGGCATCACAGGGATGCTAGTCAGAGTAGGGGTGAGAGGAGGCGCGTTCCCTGCCGTCTCTGCTGCCCATGCATGATTTATACCTGCTGTGTCAGACGGACAGCAATGGCACACGCTGCCTCCCGGCACTGGCGGCACGGCTGGCACGATGGATGGGGATACTGCTCCTCTCCATGCCAGCCCAAGACTTCCTCCATGTCCCCTCCACAGAGGGCTTGCCCAGGGTAGATTATTGTTTGCATGCAGGTGTTTGATGGGAGAGCATCTCCTGGGATGTCACTCTGCAAGGGGTCATGTTGGACAAGCCAAGATACTCAAAAGATTCGCTGCTGAGGTCCTGAGACAATATGTAAACCAGCAACATGCTGACACAAGAGACACAGATCACATAAAAGGCACTTGCATTCCTTTATTCCTTTCTCCAAACCTCCCTCTCCATCCCAGCATAGTCTTGCAAGCCTGCCTTCTGCTCTCTGACCCTGCTTTGACAGGCACAGCTGGTCCACAGACCAGCAGGTCAGACAAACAAGTGATGGCACGTGGCTCTCAGCATTGGATAGGAGCAGCTGAAACATAAGAGACAGAGCACACCACAGAGGGAGTCAGCGCTGTGAGTAAGGACCCCTGACTCCAGGTCTTGGTTGGAAAGCTCCCCTTCTCCGAGAATTTGCAGTTTTGAGTTGCCTAGTGGCCCTACTTCAAAACAAACTGAACATCTCACAACAGGATAGAGGCTACAGGCATGTTTTCTCCTCATTCCCCTCCAAAACTCATTTTTACTGCTGCTCACCAGCTCAGACATGAACATGCATGAGCAGCCACCTACAAACATCACAGATCCCTCTGGAGCCATTTGATATTTATAGTGGCATCTCCACTGACCTCTGCAACCAGCAGGATGATGCAGGACTTGAGGGCATCACTGTGAAGCTCTCAGCCTGAAATTACAAACATTGTTCCACCACTGGGTCACTCACTTCAAGATCTTCCACCACTGCAGCTGGCTGGGACCCTCAGCAATTTTCAGCTGCAAAGTCAGCATTCAGACAGGGCTGCTGCTGCTCTCCCAGCCATGAGATGGAGATTTAAAAACCACACTCTAGACAGGGAAGCTATGGGGTGGGTAGCAAAGGGGGTAAAACGTTCATTTATCCTTGGCAGAACAGCACAGCAGCAAACCCTTGGCTTTGAGGGCAGAGGAAAGCACGGGCAGCTACAAATTACTAATCAATGTCGGGTAACAACAACAGCAGCTAATAAGGAAGGGCTGATCAGCTTACTATGGCAGTAATTATTCCTGACACCAGCCCTCAGAAGGAGCATCCAGGTTTAGCATACTGTCTACCATGATGATAACTCAAGATAACTAGAGAAATTTTGTGCTGGAAAAAGGGAGGGGGAAGAGAAAAAACCCTCAGCAATTAGCAAGACTTGTGGTGCTAATTACACTGTGAATGGTGTGCAGGCTTTGTCAGAGCTCACTTGAGCCTTCCAGGTGATGCCAGGGAGGGATGAAGTGCCAGCACACCTTTTCATGTGACAAACAATTCTGGCACCTGGTTATTTTTGAGAACAGCACAACTCTGCTGCTGACACCGAACCTGGCACACATCCTTTGCCATCACTGCCTCAGGAAAAGCCTCTCACATCCAGTGTAGCAGAGCTACAGTTCAGCTTCACATCACTAGTTGGTACTGAGCCCACCTAACCTGGGTACAGGACCAATTCAGGATGAGATACAGCCAGCACAAGAATAGAAATCTTAATTTACCAACATGACTGAGGCATGCATGTTCAAAGCGTGCTGCATTCACCCAGCGCTGCTCAGGGTCCTGCAGTGATGATGCTCTGCAGTGCTGCAGCAGCCCAGGCACAAAGGTCCTCATCACTTCCAGCAAGGCCACTGGTCCTCCCACTGAAGTTTCCATCAGCATCCTTCACCAGCACAGGAAGAGTTACTGCACCCAGCAGGGGTGGCAGAGCAAATGTGTGAACACTCATGTGCCTCCCCCATCCGCTTCTTACTGATAGAACAGGTGAGAAGAAAATCTAACAGCCCCCAAGGCTTGTGATCGCACACGCTCCTCACTCACCTCTCTCCCAAGCAGGCATAATTAAAGGCACTGTTTTCTTGCACCCTTCATTTGAGGGGGCTGAGAAATTGCTCTCTCAGCAATGGTGTGTGCTTTGTAGAGGTGAGCTTCTCAGAAAGGCAGCTGCCTCAGGATTGCGAGTCACCGCAGTCACCGGCTCACGGAATCACAAGTTCTGCAAGTCCAGAGATGAAGGAAGAGGTTGCAGCTTTCCTCCACACAGATCAATGCTGTCACAGCATCAGCAAGAGCTGCTGGAGCCTGTTCTGACCTTATCCTCTCCAGCTCTCCCTTCTCCTCCAAGACTCAGAGGCTTTGGCACCTTAGGCAGGATGGAGACTTTGCCTTGGCCACGGGGTCTTTGCAGAAATCCAGCCCCCTCCTGTCAGGAATACAAACTGGTCTGCTGAGATCCAGCAATTCAAGAGACAGTGGAAGTGCCCATCAGCACTGTGTTTCTGGCCTACAAACTTCCCAATACTTCCCACAGGTGAGTCCTAGTCCTCTCCCTCCCTTCAAGGGTGTTCTGTGCCAGCCCACTCTTCCCATCCCACACACAAAGCTGTCATAAAGTCTACAATCCTAATACAGGGCAGCATCAGGGGGACATGGCTACCAGCCCTTGCACAAACAAAATCCTATTACAACAGAGATCCTGATTCCAGCCTTTATTTACCAAAATTATTACTACAAAGGACCCTGAGGGAAATCACAGTTCTATGCTGCATACACTGAATTCATCATTGCTAGGCAAGAAGCCTCGTAGTGTTTTGAGACACACCGAGATGCAAATAACATCTGCGTTGTGTGTCATGGAGTGGGAGACAAAAGGGAAAAAAATACCCACAGCCTAAGCCGTGACAGGAGGAGAGAAAGGGAATGGCATGTGTGTTTCTTTTGTCCAGCCCAAGGCAATTTTTAGCTGCAAGGTGCACTAAATCCTTTGTGCCACTCGATTAAATTTACAGCTGACCTAAGCACAGACTGTTGTTGTGCCAAAAAAGAGCAGTTCAGACTCAGAGTTTTCCAGAGGGTGAATGGCCACAGCCCTGTGCAGACATGTGGGCAGCTCAAGGAGGGCAAGGACGGGAAAGAGGAGGGAGATGCCACAGGGCTGGAACAGTTTGGAATTGCTACCATGTGCAGTATCATGAGCTGTGCCAGCACTGACACCAAATCCTGTGCTGGAACATCTACTTTCAGATGAGGAAGAGGAGCAAACCCCCATCACATCCTTCTGAGGTGCCACATTTGGACAAGCAGGGAAAACAAAGGCATCAAGCACCTGGGGCATCCTCCCACCTGCAACTCATGCATAGCCCAGTGATGCTTAAACACCAACACAGTCCAGCAGTCAGTGTTCTCCTGTCACAAACCTTGACTGGCTGATAGAAGCAAAGAGGGAAAAGGATTGTGATGTCCAACAGGGAACAGACAGACCTTCCTGGGACACATCAACCTGTCAAATGCACACTGTTCAGGCATACTGGAAGGGAGGAGGAAGAAGAAGAGAAGGCATCTGACCTTACACAAATCTACAGGAGCTGCTCCTAAAATTTACCAGTGCAAAGCAAGCACGACATGGGAGAAGGGGAGGTGAGGTCTCTGACGCTGCCGTGTAGATACCATAGCACTGTAAGGGTTATAAATCAGAATGCTGACACCAGACTGACTGTATGGATCACACCAGGCAGCATCAGAATCACACACACCTGCTACAGAGAGACCTTATCCAGCAGAAGGGTCTCCCTTGCACTGCTGATACTTGTAATAACAACCCATCATCACTTTGCTGTACACAGACAGAAATGTTGACTTTAATGCCAGGCCAAGGATGCTGTCAGTGCCTGACCTGCACACATTTCCAAGTGATATTTCTTCAGCTACTCCCTATTTGTTATTCAGCTGTAGGTGGATACCTAGAAATTATTAATCCCATCCAGCTGAAAGTGTCTCTCCAAGGTGAAGCTCCCATGTCTCAACATTATCAGAGGAAAGCAAATCCTGACAACAAGAGGAAGGTCCCATCAGTTGACACCGATGAGTGAACATGACAGTTCTCTAGGAGGGAATCAGGAGAAATGGTGTTGCTCAGGGACAGCCCAGGTAGGACTGGCACATCACAGAGGTGACGTCAGCACAGGGTGCAAGATCAGAGGCTGAATGACACTTCCAGAGGCTAGAACCAAATCATCCCTTCTTTGTATCCTCAATCAACTCATTTCTCCTGCTGCTGTCTCTACCAGAAAGGGAGGCCGTGGTCTTCCTCACATCGATGGATCACAGCCAAGGCAGCAGCCGAACAAGGCAGGGTAACACAAGGGTTGGCCCCTGCAAAGCTGTTCATCAGTATTTCAAGGTGAATCTGACAACACAGCTGGTTTCCTAAGTGTTAAGAACATGCTTTGCTCCAGCCTTTCATCTCAAGCAACCTGCAGCGCCAAAGGGCAGCTTGCCAAAAGCAAAAATCGCATGCAGGACGGAAAGCATCACCCCTGGGAAATCGGCATCCAAGGAAGGCTGGAAAGCTCCCCCCCAAATCTGACAGAATTCGAATCCCTCCCCTGCTGAGACAGTCTCTTTCAATTTCTTCAGTGGATGTATTTCACGCCTCACCTGCAGTAGGACTGTTTCCTGGAGAAGGAGGAGCCATGGAGAAGTTTGAGCACAGCACAAAGCTGAACTTGGATTGTGTATTTTTTTTTTTCCCTTTCACTCCCTACTGAGGCATGTTAGGAATGAGATTTCAGAGAGCCCAGCAATATTGCCAGTGCCTGAGTCCCCTGCCAGCAGCCCTGAGCTGGCAGGAACAATACAGCCTCTTCGGGAACCCTTGCTGCTTGTTCTCTCCTCCCAGCACAATCGGAGGCTAAACTCACACTCCAACACGGGTGCTGTGCATGACTCATCCTCGCTGCTGTCAGCTGGAATGATTAAGGATGAAATGGCATCGCTTATCAGCAATGAGGTGGCTGCAGGACCACTGAGACAGTCACAGATTGGGACTAGGAAACAGAACCCAAAGCAAGGACTTTCTCAAAAGACCCAGCCTTTTGTCCAACTCCTACACAAAGCTCAGCATTGCTTCAAAGCCTAAAACCAACTTAAACTTATCTGCGTGCAGAGACAGCAACTGGCTCTTGCACATGCCTGTGGAAGATAAAACTTTGAGAGGCTTAATGATAATTTTAGGACCAAATTGTGTCAAGTTTTTAATGTTTTCAAGTTGGGAGTCCTGCTGGGTCAATAGAAGTGGGCTCACAGATCATAATGGCTCTGACTAATCACTGCCAGCTCTTGGCTGGCTGCCTGGTTAAAACTTGGATTACTCCAATGGGAAGCTGACCCTGATTTAAACTCAAGCCCACATTTTACAGCTTTACATTGCAGCTGCCAGGCTGTCCCTGACATACCTTCTTTATGACATTGCTGTTTCCTCTCACATTTCTGGTGAGCCACCAAGAATCAGGGCCATTAGCAAGGTCTTGTAGTTGACAGGTCTAAGACAGCAACCTCCAGCCAGGAAAACAGTGTGATACATTAAATAGTTGAGCAACTAAACCCACTGGCTAAAATTACTTGCAGCAGAACATCAGTCCTGGGGGGAGGCCTCCCTAAGCCAGCCCATCTTAGTATTTATTAATAATAATACCAATATCCTTCCACTCACGTATTTTTCCCCCAAGATGCAACAAGAGACCCATTGCAAGGAAAACCCACACAAATTATTAGATATGACATTTCAAGGACACCTCCCCAGCTCCAAAAACAGCCCCTGAAGTAGCCCATGGCCTGCAAGACAGGTGTCTGTGTTCCTATGGCATGTGGAACCCTAAGAAGTCATGACTCACCAGCATTTCCACCCCTGGAATTTGAAATGTAACAGACTAGATGATCATTAAGGTCCCTTGAAACACAACCCATTCTATGATTCACAACAGAGTGGGTATACAAGAGATCACCTCTTGCCCAAATATATATAATTTTGGTTGACAGCTGTAATGGACATCAGAGCCTTGCTCTCCAGGGGAGATTCAGCTGGAGATCACCTGCAGATCAGCTGTCTGACTGGAATATAAAGGCAGGAATTGGCACTGAGAGTGATGCTTCATGGATTGAGAGCTAATGCTTTCCAAAATGGCCAAGTAAAGCAGATAAAGGAGCTGTAGGTTGATTTGATGATTTAATCAATAAGATAATTATATTAATTCAATCTTTTGATACAAAGCCACTTCCTTTCTGTTTGATTTAACCGCATTTCAGAATTTTCATGGCTGAGTTGATCAAATACATAAAATAGCAAATTTGTGCTAATTAATTAATATTAGATGTATTTTCCTTAACCATGAATTGCAGAACCCCAGAGGCTGAGAGCATTATCACCCAGCAACCACATCATGATAGCCCTTAGATTTGCATCTACAGTCACCACACAGCCAACTACCTGTTCCAGAATTCATCCAAAATGCAGGACAACTGCACCACGAGGGGACCTGGCAGAGAACAGAGATGCAGGTGCATCCACATCCTTGAAGTGTGGATGAAATAGAAATAACTTGTGGTAGTGGAGTAAAGAAGGATTAATATCAGCTATATAGTTGCTTTCCATTTACAGGAAAGAGGAGTAAAATGTCATCCTTTCAGGAGGATGGAAGACATCAGGATTCACTTTCAGTCTTGTACCCTAAAGGGACACCAGCTAGAGAAGCAGTCAGAACACCACCACCACCCCTGCCCAAAGCTACATTTACATGGCCCCATCCCTACTATTATTGCCCCAGAGAACCACTGCAAGAGGACAAAAAACCCAAAAACCACTACTTTTAATGCCCAGAGACTCACTGTAAGGGGCCAAAACTGTGATAGCAACCTCTATCTTGTTAGACTGCAGGGCATTCCTCCCCAAGGCAGGGAGCAAGTATTCCTTCACTCTCCTTCCCACAAAGGTGTTCCACTGTTCCTGTTGCTGGGCAGCAGCTTTTGAGAAAGCAGACTGAAGATTCTGGGGAGACTGGAGGTGTCTGCAATGACCTTTGGTTTTTCTGCCTTTCCCTAGGAAGGACAAAAAACACACTCCCACACTCCTGCCTGCAACTATATCTCTACAGTAATTCCCAGTGCTACCACAACGTGTTTTCAGGCTTGGTTCTTTTTCCTCCCTCTTTCTCCACTTGAAAATTCACTAACCCCTGACACTGCCAGGAGAGATGCAGTGAAGGCGATCGTAGGTCAGCCTTCTTCAAACAATTGCAAGGCCTTCTTGCCAGGTTTCTCTCTGGGTAATACCATTCCTCCAGTAAGGAAGAAAAGCTCTAATTAAAAAGACCTGGACAGCAACCCACCAGCTCCCACTCCTGCCCTGATCAATGAAGCTTGCTAATTAAAAGCAGTTGACCTGAGCAAAGAATGGCTTGGAGGAGATTAGCCCAAGGGAGACAAGATTTAAGAATTAAATTACATGAATGGTCTGTTTCATTTTATTTTACAATCCCATTCTTCCTCCTCCCCCACACAGGTAAACGGTTGCTTTGAGGACTCAGTCCCAATTTGTAAGAGCAAAGGAGCACAAAGTACGGTTCTGCTGTTTAATTCACTGTCAAACACCACAGGTTGAGGGCTTGGGGCTGTCGCAGCTGCTTTGTCACCAGGTGACAACTGAAAAATGGCCAGGTGGCAAGTAATTTCTGCAGTTTGATTAACTAGTCCTTTGCACCCTGCCACATCAACAGGATGGGGACAAACACATGGGCAGTGCCTCAGACACCCACTCTGACTCCACAGTTAGGGTGACATATTTCTCTGCCTGAAACCCCCAGGAGATTTATGCCCAGCAATCAAAGGGAGACAACCACCACCCCAAAGGAACAGTGCTCATATCTGGCCCCCATCATCTGGCCTGACCAGTGACTCACTGGTTTGAGTATCCCAGCACACAGGGCTATAAAGTAGGTGAGAATCCTCAGGCAAACTGACGTTCAGCAAACACACCACATCCCACAGCTGGGATCTTGCAGGATGCACTGGGATTGCAAAGAAAGCTCTCACATCCAGTTTCCAAGGTTGCTTTGCCCTGCTCACGTCAGTGGGAACTGCAGGAGCTCAGCACCCCTAGAAACGCTGTTAATAAGAGGCAAAGCAGAAGAATGTAACGCTTCCTTGCTTCAGGAGAATTGGGTGGAAACGTGAGGTTTCTTCCCACAGTTAGAAATTCCAGTGTAAAAGTGAAATATGTTCTCCTTCAACCACCAGTATTCAAGGGGCTTCACCACAGAATAACTTTAAGGGGATTTGCCTGGAGCATACACATCTGCACAGAGAGAAAGAATATTCTTGAGAGAAACCAGAAGCTTCCTAACCAAATGCCTGGGATTTTATGTATGTTCCACACACAGTCTTGGCATTCATTTTCTTTCTAAAATTACTGTCTTGGAGCTGAGAGGAATAAAACCAAGAGCAGGACTGATGGCAATCCTATTTGTGTAACTTATTAATCCACTGCCCTTTTTTCTCTGGCATGTAATTTATTTCCTCTTCACTTCTGATGTGCCTGCAGAGCCCAAAGTGTCCCCCCATACTCCTGACTGTTGATATCAGATCTTCAGAACATTTCAGCTTTTGCTCCTCCATGATTATTCTCTCTCCTTTTCTCCTTCATGCAGTCTGCATCAACTAGTCACCATTTTCTAACCAGCACAGCTGGACACATCTGACATGGGACTGACCACCAGAGCAAGGCACTTTCTATTTCAGCTGCAATTCCCAAATGAAAATAATATTGTATGGCTTCTTCCAGTTCCCTTAAAAAAAACACCCTGATTGCAGGGTGAGAAAGAAGTGATTGCACAGCATCCAGCAAAAGGAGTTGGTCAAGAGTTAGGATCCTAGGGTACTAACACCAGAAAAAGAAAACCAAAATACCTCCTTATGAATGCCAGCCAAAGGAAAAACAATTCAGCACCAGAAATCTAAACATAGCCAAGCCATCTCAGCGAGGCAGTAATTCATATTCCTCCCCACCAAGGAAAGTAGTGCATAGGCATGTAGCAACAGACACAGAGTTAGACCCACAGCTGCTGCAAAACCAGAGATCTGCCTCCAAAGTGCCCTAGGAGCCCACAGACCTGATGGGGCTCACCAAGCCCACAGGGATCTCACAGCTCAGGTATTGTTTAAGCTGCATAAACAAAGATGTCTGAGATGTTATAATATGCTGTTACTCAGGCCTAATTCCCCAGCTGCCATCCCTGAAGCAATGGCATCATTTTTATTACCATGGGGAAGCCTATTGCAAACCCAGACACTTTTCCTTCCAAAAGGGAGAAAATTCATCAGAGATACAGCAAAACATCCTCATCTGAGTTGAGAAGCAAGAGTTTTCTTCAAAGAAAGTCAGTCTCTCCAGCAACACCTCCCTCCTGCCCTAAGGAAGAGAAGTACAGGGAGGCATGACGAGAAGCAAAGCTGGGTAGTCCATCAGAGGAAGGTGCTGAGGAGATGCCATCCCTTCCAGCTACCTGGCTGAAATTCAAATGCTGGATTAGTGTCTCTGGCACACTTTAACAGGAGGCAAAGGAGAGAAATGTAGTGCTTCCTTCCAGCCTTTTGGATCTACAAGCCTCTCCCAGGCAGCAAACATTCTGGTCCACCTAAAGGAGGATAGAATTAGAAATTGGACACATTTGTCACATAAAATTTCCAGGTACAAGGAACAAAGCTGAATTTCTATCAGGAAGAGATGCTGTAATAACACTGTAGCAGCTGGGATCTCCAGTCAGGTGAAGGTCAGGGCTGCTTGGCATCCACTACAGTCACAGGCCTCTCAGAAAACCAAAAAGAGCAAAGGACAAACAGTTCCCCTTGGCAAGCTCACTCCTGTCCAGCTGGATACGACGGGCTTTGAAGGTTGGAAACTCAGGAGGGCTGGCTGCAGTGAAACAGGAAGGAAAAGGGAGATAATGGAAGAAGAAAAAAGTTAATCTTCAGAAACAAAGTGGTTTTGTTCATCTTCTCTTTGGTCACCAAGTTAGCTCCAGCTGTGACTTGGGTCTGGGACTGAAAGGAGAACGCTAGCTGGAACCCTAGGGAATTGGAGTCACTTATGTGTCTTCTTTGTACTGAGTTACAGCTCACATAAAAATGAGGGTGGCAAGCCCTGAAGGTGCCCTTTAGCCACATAAAGGGAAAAGTGCTGCAAAAGACAGACCTTGATAAAACACGATCCAAATGGGGACACATTTGGCATCCCTCGGGGTAGGTGACAGCTGCACAGGCAATCATCCTGACAGCGCTGGGCAGGGCTGGGGCTCTGCCCTTGGCCCACACCCATTCTGTGCAGGAGAACACAGGCAAGTGCAGGGATGCTCAGATTTGGCCGTGTCCTATTTCTCCTATCAAATCTCTGCAAAGGCAGCATTCTTCCACCTCCCCCCTTGGACATCTAACAAGGATCAGCAGCTGGAAGCCCCTTACCACTGCCAAGCCCAGCACCCAAGGACCTGCCATCTGTGTTCCAGCCTGCCTTTTGTACTGATTTGTTACGTTTTCACCCTGGTTGCAAGCCTCAGGCAGGCGACAGTTGCTCTGTGCAGGACTTGGAGGAGGGGAGTTTTACAGCTTGGCTGCTGCCAATGCACAGATGTTACAGGCTGGGTCACGGCAAGGTGCTAAAGGCCTTCAGAAATGTTGCAAAGCATTAATTATGTTCCTGCAGCTGTTCTTTAACCCTCATCTGTGTCTCCTTTCTTCCATGGGCTGCCAGAAAGACAACTGTGAACGGGAAATCAAAGCAGGAGGCTTTGAAAAGCGTCTTTAAAGGTTAAAAGAAACAGCACTCTGCAAAGACAGAGGTTTTTTTAAAGCTGTTTGTCCCTGCCACTTGCTTGGACACCTCCTCTTCTCCTATTTTGGTACAGTGCTGGTGCTCCAACATCATCCAAGGTGAAATGGAAGAGGTCACCCAAATCCTGACATTTCACAGAGCACGTCTCAGCTTGAAAGTTGATCCGTGAGCTTGGGAATACTTTGTCTCACAAGACTGGAGAAAGGAATGATTAGTTGCATGGGCTTAACCAACCCTCCCATCTGTGCAGATCTAGAGATGAGGGGTTTCCCTGGTTCTCCACAGGTTTATGTGAACCTCTTGAAGTGATTCTAGAGGGAGGCCACAAAGATGCTCAGAGGGATGGAGCACCTCTCCAATGGAGATAGGCTGGGAGAGTTGGAGCTGTCCATCCTGAAGAAGAAAAGGCCCCAGGGAGACCTTAGAGCCCTTTCCCATGCTGAAAGGCTACAAGAGAGCTGGAAAAAGGACTTTGGACAACATTCTAGAGCAACAGGAAGAGGAGGAATGGCTCTAAATTGCAAGACAGGAGGGTTGGATTAGATACTTGTAAAGCATTCTTTCCTGTGAGGGTGTTGAAGCCCTGGCACAGGTTGCCCAGAAAAGCTGTGGCTGCCCCATCCCTGGAAGTGATTCAGGCCAGGCTGGACAGGACTCAGAACACCTTGGTCTTGTGGGAGGTGTCCTTGCCTGTGGCAAGGGGCTTGGAATGTGAGGATCTTTAAGGCCCCTTCCAATCCTAATCATTCAGTTATTCTGCAGACAGAAAAACCCCATTTGGCCCCAGCTGGACCAGAGCTGCACTCAAATAGACCACTGACTAAACTGACCTGCAGAACCCAAGCTTAAAGATTCTCCCATCCCTGCTATGGAAGCTGGGGTTATGCCAAGTGTCAAGACACCATTGAAGCAGGCTTACCTGGAACAGCTCTAGACAATGTAGGAACCCAAATCTCCTGAACTTGTCTCTTGTGCTTCAGTGCCCTTGACAGCCACCATGTGCCAGGGCTGCCAACACACCCTCTGGTGTCCCTGCACAGGCGTTTTTCTAGGCAATAGGAGCCCTGGAAAACACAAAGCTACTGCTGAGGAAGTATCTACACCTACAGCACAGTGCCATTCAGAGCTGCCACTGCAGGAAAGCAGTTAAGGAGGTCTGAACCCAGATTTGAGCCCTGCTGAACATCAGGACTAACGAGTATCCACACGCCACCAGGGCAGCCATTCTGGTGCTAAAATTGCAGCCTGCCTGGGGGAGCATCTCAATACCCCACAAACCAGAGGTTCTCAAAGGGAGAGTTTGTCCATTGCTCATCTTCAGACCAGCTGCAAAGTAAAGCTCCATCTCAAATTTGGGCATTCATTAACATCTGCATGGGCTGGGCTGCAGCTGTGCCACAGGACCATGAGTGGGCTGATAAAACCCACCAGGCTCCTGAAAGACCTCTCCCTCCCCTATTCTCCGTGCTTTAAGCTGCAGTCAAACAGAGCATAACTCCTTTTAAGACTTGCAGATGTGTTTCTGAATCTGGCTGGGCAGACGAGAGGGAACAAGATTGTCTCTGGAATCCTTTGTGCTGCAGTTCTCTGTGCACAATAGGCTCCTGCGCACTCGGGGGCTGAATAACTTTTTATGCTAGAGATGAAGCAAGGGGGGGAGAGAGAAAAATACTACAGGCACAATAGCAAACAAACAGGCAGAGAGAGAGAGGTGATGGAAAAGCAGGCAGGAATAACAACACTGTTGTGCCCAGACACTCATTCTAAACAGCATCTCCCACATTCAAAAAAGCATGAACTAATAAAGAATAAGTTTTTGCCTGACATCTCTTGGACGTGCCTTCAGCTGAGGATCGTTAGGACTCAGCATGCTGGCCAGGACTTGAACTTCTGCAGAATGGCCCCAGACAGCTGCTGATACCCTCAGCTGCTGCTGGCACTAATGCTCACTCCTCTGCATCACTTTGGAGTGATGTAAAAAAAGTGAGTGAAAAAAACAAAACAAAATCCCCAGTGCCCAAGCCTTGAAAGGGGATCCACGCTAGCACTAAGCACTGAGCCCCAAGGCCATGTAACAGCAGACTGGGCTATGCTGACAGCCACAGGTGAAGGAGCCAGGTAGCTCAGGAGCCTCACCCCAGATGCCCAAATAGGATACAATTCCTCCCACACCAAAGCAGTGAGTGATGGCTTTCTCCCCTTCCCCCTGGGGAAGCCTGCCCCTGGGCATGCAGCCATTTCAAGCAGGAATTGGAGATCAGCAGTGTCACCCTAACAGTCCTTACACCCTGGGCTTGGGCCTGCCCTCCTTGGGCAGCTGCCCTAGGGCAGCCAAAGGTGGGCCAACATCAGATTCCCACCAGGATGTACCAACAGCCAAACAAAATCAGATTAAAGGCTTTGCAAGAACAGTTTTTGTGTTAAGACATTTCTGGACACATCCACTCTGCCTAAATATCAGAAGACAATGTTTTTATCTGACTAATAGAGCTCCTCAAACCATGTGGGCCCAGGCTGGCTATTTTAAAACAACGTTCAGCAGAGACTTTTGTTTCTGACAGAATAATTTAACACCCCACTCTTACTGAGTACTCTCACCCCAGGTAACAGATTGGATCAGAAAGGCTGTGCTGGGGAAAACCACACCATCATTAAGGTTGGAAAAGACCTCCAAGATCATCAAGTCCAACCACAGATACAGCAACATTAGTGCTGTGATCATCTGTGATCCTGGAGCAAAAACTCCTACCTGCCCATATGATCCCTCAGCAGGGACATGCAGAGGCAGCTCCTCCAGCAGCCTCTCCCGAACAGCAGCTTTTCTCTTTCCACTTTTTCCAGCATTCTTTATTTTCCAATCTGCTTCCCTCCTCTCCACACCCCCCCGCCCCGACTCCAAATTCAAGTTATGTAAATTTTACAGAGGGGCTGACATCTTCTGATGAGGATGATCCCATCGGTGTTATTGTCTGGCTGCCAGCTCCTGGGAAACAGGCGAGGCACGAGGGCGGTTGCTGTTTTTAACCGGAGGCCGCGTCTGACTCGAGCGTTAGGGGAGTTAATGAGCACTGTGCAAAGGGAGGGATGGCTGGCAGAAAGCAAACAGGGAAAGCTTTATTTTTACATTTCATTATTTTCATAAGAAAAGTAAGCCTGGGACCTTAAGGGAGGCGTAAAGGGGATTTTTAATTTTTTTTTTTTTTTTAAATAGCAGAAATTGCAGATGGAAGAAGCTGCTGAGGTGTCCTGTGCCTAAATAGCAGGGAAAAGTGCCTGGGTCTCCACAGAGGCTCCCTTACACTTTCAGGTTTCAACATCTGTGAGTGTGAACACACACACTACAAGCTCTAGAAGATCTCCATGGCTCACCCCATCCATCCAACATACAGGATGGATCTGCACAATTATCTTCTCTTGGGAGTCACAGTCTCCAGGCTGCCCCCAAGGAGTCCAGGCAGGCTGGGAGCTCCCTCTCCAGCTCTAAAGCAGATTCAGGCCACTCAGTGGGTACTCAGCACCAAGCAAGTTGAAACCAAAACCAGCAGTCTCTAGAAAAGATGGATGGGGCCAGCAAGCCTGACACTATTCCCCATAAAGCAACAGGGAAGAGGTTAAAAGAGAAGATTTATGGGCATATATCTCTGCCAGAACCACCAGGTGATCATGTGTACACATTTCTCTACTCTAAGACCTAATTTTCCACTATTTCCCTTGATTTGCTGTTCCTATTCTCCCATTTCCTTGATTTAAGGCCCAATTATTTCTTGTCCTCTTGCCAGTGAAACAAAATATTTCATAAGCACTCCTGCTGCCTCTCGCCACTCCCTCCCTCCTTTGGATGCTGGTTTCAATGCCTGACTCATGCTTCGTGTTCTCTAAAATTTAGAGTATTTTAGTGAACACCTAACAATGATTTTACCATTTTTCTCAGTGATACAAATGGGATTTGGCACCAACTAGCTTGCTGTTGAAATTTAAGTGAGTCTGTGGCTGCCAGAGTTCTGGCAAGTCTTTGCAGAGCAGTCCCTGGAGACTGTCACCTGGGCAAGATTTCATTGTGTCCTTCACTAGGGAGGAACAACAGGTCCTGGGCTGAGCTGGAGGTGACTCTGTGCTGGGATAGGGACAAGGGCAGACAAGTAAAATCTGTAGTTCATCCAGGCCAGCCCCAGCCTTCCAGGGGAAAGCTGGGGACTACCATCCCTACAGGAGTCCAGGAACTGGTCCTCCTCCTTAAGGATATAAACAAACTCTTCCCTCACTAAAAAGAAAGAATAATGTCACTGGTGAGTCCCCAGTCTAAACTTCTAAGCACCATCAAATCTTCCAAGTGGTTCATCACAGACTGGCTTTGTCAGCCCATTGGGGACCAGTCCTTCAAAACATTCCTAGGCAAACACCCTCCCCTCCCCTTGGAGCAATAGGTTTACAATAAACTTCCATTCCTCTTCCTCCTCCTTGCCCAGGCTTGCATTTCCATAGCATCCTCCTACTACCTCCCTCAGTCATAACCAAACCTGCCCCAACACAACACAACCATGAAAAAAACAGTTAAAAGTGCTATTTCAATATTGCCAACCTTTTTCAAGGAGATAGATCCATACTGTTAGATGAGAATAAGCAGAGATCAAAAAAGAGGTTCCTTAGGCCATGAGCCTAAGAGAGGGAAAAAGCTCAACATTGCTCTGAGTCAAACTGAACATGGACTCAAAATTGGTTCTCTTGTATTCTCAAGACCTTGAACTTCCACGACCATCAGCTGCTTACCTCTATCTGCACAACATAATTCATTTAGGCTTAATTTTTTCCTCAAAAAAACCCCAACCACAACCAAGCATAAAATCACAACTCACTAGATGTGCAGCCTTTCCATTCAAACACTGTCAAAAAAAATTTGAAATTTAAAAGTTGTAGCTCACCAGCTGGCTCTCCAGATGGGACATCTCCAGAGATTCTAATCCTTCCAGTGGCTTGCTGGAAGCAAGAAGGAAGAATCACCTTGAGAAGATGATCAAGATGAAGGAATAGGATGAGTTACTCTCTCCTAGATATTTTGAGCTATGCCTATTCTCTTCAGCCACACAAACATTTACCACAGCACACGGATAATTATCCAAACCTGATCTCATGCTCAGATTTGGGGTCAGCTGGGCAAGAGAGCTGGACACAAGCTGGGAGATGCAGAGCCCTGTCAGAAATCAGGCCCTAAATATTGCAGTGGGAAACCCTAAGAAGGTCAAAACATTCACACAATCCCAAAGCAGGCAGGATCTGGTCTTCACATCCATGGTGGCTGCTGGCAGCTCCTTCACACATTTCATGGAGGCTGGAGGACAAGCTGAGGCCTGCAACGCTGTTTTGCTACACCAGACTTGCTGCTCTATTACGGGATTGAGCAACTTCACTCCAAAAATCTTCACAAAATAATTGACCACCAAATGCCACCAGAGTGAGAACAGTTTGGTCTCTGGTAACCCAAGAAAGGACTGAGGTTTGTTGGGGGAAAGTTTTTTATCTGAACTTTAAAAAAAAAGAAAACCAGCCCTAGTAATATCAAGCAGGAGCGGAAAACATGAGGAAAAACTTGGAAGAC
The DNA here is from genome assembly GCF_001522545.3 of Parus major. Lineage (NCBI taxonomy): Eukaryota > Metazoa > Chordata > Aves > Passeriformes > Paridae > Parus > Parus major. Next base: position 3,308,704 of record NC_031777.1, on the reverse strand, counting down.
TGCAGATTTCCCTGGACAAGGACATAATCTCTTCACAGCTGGGGCTACACAAGGCAAGACCTCCTCTATTTTGACTGTTGCCTAGAAAAAGCTTCTGGGACCCCAACTCCCATTCTGTGGTGTATCAGTCCTGTTCTGGACTCATTCTAAGGATCAGCCCAGCAAGGGCTTCTGAATTCCACTCACAGCTCGGGGAGGTTTGGGGATCAGCACCCCCCAAGATCTGTAAAATCCAGAGGCCTCAGAGGATCCTAACCAGGCTAACTTCATCCCTCCCTTGGTACAATCAGCTCTGCTAACTGTATTGGCCTGAGGGTTAGTAGATTAATGTCATTTTTAATTTATCATGTGGCTGTGGCTGGCTGGAAGCATCACCTCCAGAGGAAGCTGACTCACCCTAAGCACACTGTTTTCTGAAGGGCCAGCCAATCCTGCCCAATAGACCAGCTTCCCTCCAAGCTACCTGTCAGCCCAGCACAGGCTGGACAGCCCCCAAAAGCTGACACATCACAGTTCATATTCCTGGCAAGTACCATTACAGAGCTTAAATCCCCTGAAAAGTGTTGGAAAAGGTGAAAGCTGGCCATTCGGGCAGTTTAATATGAGATAGATATTCTAGGTTGTAAAGCGTGTTCAGAAGGACCATTACACTCTCTCAGCTGCCTTTCCTAAGAGGAAAGAAGATAAATGTCCAGACAGATGTTCATAGCCCAGGGCAAGGGAAATACAGCATCCTCTGGAAGAGCAAGCAGAAGTGCAGAGAGCAGGGACACGCAGAGACAACGCTCGGAGCCAGCGTGACCGGCTTCCCCAGCGTCCCATCAAACCCAAACCACCCGTGGCAAACCCACCCCAGGGCCCCTGTGCTGCTTTCCCAGCATCCCAAGTGTGAGGTGTCAGGGAAAGAGGTGCCCACTAGAGCCCACCCCAACCCTGGACACCTCAGCAGTGTCAGGGATGACCCAAGAAAGCAAGACTGCAGCATGTGAGCAGTGCAGTGCCTCTGTGTGCTTACTCTGCTGCCCAGACAAATCCTCTCACATTTGATCTGACCATTCTACAGACACAGGAATGAACTGTGTGGTCCTTGGGGAGTCCACTAAGACCATATTTCTGTAGGAAACAGAAGCTTGTGCATCCTAATCTAAATATATTTTTAAAAAATATAAACAGCCTCTACTCTATCTGATCAAGAGAAAAGTGTTTGGAGGGTAAATTGGCTCAGATTTATGGGGAGGGGGAGTGAGTTGGAGAGATCTGAACTGAATCTATCCCTTGAGCAGAAGTGTAACTACAGAACCCTGAAGTCCAGCTATAACTTCCTCTGCAGCCTGGCAAAATGCTGGAGGTCCCTTCAGCCTCAGCCGTTTCATGATTCTGTGGGATGCAGAATTTATGGTACTTTATTTTGACACTGGGAATAGGAAGAATATGGTTAGGGCCCCAGCAGAGCTTCTATCCCTCATCCCACCCCATCTGATTGAATCCAAACCTCTGTTAAAAAAAGAGGTCCGGCCCTTTTTCCAAAAGGAGCTGTTAAAAGACATTTATAGCCTTGGAAGAGCAGATGTCCACCAGAGATCAGTTTCTCCATTCATCCATGGGATGGATCAGATCGAAAGAACAGGAACAACACAAACCCTAAAATGCACAGGTCCTCAAATGCTGAAACATTTCTCAGCCTTTTCTTTGCTAGATTGGGGGGGGGGAAGACAGCAGGGAAGAGAGATGTAACTTGGTTTACTGGACGCTCTTAATCGAGCTCTAGTGCCTATGATCAAAGATTGGTTGATTAAAATCCAATTTCAAAGCTTATTAACTTTTGAATGAGAAATGCTGCTATGGTGAGCTTACTTGGGCAGGCTATTTCTGGCTTGGCAGAAGCGGCTGGCAGGGACAAACAGCTCTTTGCTTATCAGCACCCAGCTTAGACCAAGATGAGGCAAGAGGATTTCACCTCCTCAGACCACTTTAAATCAAGACTAAATGAACAAAAGGACTTCCCTTAAGCTGGATATTAAAACCAGCTGGGCATTTCCCCTTCATGCCACCAAAGCTCATTTAAAAACCACGCAGAGCCTTTGTGTTGTTTTGCTAAGTTACCCAAAATTCACTTCCCTGCACAGGATTCTGGTCAGGCTGGCAAGTGACAGCTCTGACATGAAGTCTTGAGGTATCTCCAGCCCACATCCTCCTTTCCCAAGCAGCTCCTTGTCCTTACAGCAGCTGTGCCACCACGACCAGCTCTGTCCCACTACAAAAGGGGCAGGAAACCCTGGCACTGCCAGCTGAGATCTGTTTGCCGCAGGCTTTTATCCTGAGGGACACAAATCACAGCTCCTAACCTGAGATCCTTTCAGGACACCCAAGTATATTTTAAAGTACGTAAGACACAGAATCACGGAATCATTCAGCTTGGAAAACACCTCTTAAGATGTAGAGTGGAGCTGTGTCCTGGAGCTTTAGGGTTGAACACATTCCTTGTCCTAAGGACAAATGGGGGGGTGGGTAAAGCACTGCCTCTGGGGAGCCAGCTCACCCCATCCCCTCCTGTTTGATTAATCCTAATCCTGCTTGCAGAGAGTTTCCCAATTTCTCTGCTCTTTCCCAGGCACAGCAACCACAAAGATGAGAACTGCAACACAATCCCACAGCAAACTTTTTCAGGTGGTAAGGGCCCATTTCTCTCTCAGGTACAGAGCTTTTCAGAACATCTCTCATCCAGGGAAACATTATTTAGGGCCATATGTGCCCAAACAATGGGCTTCACCTCTTGTGCAGAAAGACTGAGTTTATCAGCCAAACACAGTCACATCTAGGTTAGCTATTGACAGGGACTCACGTGTGTTGCAAAGGTAGCAGCTGTGAAGCACCAAGCTCTGGGTCTGACCCTTGTCCTGCTCACAGTGAAATACATGAGGTGTCCCGAAAAAGCACCAGAACAAGAGGAGTTTAGCACCGAAGCAGGAGGGAAAAGGCAATTCCTGCTATTGTACTTAAAAGAGGGAAAGCAGCAGGCAGCCTGGGTGACCAAATTTGATTTGAAGAGTGGCTGGTTACAGCTACATGACAAATACCTTTTCTCTCTGGGAGGCACCTCAGTAGCATCTTTCCTCTCCTGCTGCCCTCTGGGAATCACAGACACACTGCCCAGAGCAGCATGGCTGAAGGAACTCCGCTTCCAGACACTTTCAGACCCAGCTCCAAACAGCCATCAGATCAGTAAACGACACAGCAACACTGACTTCTCCCTGGTTCAATTAAATCTTACCTTTAAGCAAGGAAAAAGGAAAACAGCCTGCTTCTGGTACACATGAAGTATGCAGGAGTATCTTCAAAAGGATTCCTGCTCCTGCAGATCAGGCACAGGTTTTCAGAAGAAAATCAGTTATTTCCACACATCTTTTTGCAATGTTCAACCAGGTTCCTGTTACACACAGTGCCTCCGGGGGAGGAAGCAGTGTGGACAGCACAAACCAGAGGCCTCCCCCATCCCTGACAAACCCTGAGCATGTAATAATAGAGAGAAAAGTGTATAGCTGCAAACTTCACCTCCACATGAGCACAGCAGGGATCTAGTCTCTGAAACCAGGCCCAGAGAAAACTTTGAACATAGAGAAGACCTGTTGGCATAGAAGTGTTGTAGTAGAAGACCTCCCTGCTGGTGGTGAGGCCACTTTTGCCTTGGGGAAAGAGCACTGTGTTTCTCCCCTAACCTGTAGAGAGGTCAGGATGGAAAGGCACAAAAGTTTCTTCTATGAGTAAAAAAGCTGTTTTTTAAACTACCTCTAGAAAGAGTCTGACTCTCCTGTTATTCAGCCCATGCCACTGCACCAGCCCAAAGGGCTAAGGGTCCCCACACAGCCTGGGAGAGGGCCAGGAGGTCAGCATGGGTTTAAGTGCCACCCTGGAGCTCCACCTTGTGCTCCCAAGAGCAGTAGCTCTGCTCTCTCCTGCAAGCCTCCCTTGTGTATTCCAGCAGCAAGCTACAACTGAGCTGTGAAACAACACTTGGAAGCAAAGGCAACACCAGATCAGCCAGGCGAACGCTGAGGAGAGGTGACAGTAACAAGGAAGGTTATGTTTAGCCTCACATCTGTGCTGTTTGGAAGCTCTCTTCACAGGGAAGAAAAAAATAGCTTAAGAATAAATCTTTTACTTGGAAAACATCCAATCTGGGAATAAGAAACAAGAGTTTAAGAGAATGAGCAATTGAATGGAGAAAGATTGTCAAGCAGGCGAGGTCAGGGGATGCAAGGTGCACAAAGGAAGGAGCAGCAGAGGAAGGATTTGGGGAAAGCAGCCATTTTTGGGGCAGACAGGCAGGCTCCAGCTGTCTCACCAGGATCATCTTTGGGAGGGGGAAGAACAAAGCCCTGTGCTGCCTCCACTTTACACAGACCACACTCCTACAACAGGGGGAACCAGCTCCCTGGGCTCTTCCATCCCAAAGCTCAGCAGAAAGTCAGATGCAAGGCAGGAACTGGAAGCTACCGGTGAAGGAAGCCCAGTGTGGAAGACGTGGAAAGTCACTGAATCTGGATCTCAGTTTGGAGCCAGCCAATCCACACAGTATCCTAACATCACAGAGCCCACCTGCACCTCCTCTGAAATGCCCCAGTCCTTCCTTCTCCATCCTCACTCAGCCCTATCCCATGAACCCATGAATCACATCCTACTATGGCAGCAAGTGCCAGCACAGGAGTAGAAAGACACGCTGTTTGCTGAGGACCAGTTCAAGCACACCTCATTGCAGGCACATTCCCATCTAGTCTTCCAGTGCCCCAGGAGCCAACACACCATGGAAGCAACAGGATCCTTCTCTGCCCACCCCAGTCCCAAGAAAGCAGCACCATGCTTGGTTAAAATTCCAGACAAAACCATCCAGGCCACATAATCCAGCTCCAGCCAGGCTTGCTAGGGATATTTCCCCATTACTGCCTCAGCGCTGAGAGATCTGAGTCCCACTGCATTACAGGTGGTTGCAAATCCAATTTCCTTCCCCTAAAAAACGGGGTATGTTTGCACCTGCCTCAGTCCCCCTGCACCCTGCATAAGGATGGAGCGACCAGGTGAGCAATGAGCACAAAGCCCACATGGCATTAATCCTCTATGTTCATATCAGAAATCCAAATCTCCAATTTACTTCATCCTGAAGTCACTTAAATGTAAGCATCACTCCTGGCCCTACTTCTGTATTTATTTTTCTGGTTGCAGATATAATTGTTATACTAACAGTGCCTTAGTTGTGATTATAAATACCCAAACTCCCATGCCTATGTATGTGCAGGCACGCATCCACACACACTCATTCTTCTACCTCTTGAGAAATGGGTCTGTTCCGCTTTCTTCTGCTACTGATAAAATATTGATTAGGGAATTTGAAAATTTGAAATGATTTAGGAGTCCCTGGATGGGAAACGTAATGTACTGTGCCGGTCGCATTATGAGCCATCCATCACCTGTCAGCAAGCAGCAAGAAAGTGACAGAATCAATACAAACGTGTCTGAAGATGGGTTTAATTCATTTCCCTTCCCCCTCAGGCCATGGCTGGAGCATCCCAGCCGCAGGAGGAGGAAGCTCAGTAACACCAGCCCAACCTCAATCCACCCAAAGTGCAAGGGGGTTAACTTCTTCCTTGGTAGTCCAACCACATCAGGGCCAAGATGGGTGACCTTGGCCACATTCCCAGGGGAGCATGGCCAGGCCAGCCAGCCAGGAATTGCTAAATCAGATCCTGAGGGCTGCATTCAGAGATGTGCCCCAAGATGCTCTGGGCTACCTGCAATGTCCACGTGGGTCACAGCACCTGCATGGCTCCTACTTGAAGCTGCTTTAATTGACTTGGGCAGGTTGTTATTTGCCCCTAAAGCTACACCATGGATGGTAATTCCAGCCTGTCCCGGCACATTTTGTGCCATGAAGCATTCCCAGACATTAGCCTGCTTTCAGAGGGACCAGACTGGTCAGCAGACAGTGTGACTCTCTCTTGCCTCCCTACTTCCCTTCTGCATCACCCACTTTCAGTCAGCATGGCTTGATCCAGCTCCTTGTTCCTCAAGCATTTGTTTTTCTTACTCTCAACCAAGAGTTTTAAAGTAAAATTAAAAAAAAAAAAAGAAAAAAAAAGAAAAAAAAAGACAGGGTGGGCAGAATCCATCCATAGGGCAATACATCATCCTCCTGTATTTTGGCCTGTGATCCTATTTTGCAGATTCCCTTAGAGCACCGTAATTCATCCTGCAAGGCATTTCAAATGAGACTGGACATAGAACCAGAGAAATGACAGGAGTCGGGTGCCCTGCTGTGCCCCCCAGGAGCAGAGGGGATGACCAGGCAGGCTATTGCTCATGTGTGATTAGAGCTAATTATGCCAGGGCACACCACAGGAGGTGATGGCACCACAAGGGCAGCTCACACAAGGCAACCAGAGCTCCCAGAAGCTGCTCCTTAATGCAAGCCAGCCCACTGTGGACTAGTTAGGCAGCAGCATTAACCCTGGCTATAGAGCACATAGTGTGGCACAAGGGATGCTCCACAGCACAAGACAACTTCTGACCTGTCAGCTGTGGGTGGAAGACCCAACAGCCTGCTGGCTGGGAACTGGAGGATCCCCAAGCTTCCACCTTGACTGGCTCTTTGTCCCAGTAGAGGGCTGACTGACAACCCTGCCCTCTTCCTGACATTTTTCAAGGCTTTGAGGAGGTGGCACCGGCCAATGGATGGGAGCAAGCACTCATCTTCTGGGCAGCAGTTTCTCCTCTGTTCTTTGGCTGATGATATGACTTGCAGGTATGACTTCTTGGACAAAACTTCCTCATTTATTTTGATTTTAATTCCATTATTTAATAGACTGCAAAACCCTTAATGTGGGAGTCTCAACTACTGTGACTGTGCAATTCATTCCAGATACATCCCTTCTACCTCACCATCCCTAATAGACTCAATAAACGGTTTCCAAATCCAGCAGAAGTGCTCTATTTGCTGCCTAGTATACCATATAATCTTTTGCAGAGGTAGTATTGATCTTATTAAACCTGCAGCCATCGAGTCCTCGAATGTGTCTCAGCATTTGCTTGCCTACAGCAAAGCAAAGTATGTCTTCCAGCCCCACAGCAACATGCAGGTGACAGCACCAGCCTACACTGACCCGGAGACAAGAGGATCAGTGCATTCCTGAGAACAATTTAATAGTCAGTAGACCCATGGCTTTAGGCTATTTAGTCAGAAGCAATATCCCATCTCAAAAAGAAATGTCTGAGTCATTTTAACTGTAAGGGACAGAAATTAGGGACTAATTCAGGCCGTAACAGGTACTGAATGCCAAGTCTAGAAGCAGCTCTGCTCGTGGCTAATGGATTTTTCACAGTGAAACTGGCTCAGGGCTCTCAGCTCATCGCTCCAGAATGCTCACAAGACTCGTTCACAGCCACTTTGCCAAATTTTCCTCACCCATCCATAAAGGGAGAATCTCATGAGATTATTTGCATGGTCCTCTCCAAACAAACACCCTTTCCCACAGCACAGAAGCTGGCTCCAGATGAGAGGAGAGGCTGTAGGATTCTGGGCAATGAACACAGCATTAACATGCAAAGCACAGAGTTGGAATTCTAGAAAAAAAGATATATATATACACATCTGTATGTGCAGGTACATGAAGCTCACCTTTCTGAGGTAACACAGCACCACAGTGTGCTGGGAAGGCAGAGGCATAAAGCACAGTCTAACCAAATGTTTGCCTGACAGAGCATCAGCACTGGGTTATGTTCCCAGGCTGCCCTGGCAGCAACATCCAAGACGAGGACAGATGGCAGCTCCACAGCGGAGCATTAAGACCATGACTCGTGTCTTTCTTCTAGACAAGGCTCTGGTGCTGCCAGCTTACAGCAGGCACTGAAGGAAGGGGTGATAAGTGGCCACTGTCTGGCTCAGAGGCACTGGGGTGCCAAGCAGAGGGGAGAAGGAGGCACAGCTTCCACCCCTTTGACATTTGTGCTGACCCAGTTGTGTCAGCCCTGCTCGTCAGCCCATCCGTCACCCTGCTGGCTCCTGCCGGGGCCTCGGGCCCTGCAAAGGTGGCTACACATGTTGGACTATTTGTCTTCACAGGTTCTTGGGACAAGGGGGCTGACAGCCCTATTAGTTATCTCACAAAGCAGAGCCCTAACACATCCCCAGAGAGGATGACAGGGAATAACCCCAGGGAATAAGAGAACACCAAAACCACGTGGCTCCCAGCTTCCCAGGCAAAGGCAAAGCATCAGTACAGCCTGAGAAATTAAATCCTTGCAAGAAGTAGGTGGGGAAGAACAGAACCCTGGAATCTGAAGCTTTCACTCATCACCTGTCATCTTTCCTTAGCCAAGAGTAAGTTGCTTCTGCAACAGGCAGGGATCATCCCCACTTTCAACACAGATCTTTTAATCCTTGTCCAGGGATGTGCCCAGGCTGGGAGACCTGAACTACTCCTGCACCAGCCCCAACTAATCCTACAGTCTTCAAGAAGGCACATCATTGCTCTGGGAACCCACTCACACATAAAGAGGAAGAAATACTGATCCAACAGCACAAAGAAATCATCCAAACCTACATAATGGCCCCACATCCTGGAAGCAGCAGGTAGGGACTTGGTGCCGGCACTCTGTGCTGGAGGAAAGCCAGGATATATACAACAGCTCATCAAGGTGCAGAAAGCACCAGGCACAGAGGCCAGATGACTAAGAATTGTACTATTAAGTCCTCAGAATACATCAGTGGGATGTCACATCATTTTATTCCACAGAAGAACAGCTAAAGAAGTGCCCTGCTCCCCATATTGCCAAACCAACACTCCTTCAGACAGTGCAAGTATTTCCAGTGCACACATACACCCAGGCTGTGCATCAAGACAGCTCCTGACTTCCCACATAAGCTGTTTTTTAGGCCAACACCTCCAGCAGAGCAGGATCCCAGCCAGCACCAGTTCCAGGATCTTCCCCAGTTGTTCAGGACACAGCCAGAAGGCAGAGACTGAGCCAAAGCTTTGTAAAATGAAGTGTATCGTAGGTGGGGAGGAGGGGAGACAGCTCTTTGAGCAAGTAATTTCAATTGCCTTGAGAAAACAGGTTGTTAAAATGATAGAAATAAATGGGTTGTTTGAGCAGCCTCAGAAACGCTTTCAGAGAAAGCTTCCAGGCAGGAACATTGATTGCAAATACTTATTAACTGCTCCTTCATTATCAAAGAGATGTGATACATATGTTTACAAATTTTGATACATTTTTATTAATCCTACTTAACCGTTTGGTTCTCTAAGCCTTCCCAGAAGAACGGTCACCAAGCAACTCCTTCAATACAACTTCCACTTCTGCCCAGGCAGGTGTGGGCACTGGAGGAGGCACTCAAGCATCTGCCTGTACCAAGGAACACACAGTGCCAGTGTTAGACCAAAAATGGCTCTTTTTTTGTCCCAGTCTCCCCAAAAAGGAGGATCTCACTTCAGAACATGAGTGATAGGGTCACTCACTCACCTTCATCCACTCATGAAAGCCATCAGCCAAGAGATTTTAGGTCACTCTAACTCAGCCTCCTGTCTCCCACAAGAGCTGGGCTTGATGCTAATGGCAAGAACTGAAGATAAGGTGGAAGGTGGAGGTGTTTTCCCAGGATGATTCTCCAGCTCCTAGCAGCCCAGCACTTACAAACTCCCAAGCTGTAAATTGCTTCAGGGCTGTGTTTAGGCCCATCATCAAGAGTTATCTGCCATGAAATTGCCAAGTTCCTTTTTAAAGGTTCATGATATTTTTTGGCCGCCACAACATCCCTATACAACACGTTTCCAAGGCTGAATTAGTTCCTCCCTCCCCCCACAGCATGTAAAGCTGTTTGATTTAAACCTGAAGTCCATTATTTTCTCACCCCTCAGGAAACAACAATTACATTTTAATCATCTTCTTGGATGATTTTATCCATGTCTCAAGTCCTCCTTGTTGATGCTTTTCCCAGGCTGGTGAGTTCCTGACCTAGGCTACCCTCAGACAGAAGCTGTGACACCAAGTTATATAAAGCACGGCTCCTTGCTCTTGCCAACATCTTCTCCAGCAGCAACCTCAAGCATGAGCGATGTCCTGTGCTGGGACAAGTGTTCTCCTCTGGGGCTCCTCCCTGGAGCTGCTCTTCCAGTGGAGAATCTGAAGGGCTGTTTATTTTAAGCAGGCCAGAGAGAGGCACAGGCAGAAGAGGGGTGAGGAGGATCCCTGCCTCAGGTCACTGCTTCAACAAGAGACAAGATTTCCCTCTGAGAAAGCCTGTGCCAGAGGGATGCACAGATTGTCACCTCCTGGCTACTTGGGCAGGAGTTTCTGTCCAAAGAAGAGGAATCAATGCTGATGGCCAGATTCCTGCAGGCTTGCACAGCCTCCATCATCCTGCTGGAAGAAGGGGATCCCGACAGCCCTTCTCCTGTAATCCTGCTTGAGGACCGCAATGTCCCAGCTAGAAACAACCCTCTGAGTACACAAGAAGCACAGTGATGCTGGTATGGTCTGCAAGCTCTAGCTGCCACAGAGATCACAGCCAGTCCACCAACACATTTTGTTTTCAGAAGCTGAAAACCCCAGTGTGCTGCCAAGTCACGGATTCTTCATCATTAGCACCTTGCCTAAGAGTGCATGTAGCACTGCTGGGATTTGCAGGAGAAAATGGTAAATATCCTCTCTCCACATACAGCTGTTAGAGAACACTTCATCACAACAGGAAACACAGCAGGGCCCAAAGCAGAGACTCACAGGTACAAACTGACAGGCACAGTACATCCCATGGCCTGCATTCCCCAGCAAGCACTTCCTACCAGCTCAAGCACTAGAAAAGCAGTTACACCTCTCTATACACATTGCCTTGGTGTTGCAATTTTCGTATCACCAAAGACAGTGGGTTGTAGCAACCAGGTGTGTTTGGGCCTTCAGCACTGCTGCAGGGTCACAAAATGGAACTAAACTCTGCCACAAAAGCTCAAGTCACCTGTGGGCCAAACCCAGGGTTACACCTCAGCCACACACCTTCCACAGACATCTTTGCCAGATAAGCCAATTCATCAGTCCAAGAATGCCGTACCCGATATAGTTCAATCCTAATCCAGCACCTGCAAATCCCACTGAGAGGTGGAATAGAGCATCTCTGTCATCAGCAGTCAAGCACACACAAAGCTTTGGGCTTGTCTGTTCTGCCCAAGCATTATTTCCCCCACAGAGAGAATGCAGTGGAAGGACTTTTCAGACACACAGACCTCATCTCTCCCTCACTGCAACTGTGTGGTCCCAGGGGCCTTAATTATCCAGCATCCTTCTTGCAGGGAGCTGCTCTCTGGGAACATTTGCATGTTCGACTCCTCTGGACAAGTTCTGAGGCAGGCAGCTAATCCTCTCCCAGGTCTCAATGTCATATCAATTTTCCTGTTCGAAGCTGAGCTCTCTCCATCAGGGGTTTTAAACTAATGAGACATACCGAGGCCTTCAACTCTGGGAATATCAAATGCACAGGGATTCAATTTCGTTTGATTTTCCTGTGGTTTTCCCTTTGTAATTAACACCAGACAGCATGCAACTTCTCTTCATCCTACCACTGGATACCATCTCCTCTCAAGACAAACATGTCAGGAAAGGTGATGCTTCTACCCTATGGTGCCAAAAGCATAATAATTTTTTTATGCTTCCTTCCCCCCAGCATGAATATAATCCACATCCTCAAGGTACTATTCAGACCCTTAAATCTCCAAGAGCAGTGGCACAGATCCCTCAGGGTTCACAGCCCCTCCTACTCCTTACTCATACGGATTATGCTCCAGAAACACTGGTGTGTGGGCACAAGCTCTGAAAGGATTTAATGGGTCAGTCTTTCCTAAAATCCTTAGGGAGCTGAGGATCTCCAAGGTGCCCTAGTAAAGATGAGGAAGCAGGAATCATTAAGGTTGGAAAAGACCTATAAGACTATTGAGTCCAGCTGTATCTGTTTCCATGTGCATCCTTGCCAAAGGCAGCCCTGTAGTCTTTCTACTACAGCAGGTTTCCCACACTGCTAAGACACTGGCACTGACCATTGCCTTGGAGATCACACAGGCCAATATCCACTTTTTTAAAAAAAAACAGAACAAACCAAACAAAATTAGCTCAGTTGAGCCACATCTGGCAGGACCTGCAAGAATGGCAATGCTCTGTTTGATCAGAGGAGTTTAGAACAGTCCCTCAGTGTAGCAAGGGGTTGCACAGCAACATAACATGGTGCAAAAACCTGATCAGCAAGGGGCAGCTCCTACAGGCACTGTTATGTGAAGGTTTTGAGGAAGAATGTGTACCTTTTAGTGTCCTTTACTAAAACCAGACACTGCCAACATCCTGTGGCCTCAATCCAGCAGAAATCCCTGAAGAAGGGCTCTCCTGCAACCTCTCTAGACAGAGAACACCTGAGGCAGGAAGGGAAGATACTGCTCTAAGCAAAAGCAGGTCAGATCTGCATTACACTAAGAGTGAAGCAGATCCTTCTCCACAGTTAGGAAAATAAAGGTCACCAACCATCTACCCCTCACACCTTGACTCTGGACTATCACTGCAGGAGCTACATAAGTGTTCAGAGCAAGACCTCTGCCATTCAAGCACATATATTAAATATACTCTTTTTAAAGGCATAGCATACTGCACAATATATTCCAAATTGGCATGTAAAGCACCTAATTTTTCAAAGAAAAACTGTTTTTTTTACAAGAACTCAGTTGTCACCTTGACTTTTCTACACAGGATAGCAGAAGCTGGAAGGGACTCACCCATATTAATGCGGTCTGCAAATTTAAAGTCATGCTCTTCCTTTGTATAACAGCCACATCCCATTTCTTAGAGTGATTTCCATACCAACAGCCCAAAATTACCATTTCAAGAGATGTTGCATTACATCTGCCCTTGCCCCAGCTCCACCTTGGAAAATATTTGGGTTCCATTAACCAGACCATTTGCCACCTGAAGCTGCAAGCAACAAACCCTCCCATAGCTGCAGCACATCCATGGATGTTTGAGGGATGAACCTCTCTCCTGTTAAAGCTCACAGTGCCGTGTCCCTGATTTGGAAAACACCAGCCCAGCCTCTTGCTGCTGTGCCAGGAGCCTGCAAGTTCCAAGTGTTGAGCAGCACCTTGGAGCAGAGTTCAGCAACACTTTATTATCACTCCATCACAGAGTTCCCCACACTGCCTGGCAGCTCCAAATGAGCCCTCCACGCTACGACAACACCAGGACCACCGAGGTTTCATCAATATTCATGTCCCAGTGACACTCCAGAGAGCAATGGAAGCTTGTTTTCACCAGCAGATCATTAAACCAAGGGAAATGAGTGACCTCGCAAGACCAGCTGCGTCACTGATGTCACCAGGAGCTGAAGGGACAGAGACAGGGTCATCCCCCAGCACTTCTTTTAATAAATAACAGCTCTAAATGAGCATGGCCTTGCCATGCCCAGTGGGACCCACGTGAGACTGGAAGTATCACAGACAAAGATGCCCAAACTGGAGTGTCAGGGACAGCAGTGCCTCCTCTCAGCAACCCTGACCAGGGGAATGCTGTTGGAGGAAGCAACATCCAGCAAAACAGGGCTGTAAATCTAAATTAAATTGGTGTTTCAGCCATAGTTAGCCCAGTGCAGGGAACACACACAACTCCCTCCAAGGACAGCAGCATTTAGGAGCACCCCAGGGCTTCCTGGAATGCTGCATCCCAGCTCAGGGATGCTTAGCAGAGAGCTTCCCCAGGCTGCACTACAGCACTCCACATGCAGAGACTGGATTACAGACCCTAATTGCTGCCATCCCTCACATTAACAATTAGCATCAGGTTAATGCATTTCCACTGCTCTCAGGAGAGGATGGAGAAGGGAACGGGAGTCTAAGTCCCAGTTTACCTCAAGTTCACTGGGAGGCCACAAGAAGCAACTCACAGGCAAAGTTTCCATACACCCAGGTTCCTCAGGATATTCCCAACCTCTGATAAAACCTAAGCCCCACAGAAAAAAGTCAGCTCCTTTGGCCCTCCTGATCCAAGCAGACAGCTGCCCTACCTCCACATTCCCACCTCCAGAAAGTAGCTAATGGAAAATCACCTCTCACCAAAACCGAGACAACCTGCGGGATGGAAGATGCCACAGACTCTTTTTTTCTAAGTTCTTTAACTGGTGTTGATACCCAGCTCAGGAGCATCAGTTAAGGCTGATTCAGACTCTAAACTCTTCCGTGACTCTTGATCTCCAAATGTGGTATCAAGAGTGCGACAGGCAAGCAAAAAACCTCCTATACCCCATGTGCATGGCTGCACACTGAGTCTAAGGGGATTTGCAGCACACTCTACTTCAGAAAAGTTTTGCTATTTGATTCCTTAAAAACCTAGGGGGATGAAGTGTAGAGTAAGAAACCAAAAATATGAAGAGCAAATCTAAAATCACAGGATTTATTTCTAACGTTATTTGCCACATCTGCAACTTCCACAAGCAAGAATTCACCTGTATTTATCATTTTCCTCTGAAAAAGAGATTGCCTGAGTAACAGGATAGCTCATCCTTTGGTCTTTGAACAGCAGGCTGTCTAAGGCAAGAGATTCGCACATTCACACCCCTTTAAACCAACTCAAAGGACTATAGGGCAGGAAAAAAGCTTCTGCCAGACCAAAAAGCAACATACTGACCACCTAAAGAGATGCCCAAAGCATCCTCCAGCTGAGACTGAGGGACATGAAGCCGTGGGTGCATAGCTGCAGCACACAGAGCTGTAAGGACACCCAGCAACATGGGGGTCCCTCTTCCTGCACACACAGACACAAAAACATCCCAGAAGCTGGTGCCAATCCTCAGCAAACCCACTGGAATTGTGTGCTGCAGTCAGCCAGACTCACCCCAGCACAGCATCCTGGGCTCGGCCTGTCACTTCCAGCTCTGTGGTCCTGGGAGCCAAGCAGCCCTGGAAGAAGGGACAAACAGCTGATGACACCTGTATCTGCCCACGCAGGTGCCCCGAGTTTACATCGGCCTTGAGACACTGATACTATTAAAAGCCAGCAGTCCCCGCACTGTGGGCTTGGGAGGGTTAAAGCCATGCACACATTCAGGCACCACCGGCAGCCCTCACAGCACCTCCCTGGAGCCTGGACTCCACCCCACAGCCCGGCCCCAGCGGGCTCCAGCCCCACAGCCTGCTACCAACAGCGCTTGGACTCCAGCTTGGATCAATGGGGCACGGGCCCTACAGCCCGCCATGAGCGGCCACAACCCCACAGCCTTCACGAGGGGATCCCCACCCTAAAGCCCATCGCAGGCAAGTTTTAGCCCCACAGTCTGTCAGATCGAAATCGAGACGGCACAGCCTGGGGCCTTGGGCTGGGGAGCCCACAGCCTGGGGCCCCACAGTGGGGCAGGTTTCGGCCCCACTGCCCACCACGGCGGTTCGCGACTCCAGCTCCGAATACAGCCCCCTCAGGCAGCGGAGCCGCCCCCCGCCATGAGCCCGCGCTTTAACCCTCACACCGAGACACGCCCCCAGCCCCCTTCCGACGAATGGGCGGCTCTAAATCAGCATAAACCGCAGTGCGCGCTGGGTAGCGCCGACGCCTCACCCTGAGCTGAAAAAGTCGCCTAAGTGAGGCTATATAAGTAACCCGAAACGTCCTTGCAGGCGTCCGGGGGAAGCTCACTGCCGAGGCCAGCCACGGGGTGCGCGTCACCCGCGCCCCGCCTCGGGGAAGGTCTGAGGGAAGGGCCGCCCGCGGCCCCAGCAGGGCCCCGCCCGCGACGGGCGGGTGAGCCACCAGCAAGGGGGGGCGCCGCGCGGGCCGGCCCGGGCAGGAGAAGCCGCAGCGGTTCCCCCGCGAACCCCGGCGGATGCTCGTGGCCCCGCGGTGCTTTGAGACAGACTCACGGCCTGCGCGCTGAGTCCAATGGGTGAGGTGGGGCAGCGCCCCATAACCCAATTCAGACTACTCTCCCCCGGACACCTTTTTTTCCTTTTCCATCCTTCCACCCTCCTACCTTCCCCTCACACATCAATACTCCACTCCCACCCCTGTTTATTACTGACTTCCGACACCCCAAACCTGGGGGCCAGCAGAGGGCAACAAAGATCGTTAAGGAGCATTGTGAAGAAAGGCTGAGTGGGTGAAGAGGCAACTGAGAGGGGACTTCATTAAAATAGCTGTGTATAAATACCTAAATGTTAGCAAAGAAAGCTAAAAAGAAATAATGGACTGGACTGCAGGGACCACACGTAAGGGATGACAACAATGAGTTATACAAACCAGATGTAATTTTTGTGAAGGAGGAAGGTAGAGAGAGGCCTGGGTTCCCACCTGGGTGGCCAAACCCCTCTCCCAGCCTCACAACCCCCATTTAATGACTTTTAAATCCAGAAACCTCCCCCTTATTTTACAACACCCTCCACCAAGCAGGTGCAACCGCTGCTACCCCATCCAAAATAACCACAGACACCATTTTTTGTTAAAAAAAAATTCCTGTAATTGGTTTTTGCCGTCTGCACCCACCACCTCACAGTGGGTTGGGGTAGCGATGCCGGGAAAGCAGCCTGGGTTGGGTGGGTCGGGCAGCAAGCTGGGAAACACAGAGAGAAGTGTTGTGAGCAATGGGCTGTACCCCAAAATGTTGATTTGCCATCATCAGGATACCTCCATATGCATTCTCCCTACATTTCATACCCTCCCAGCACTGTCCTCCCACAACTGATTTACTTATAAAAAACCCTTATTCCCACGACTGGCATCGCCTAAACCCTCCTGCCCTCAGCAGACCACCTGAAATGTGGCACCACCCCAAAATCCAGGAGACACCTCCTCCCCAAAGTCAGGAGCTGCCCCCCCCTCAGGGAAAATGCTCTCACCTGAGAGACCTGGGCAGGGTTGAAGAGAGGAATTGAAGCCAATGGTGGGAGAGGTCCAGGGTAGGGAGTCTGGAAGGGCAGAAGGGAGAGAAACTTAAGATACACAAGCAGAGAGGTATCCTGGACACCCCATCACACATGGATACGCTTCCCTCACCTGCTGTCCTGCTGACTGCCTTCCATCCCCTTCTGATGAGCCTTTCCCCTCTGCAGACACTGGACTAACAGCAAAGGCACTTTCACCCTGCATTCCTCCTAGGGCCAACAACCAAAAACAAAAGCCAAATTAAAATTAAGAGGAGAAACTTCTAAAAGGCTGGTGGGGGAGAGAGGTGAGGGAAACCGTGCGGTGTTTACCAGGGTTTCTGGAGAGAGGCTGAGCCAAAGGGTTTGTCCCAGCTGTGAGAGGGGCAATGGATGGGGATGGCGATGTCCGCTCCTGAAATCACATCCACCCATTTAGAGCAGAATCTCCTTGAGTTGGGAGAAGACCTCTGCACCAGATACCACACCAGGCTTTTGGGGTACCCATTCTGCACCCATCCTGCTGCAGAGGTACCCCAGGAGCTGCAGGAAACACAGCTAAGGAGGAGCTGCAGGGTCAGGGCAAGCAACTCTGGCACAAAACTAAACCTGCCCGAGGGTTCAAAATTAGGCAGGAGGCTCTAAGCCAAGCCCAGGTACAGCCTGAGGGGCCAACATCCATGGGTCCCCTTCTGTTCTTCACCTCCTGCTGGTTTTAGAAGAATATCCTGACAGTTTTTGCTCTGGGACTGTAGGTCATTCTCTACCAGGAAGAAATTTCCAGGGGAGGTTCTTGCTCCAAGCCCCACTATCAGGGATGTAACGCCTTGTGGAGCTGGCTAGGTCTGGGATGACCACGCATGGCTGCTTCCCCCTCACTGCTGCACTTCCAATTAAAGAGCTTTTTCCTTCCCTGCATCTCCTAAAACCTGCCAGAGCAGTGCCGCTCACAGCTGCTGTGTTCCGCTCCAGCGGAGGGCAAGCGATCCCTGCAGAGTTTGCCAAGGGCTTGGATGACCTCATGGATCAGAGAGGCTATATGAATTTACAGTTATTATTAATTGAGGATTCACTTCCAGGCTAAAAAGGGCTCCCAGTCCCACTCTGTCCCCACAAAGAATGGCCATGGCCCCTGCACGAGGACAGAGGGAGAAACAGTGGGAGATGGGGAGATGTGTCACCCATTCTCACACTGCATGTCACCAGGGACAGGATGGCTTTTTGTCCCCTACCTGTGATCCTGGTGTGGGAGAGTCTGAGTCTGTCTCAGACTCAGCTTTGGGAGAAGTTTCCTTGGTGGGTTTCGACCGAAACCAGCCAAACCACCTGAATCCAGAGCTCTGGGAAATGAAAGAAAAGAATGGAAAGGGATAAGAAGGGGTGGATGCCAGGATCCTCCAGGTGCCAGCACCATTTTTCCAGGGGCAGGGTTGGCATCAGGGACAGGCAAGCTCAGCGCACGAGGCTCATGATGGCTCTGGCATGTTCACCTTGTCCTCCTCTGGCTTCACGGCCTCTGCCCTCTCTTTGGCAGTGTCCTCATCTGCGCTCTCCAAGGAGGTCCGGCTGTCCCCCAGGGAGACAGTGGAGGTCTCCGAGACAGTCCGAATCCTGGTCGGTAACTCATCCTGCCATCAGACATGGAAGCTGCCGCATGCTGTTCCCACAGGAGCTGCACTGGGCATGGTCAGAGCCCCCCTGGGACTGCTCCACACCCCGATTAGTGGAGAGCATCCCTAGGGACCCCCACATGCCTTACACAGCAAGAGCACCCACAGCAGGGCACAGCTTTTGGCACAGTGATGCAGGGATTCCATGCGAGTTCAGTGCATGGAAGGGTGGCTCAACACATCCCAGATCCAGCCAGAAAACTCAATGAGATGGTCTCCCTGGCCCCTCTGACTCACCTGCTCTGCGGGGAGGGCTGGCTGCTCCCCTCCAGGGGACATCCTGGCAGCCCAGGGCTCCCCAGCTTCTCCTGTGGAGCAGAGGGAAGGACACAGTCAAGTCTGATCCGTGGAGCTATGGATTTATCCATCAGAGCTATTTCCAGAGCTTCTACCATGCCCCTCTCCAGAATACAGCCACCCATGTGGTGGCCAAGATGTCCCCCAAGAGATCCAAAAGGCCATTTTGGTCCCTGTCCCTGCCAGCACCAGGGAGTTAGTGGCAGTGCATCTCAAGGCAACTTCTAAAGAAGAAATTCTTTGCTGTGAGTGGTAAAGCCCTGGCACAGGATGTCCAGAGAAGCTGTGGCTGCCTCATCTCTGGAAAGGTCCAAGGCCAAGTTGGATGGGGCCTGATCTAGTAGAAGATGTCCCTGCCCGTAGCAGGGGGTTGGAACTAGGTGATCTTTAACATCCTTTCCGAACACAAACCATTCTGGGATTGTGTGATTTTTGCAGGGAAACAAGGCTGCAGCACTTACCTGCTGGCAGCACTGGCTGTGGAGGGGGCTCAGCAGAATCATCTCCCACAGGGGAACGTGTCCCTTGGCCGAGCACAGGGGGCTGCAGGTCTCTTCCAACGCTGGGCAGTGGAGGTGCCACAACCTGAGCAGGTGCTGGGGACCTGAGGGACACGTCCTCCTGGGAGCTCAGTCCCTGGGGTGGCACAGGCTCAAACCATTGGTCGTACTGGTAGCCTTCACTCAAGAGGGTATCATTGCCAGGCTCTTCATCTGCAAAAAGAAAACACACCTCAGGAGTTTACAGTTTTTGTAATGTTTATAATTCTACTGGGCTGTTGCACAGATTTGTCCCCTTCTCCATGATACTTCAGCAGGAGCTGGGGGAGTGAGGAAAGACTCCAGGGACCAGGCAAGAGAGGAGGTTGGACACAGCACAGCAACAGGAACCTTCCAGAGGTTTCAAGGAAGGTGGGCTGGGAAAGACCAGGGGAAGCATTTTTAAATCCTTGGAATGTACCTGAGGTTATAAATGAACTCAGAAAGGGAATGCTATGGAAGCAAAGAGCCAAAAAGCAGCGTGCACCAGCAGCTCAAAAGAGTCTGAGGTCTCCAGCCTTTTTCCCCACTCCTGCTTGCACACCCTGAGCAGGAAAGGTTCACCAGGTAGCCTTCATTCCTGTTCCACAGCAGCACCCACCGATGAGTTCCTTGCTTTAAGCAGATTTATTCAGGGTTGGGAATTTTTTGTTTGAAAGGCAAGTTAGATTTGTTTTATTTAAAACACCCATTGGTGACAGTTGTGTGTCCTGCTTTTTCCAGCTTGGCAGCCTCCTGCCAGAACACTGGGCACTGGGAATTTCTCTCCCATTGCTGGGAGACATGGCAGGCAGGACCCAGATCCCATAGGGAAGGATTACAGCACCTCTTGACACAGTGCTATCAAGCCCTTTGCTTTGCTGCCAGCATCACCTCCAGCCCACACAGGACTGGCTTCACACCCATGAGCTGCTCCCACATGGCCTGGAGATGCTCAAAATCCACAAGGAGGAGGATGGATGCTCAAACCCATGCTGCCTGGCAAGCTCAGCTGGAACAAGTCAGGGAGGGCCATGTGGATCCCAACTTGGCAGCTGATTTCGGTTTTGTCTTTCCAAGATGGATGGATTCAGCACCAAGCCAGCTTTCTCTGCATGCAGGTCCCTCAGGTGGTGGCTCTGGATGGCCTTCACAGTGAAGAAAAGGGCCAAGCATAGGGAAGGTGAGCTGTGGAGACCACATGGAGCAGACTGGCTGCTTGGAGAAGCCAAGCCAATGGGATCATCATACCTCCAACTTCCTTCCAGGGAAGGAAAATCATAGCCTTAGCCCTGATAGCAGCAGAAGGCAATCAGGATTGATGATCCTTTTTACTGCCTGGGAGAGCTCTTTGAAAAGGAATTTGGCAGCAGCAGGGAAAGCTGATAGGAAGAAACGGCTTGAAGGAATTAGTTGTGTTTCATCCTGTCTGCACCAGCCTCTGCTCTCCACACTTCAGTGCCAGCATTCCCAGTAGAAAGGCAGATCCAAGGAGCAGGGGACTGTGTAGGAGCACCCTGCTGATGGAGGTGGGTGTGAAGCAACACCTGTCCCTGAATTCTCCTCAGTGGGACATCCCAATGGATGCCTGCCCAGCTGGGAAAGAAAAGCGCCCCTTCTCTTCCCTTAATACCGGGGCATGGTTGCATCCTGATATCTCTGGGCCCTCTGGGTGGGTTGGCACAGGAGGGGACTCTTGGGGTCACCAAAAGGCCAAGCAAAGGGATCAAAGAGGCAGCAGGGAAGGAAAAATGCTGGGTCTTCAGCAACAGGCATCCTGCAGCCTGGCAACACAGCAGAATGAACTCCCTCCTGAATCCTTTTGCTCTCTAAGTGTGAAATCCCTTTAGTTCAGCTCCAGTTTGCAACCTCACAGGACTGCCTGGGAATGGGGCCGTCTCCCCTGAGGCTCAGCTGGGAGGCTCATCCAGCACCCACCCCCAGCTCCTCTTCTCCTCCCACGGCACCCACAGGAGCCCAAAGATGTGGTAATTAGGCCCAATTACTCAGACTTTGTATGAGGACACGAGCATCGAGCCCTTGCTTTGCAGCCCATGCCTGAGGGATGCACCCAGGCAGGAGCAGCCTGTGAGCTCTGGGGGATGCAAGGAGCAAGGAGCTGCTGCTGGTAAAAACTCCAGGGATTGGGAAGCTGCTTCCCAGCCCGTGTCAGCACAGTTCTAGGCAGGGAGAGCCCACAGGGGAGACCACAACCTGCTGCTTTGTTTTATTTACCTGCTGTTGGTAGAACAGCACAGGGCAGCTCCAGCTGGGTGGGTGCCACCTCCAGAGGAAGATCATCTTCCACCTGCAGAGGGAAAACATGATAAAATGGATAGGAGAAAGGATGGCACAGGACAAAGACTAAGGAAACCATGAAGCCAGTGCAAAGGAAAGTACAGTGCTTGAGGATTTGGGGCTCACAGCCCACCCCAGGCTGCAGGAGAGACCCACACCAGCATGGACACAGCTCTTTCCCAGGAAGTGAGAGGAGCTGCAGCACCCCTGAGAGCAGGCATGAGGGGAAACGAGATGGAAAAGGCCACAAAACCAAAAGCAGATGTGAAATCTGAATGAAGAGCATTAATCCAAGCACCAGACCATGGCTAAAAGACCCAAGAGAACACCCACAAGGTGACACCCCACCAGTGACCTCTGCAATGTCCTCCCTGCAAAGGGTGACCATCACTCACCCACCAGCCCCTGCCTGCCCTCCTTGAGCCAAAACAGGGAGAGTTTTGCCCTGTGTGAAGCTCTGCAACCCTCAGGCACTGCAAGCCCCTTGCTCCCACTGAATCTGCAGGTCCCAGAGCAGAGACCACATCTCGGAGCTCACAAGCCAAAGAAGAACAACAGGTTTGGAGCCTCCATCCCCTCCGATTCAGAGAAGAGGAGGAGGATGCTCCTGCAGACAGACCACAATACAGACCAGCTGTCCCACTGCATCCTCGCTCCTGCTTACCTCCCACTCCCGGCAGCAGGCTCGGAGCTGCTCCAGCCAGTCAGGCTCCAGCGCCTGGTCCTGCTCCGGCATCTCCAGGAGCAGAGGGTCAGAGAGCTTCAGCCTCTCAGCCAGCTGCAGGGCCAGGGGGACAGCAGGGATTATCACAGATCCACAGGGATCCAGCAGACAGGCTCAGGAAAACAGCATCATTTTGTAATACGGGGGTAAAATGACACCATCCTCTTGTGCAGGATTTATTCCCTCTCCCACACCACCACAGGGGCACCAACCCATCCCATGCCCCACAGTCTCAGCAGGGATGGCTCAGCACCTCCACAGAGATGCCAAAAAAATGTGTCAAAGATGCTCCCCTCATCAGAGACAGGTACCCATCACCATCCTTTTTCCCCCTGAGGAAAATGAGTGGCTTTAGTCCCCCCTAACAGCCATCCTGGGGCACGGCCAGGTTTGCAGGACACCCCACCAGCAGCCATGGAAAGAGCCCAGCTCCCAGGGGAGTTCATCAGCTCCTCACCTACCCCATGAGGATGGATGGGAGCTGCTGTTTTTTCTGATCTGCATTTACAAATCTCTGAGAAGATTTCACAGCCTCCCAGGCTTGTCCTGATGCTAAAGAGTATTTTCTTAATATCTAAGTGAAATCTTCCCTACTGCAAATTAAGCCTCTCTATCCCTGCTCCCATGGGAGCTGTGAGAGGAGCCAGGCAGCATCCCCCATGAGCAGCCTGCCTGCAGGAGGGCTGTTATCACATCCCTCTTACCCCTTTCTCCCCCACCATATCTTGTCTAGAAGAAATAACCCTCAGGCCTTCTTCAGAGGTCATTTTCCCCTCAATCTCTTATCACCCCAGCTCTCCACTCCCACACTCACTCCAATTTAGCCCTGTCTCCACATGCAGCAGCCCAAACATGCCCCAACCAAGACCCCTGAGACCCCAGCATGGAGGGATTATCACCTCCTTGTCTCAGATATGCCAGTTGTACTCTCACAACCCAGAATAACACTATCATATTGGTGAGTTGTTTGGTTTTTTTTTTTTCTTTTGTAACAGCATCCTGTTATGCTGCTGCTCAGTATTTTTTCCATGCTCCACTATCTCCCCCAGGTCCCTCTCTGCAGTATTGCTGCTGTGTTTCATTTCTCCTGCAGAAGAGGGGTCTGTGCTGCCCTGGCTGCAGCCACCTCTGACATGGGACTCCAGCTGGGAGCAAGAGGCTCTTCTGGGGCAACCCAGGTGAGATGTAGGGCTCCCTGCAGAGCTAATTCCCTGACTGAAGGAGGTGTTTAGACAAGGATCCAGTTTTAAGACAGCTGGGTGAGGGAAGATGGCACTCAAAGCACCTTCATCCCAATCTTTACTGAATTTTTTTCTTGCTGATATCAGCCCATCAGCACCCTGATCTAGTGGAAGGTGCCCCCATGGCAGAGGAGCTGGATCTAGATGATCTCTAAGGTCCTTTCCAACCCAAACCATTCTAGGATTCTTAGGGATTTCTCGAGTTTCCCCTGGCTACTTCACGCTCCCTTATCTTCAATGCTTTGCTACAAGGCTGCCACCTTGAGGGCCACCAAAAGCCACCCAGAGGTGACTCAGCCACCCTCCACAGCCACACAAGACTCAGCTATTCCTTCCTGCACCAGTCCCCAGCAGCCATTTCTTTCTATTCCTGAACTTTAAAAAAAAACAAACTCTAAACCAGCACAAAACAGACTTCCCAGCTCCGTGAGGTTACAGCAAGACAGGACCTGCACAGCTGGACCCCAGCTTGGGACTGGGAATGGCCACGAGAGCAAAGTAACCCAGCAGCCAGCCAGGAGCCTGCACTACCTACAGACCCACTGTCCCACCTCTTTAGAAACACACCTATGCTCATCCTAAATCAATCACAGGAAAAAGGAAATTATAAGCATGATTACTCCTAAACGGGGGGAACGTTTAATCCAAAAGCTAATGTGCACTTTGATCCAGTATTAATGAACCAGCACCTGGTTGTATATCGTCCCCAGCTTCAAAAGAGGGGAAGTCTTAATCAAACACTAATGTGTATCATAATTTGTAACACAGTCTAGAACATCAAAGACAAGAGCATCTACGAATGCACTAGTTTTTCAGATGAAAGTGTTTTCTCCCAGGAGAAGCATTATCCCCAGCAGAATGGCAGATCTGAGAGGCTGTTAGGCAGTAAATAGACTTGGATGATGGGGTGAGGAAGCAGTGCCAGCCAAATTTGGGGTGAACTCAGCAGCACCCACTTTGGACAGGCATCTTGCTGCCCCTCACCTCACAGCACCATGGCTTTAGCACCTTTCACAGAATCACAGAATGGTTTGGGGTTGGAAGGGACCTTAAAGCTCATCTTGCTCCACCCCCCCTGCCATTTGCAGGGACACCTTCCACTAGACCAGGTTGCTCAAAGTCTCATCCAACCTGGTCCTAAAAGCTGGAAGAAGGTGACAAGCAGCCTCAGCACTGCCCTGGTCTTGTGAGAGCCCCACCTTCCTGGGGGACCTGGGACACTTGGCCTCGCCCCTCTCTGCCCCAGCCCCCTGCTCAGGATGTAGAGGGGCTGCACATGGTTGGGCCATGCTCCCTCTCAGTGTCACCCCAGAACACACCCCTCAGGAGGTGAAGAGAATTGTAGAAGATGTGCTGGAGGGGAAATGTGCAGACTTCTTAAGTCTGTGACATTTAGAAGTTCAGAATACCCCTCCAGACTTAAAAACATCCTTTGTTTCCAAATAACTCTGCTCCTACTTGGCAGTCAACATAATACCTTTGTTTTCTACCCTAAATCCTTGGGGATTAGAAACCCTGTGGAAGTGTTGGCTTTGCTGTACTCTGCAGCAAACCCTGGGGGGCTGCTCAGAGCTGCCAACCACCCCCACCCCAGCAGGCCCTGAGCAGATATCAGGCCCTGGTCGGGATGCAGGAGGTCCAGACTCACCCTCACCACCTGCCGCGCCAGGACGGGGTGCGCGGCCGGGTCGCGGCACAGGAGCGCGGTGGAGATGTGCTCGCAGTACTGCAGGGCCTGGGCTGGCAGCCCGTGGTCGGCCAGGCGGGAGGCATAGAGCAGCTTGTACACCTTGGGAGAGGGAAGCAGAGCAGCCACGGGTAGGAGCAGGGAGATGGATGAGGCTGTGGGTGCCCTGTGCCATGGCACATCACCCCAGCGTGACACGCGTGCCTCACATCGTGCACCCAGAGGCCACTTGCAACCTGGGGCCACTTCCACCCATCCTCATGGAGGCATCCAGCCCCAGCTCCTCGAAAAAGGCAGCTTCAGAGAATCCTAGAATGGTTTGGGTTGGGAGGGACATTACAGCTTGTCCAGTTCCAACCCAGGGACACCTCCCGCTGGACCAGGTTGCTCCAAGCCCCATCCAGCCTGGCCTTGAACACTTCCAGGGATGTATCCATCCAAATTCATAGTGCCCAAGGCAGCAACAGCTGGATGCTGCTTTGCAATAGGAAAAGCTCACCTGTTACCCAGAGGGCAGGAAGGCAATGAGAGCTGAGCAAGCACTGATCAGACACACTGTGCCGCCCAAAATCTGCCCCGCATGAGTCTCTTGGCCAAGGCAAACTCCTCATCATTCCCAAAGCCCAATAAGGGGACAAGCCTCAGGAACAGCTTGAATTCCAGGCTTCAGGGAGATGGGTGCATATTTTGGGGCATGTCTGAGCTCCTGCACAAGATGTAGTTGAGCATATCCACTACCTGGAAGGAGAGCAGGAAGGAGGCGGGCTGTCGTAGGTGCTGGCAGTACTCGAAGATTTCCATCCTCTGGATGGCCTCTGTTCTGGCAAACTGGGAAAACGCCTGGCTGCAGAGGAGAGGGGCAGGGTCAGCGAGCAGGAGCAGAGCTCCCTCCCCAGATACCCCCACACAGAGCACACATTAGCAGCAGTGAATATAAAAAGTGAGATCCCAGGGATGGGGAAAACGTGGCACAGGTGGCTCTGGCAAGAACTCCAGCCTCCAGTGCTTGCTCACCGGTGGCTGCTGCCCAGCAGGGCCATGCGATCTGCCTTTGCTCCAAAGTAACCAAAAGGAATATCTGCCATCAGGTAGCAGAAATGAGCTGCTTCCACTGCTCCCTTGCTGGCTGGATGGGAGGAAAAAGACAAACAATTAGAAACATCACCACAGCTTTGCTTTGGAGGTCCTCAAAATTATGCAAAAATGCAAACCCTCACCTTTCTCCCCATGCAGACCCTGATCCCTCCCCTGTCCCTGTTTTTTGTCTGTTTTCCTCAATTAATGCTTTTTGTTTCAGGAGGTTTCAGTTCAGTGGTGGAACTGGGTGGGTCTAAGCCAGGCCAGCTCCATCTCTTGAGGAGTATTGGCATAAAATCCCACCACTGGGAGCAAGGCTCGGTCCCTGCAGTTACCCACACCTTCCCTGGGCCCAACTGCTCCAGGAGGCTCCACAGGAGCAGCTAATGGATGTGCCTGATTCATCTGAGGATCCACTGGTACCTCAGCCATTCCATGTCTCAGTGGGGACACACACGGTGACATTGCAGGGCCCGCCCCTGTAACATCTGTTTCCACTGATCCCAGCTCACCCAGAGTGTCTCCCATGGTGACAATGGCTCTCTGGTTCAGCTCCATGTCTCCAACCTTGTTGGACAGCATCACAGCCAGGTGGGGCCTCCAGTCGCCCCACGTGGCATCCCCGCAGCACTGGGGGGAGAGGAGGAGAGCGAAGGTGAGCAGAGATGGTCACCAAAAGATGGGTGTCACAGGCAGGTGACAGCACAGGGGGGAACACATGCCAGGGCCAGCCTCTTGCTCACAGACCAGTGCTGCCTGAGGGATCCTTCCCGACATGAGCTGGAAGAGCGTCTGCAGCGGGTCATTGGTGGCCAGTGTGCTGGTGAACCTGTGAGGAGACAGCAGAGAAGGGCTGCACCCCAGGACACCAAACCTTCATTCACCTCCCAGAGCACATCCCAAATGCCCCAGGAAACTGATGTCTTGAGGGGTTTCCCAGAGAATCCAAGAATGGATTGAGTTGAAAGACAACTTCTAGTCTAACCCTCCTTCCATAGGCAGGGACACCTTCCACTATCCCAGGCTGCTCCAAGCCCAGTGAACCTGGCCTTGGACACTTCCAGAGATGGGGCAGCAGCAACTTCTCTGGACAACCTGTGCCAGGGCCTCCCCACCTTCAGAGGGAAGAATTTCTTTCTAACATCCAATTTAAATCTACCCTCCTTCAGCTCAAACCATTCCTCCCTGTCCTATCATTCCATGCCCTTGTAAATAGGAGACAGAGAGGATCACCATCCTCTGGGAAAGATGATCTGTATTACCTTCAGAGCAGGCAGGTCTCCAGGACAACACTGCATAAAACCTCCTTAAAAGGATTTGGGTTCCACAAGACAGAAAATTTCTGCTTAACTCTCCCTGAAGGGATCAACCCAATCCAGACTAAGCACATTAAATTCCACCAGAAAATGCTCATACGAGTGGGGTGAACAGCTGGGACTAGGCTGGATCACAGTGAGGATGGTTCAGCTCCCCCTGCCCCGTGGCTGTCTTTGCTAGGACAGCATGGGCAAAGCCAAAGACAGAATAAATTAACCATCCCTCTCCAGGGAATGGCTTTTCCAGCCCCCACACCTGGTTTCTCCTGTCCATTGGGAAGTCTGAAGGACTCAGGCCTATCTGGATGCCTTCTGTCCCCTTTGCCCCCTCTGGAAAGGCTCCAGCTGGAATCAATGCTCTTTTCCAGTTTGAAAGGATAGCAGCCATGGAAAGCCAGCCATGAAACATCATACCTTGCTTGAGCTTCTCCAACTTACCCAGTGAGGACCCAGCTGTACGTCCGAGGGTCCATCTTGCTAGACAGGAACAGGGCATGGCCCCACAGCTGGTTTCTCATGGCCCAGACCAGAGCATCCTGCAGTTGAGGGGGAGAAGAAATAGGGTTTGCACCAACTCTGCTTCCCCCCTCTTCTGCTCCCCCAGCTCAGAGAAGAGTCCCAAAAACTGCTCTGGCTTTAATTAGCATCTTCCAAAAATCTCTTCCACGTTCAACTCTCTTCCAGGTCCCTTTGTCCTTCTACCTTGAAAATTTACAAGAACTTGGACCTTCAAGGCAATGTTGTGTCCCCTAGATTTCCAGGTGTGCACTGCCTGTTAGCTCTCAGTGCCATGGGATCCCAGTCTGGACACCCAAGCTGCAACCCTCCTCTCTTCTCCTTGTGCCTTAGGTCTCCTGTGAGATCACATAGCTGCAAATGGGTTTGGAACAAGATGACCCTTAAGGTCCCTTCCAAAGCAAACCATTCTAAGACTCCTTGAAACTAAATGTGGTATAAGTGCTGGTAAAAGCTTCTGCATCTTGTCTCCACTTGGGTCCCCCATCCCAGTTCCCAGTGGTGGGAAACACCACCACTGGTGACATAAGCTCTGTTGTACAAACACAGCTTGGAGGGTTGATCTCACAACCACAGCTTCCTTCTCTACCACCCTTCCCTTTAAAACCTGCCTGAAGAGGCCAACAGGTCCAACAAGAGAAAAACCTTCAGCCCCTCATCCTGGATCCCACTCACCACTTACTTTCTTCCTGCCATAGTAGAGGAGCTTGGTGAACTTCTCCACTATCTGTGCCTGTGTCTCCACGACGGGAGGGACCTCCCCGGTGATGAGGTCCAGCGTGCCCGGCTGGCGCGATGCCCACTCGTCGTCCGCCAGGCCCACCAGGCTGGGCGCAGGGTCCTGCCTCTTGTACTTGTCCTGGCGCCTGCAGTCCTGCATCAGCAGCTCGGCCGCGTCCGAGCCCACCATGGACTGGGAAAAGGAGGGAATGAGGCACGTGGAGGTTGCCCCGCCAGCAAAGGCTGACTTCCAGCCTGCCCCCTTCTCACACCTGTATCCTCTTCCCAGTACATCCCCACAACAAGACCAGCTTTGGCCACCAGCACGCAGGTTTGGAAGGAAAAGGACTCAGCACAATTAGCAGGACCTTCACAACACTCCCCTTCATGACTTCATCCACCTGCTCCCAACAAGCAGACTGGATTGGGTGTATTTCAGTGGATTAAGGGAATGGCCCCTGTTTAAGTGCTGGCTCCTAGATGAAGGTGGCACCAGACCCCTTCATTGGGCTGTTGGTAGTTCCCAAGGACAAAAAGCAATCATGGAGAAGGATTTCCTCCAAATATCCAGGCAGCATCAGACTGAGAGATATTGGTATGGAAATCAGATCCTCTTAAGGATCACCCCTTCCCCCCAAAAATAGCAACTGGATCAAGAGACACCTAAGGGACATATTATTTGTCTCATTTCCAAGATCAGAAGGGTCATCCACTTCCATGGGATACCTACCCCATTCTGCCTGCAGAGGAGGACCAGGAGTTTCCAGAGGAGAGAGGAATCTCTGCCCCTCTGTGTTGAGAAATCACAGCCTGTGGATATCTTCTGCTGGCAAAACATCATCACATCCACCTTGTGCAGATCTTCCCTACAGCAGCAGAAAGAAGCATCAAAGAAACCCAAGGCAAAGCAATCCAGGGCATCATTCAGGCTCAGTCCCCAGGTTCACTGATGGGGATGCCAAAGATTGCAAGAAAGAGCTGGAGGAAAGAAGACCCCCAGTACCAATGACCACTTTTAAGTTCAAACACACTCAAATTTATTGTGACTCTTAGCAGATCTCTGTGTTCCAGGGGTGAAAAGCACATTTCAAACCCACTCTTTGCCCTCCTGATAATATTTTCCTCCATCCATCTGCAAAGCAACTGTTTGGATTTTTCTGTGCACCCATTACATCCATGGATGTCCAAGGCTGCAGAAGCAGGCACAGTCTGTGCTGGAGGCAGAGTGGAGAGTCACTCATGTGACCACAGAAACCCTTTGGGACTGAAACAGAAGCCCTTAAGCTATGTGCAAGCAGAAGTGCTGCCATACAATAAAATAACCACACAGTTAGAAAGAAAGGGTGGATGAGACAGGAGAGAAACTGCAGGTGGAGATGTTGATCCTGACTCAATCATTCCAATGTATTATATGGAGATTCCTGATGTACCCTTTGGCACAAGTGGTAACCCAGAATCAAAGAATGGTCTGAGGGTTGAAAGGGAGCTTAAAGCTCATCTAATCCAACCCCCTCTGCCATGGGCAGGGACATCTTTCACTAGGCCAAGCCCTGTCCAGTTTGGCCTTGAACACTTCCAGGGATGGGACATCCACTGCTTCTCCTGGCAACCTGAGGCCTTACTATCCTCACAGGGAAGAATTTCTTCCCTATATCCAACCTAAAGTTCTCCTCTTTCAATCTGCACTCTTTCCCCTTTGTCCTGTCTCTACAGTTCCTGACAATGAGACCCTGTCTGGCTTCCTTGTAGCCATCTCAGATACTGGAAGGTGTGTGATGTCTCCACACAACCTTCTCTTCTCCAGCCCCAACTTCCTCAGCCTGTTTCCATAGCAAGGTTGCTCCAGTCCCTTTTTATCCTCCTCTGGACTTGCTCCAACATTTCCATGTCCTACTTATGCTGGTGGCACCACAACTGTTTGCAGCAGCCCTCCAGGTGGGTCTCACAAGGGCAGAGTACAGGGGGAGCTCCAGATCTTCCACCCAGCTCCTGTGTATACACAGCTCTTCTGCTTGGTAAATCTTTTTCCTTTTCTCTCCCTGTTTGTGTTGGGAGTGGCCAGAAATAGAGACAGCCTGATGCAACACACCCTGATTCATCCCCAGGCTCACACTGGATGAAGGGTCTGACCCTGCTGTGGCTCAGCCATATCAGGGGACAAAAACCTCAGGGAAAGCAAAGTCACAGGTTGACCCAGGGCTTTAGACATCCAAAGAAACACAAAAATATATCATTTTCCTGAGACAAAATGAGTACAGAATAAGGTCAGATGTATAAACCACACTAAACCCACATCCTATGAATATTCAAAAAAAACGTCCCACGATCCAAACTAACCCACACTGCATGAAAAGGGCTGGGATCCCAACCTGAACTTAGACATGGCCTTTGTAGGTAACTCAAAACCACAGGGACCCTTTCAGTCTGCCTTGAGCTCACGTCTCCTCATAACAGAGACAGCCAGGAGGACCCAGCTCTTGGACCTGCCTGTGCTGCCATACCTGGCCAGGGGCCCAGGGAAGGCTTGCAGCTCCTCTAGCTCTTCTGTGCCATGAAGGATCACCTAAAAAAACAAAAGGAAATTCAGCAGCTGGACTCCAGCAATCAGCCCAGCCCCATCTGGGCTATTGGAAAGCCAGTGCCTTGGCCAAGGATTCCACAGTGCCAATGAGCCCTGTGCTGTCCTAAGGTAACCACAAAGCACAGACCCTCAGCTGTCACATGGACTCCAGCACTAAGGTCCAGTAAAGAAATGTCTGCTGAGATGGCACCTGCCTCCTTCTGGAGGTAAAATAGGAGACTGGAATGCTGTGGTGGACTCGGGGCATGGACAAGGCCCCTGTACTGGAGCTCCTCAGGAAGATGAGTGGAGTTCTTTGGAGAGGTACAAACCACATCTGTCCCCATGAGCAGGTCACAGGCACCAAGGGTTATGGGGATGAAGGCTGAAAGCACCACCCAGGCACAATGGAGACTCAAAAGTCCATGTGGGATGGACAGAAGATGGAGCAAGGAGTTGGAAGGTTGCTGAGGAGGCTGCTTGGGTTATAACTATATTTGAATCCCTCAGGGCAAGAGGAGCCACTCCAGGGAGGGGACGGGGGGCCTGAAGGGCCAGCTGTGTCTTACCTCCAGGCTGTGCAGCTGGACACGGGGCAGCTGTCCCTCAGCAGGGTGGTGGGGACACACCAGCACCAGGTGGCCCCCAGCTCCAAAGCACAGCGCCGTGTGCAGCTGTGGGAACTTGAGGGGGACTGCTGGGGTCGGGGTGGACACTGAGGGCACCCCTGCAATGACACACAGGCCACTGTGAGCCACTCACGCTGATCACACACCACATCCACTATGGAGGACTTGACCAGGTCCCAACCTTGTCCCCCAACTTAAGTAGCCTTCCACTGACCCCTCCATGCAAGAATTGTCCCCCAAAGCAGCAGATGTGCACAGCAGCTCCTACACCTACCCAGGGAGAGCCCCCAGACCATTCACCACCCCACAGCCCCCCAGTCATGCCTTGTGCCTGCACAACCTCCTTCAGGAGAAGACCAAGCTGAGAGACAGCCAATATCCTACCACCAGCCATTTATTCCCTTGCTTCCCCCTTGTCAGAGCCCCCCATTACACCTCACCTGTTTGTCCCATGTTCCAGGAGCCTGGAGGCACAGGGTCGTAGTGGTCAGCACCATCACGGATGTACTGGCTGAGCTCATGGCTGCTGGAGCTGAGCCCTGACTCGTGGTACTGCAGGAGCAGGTTGGGCTGGCCTGAGGGCTGTGAGGATGGGAGAACACACAAACCTGGCTCAAAAACTAGGGACACTGCTGATTTCCTGCTCCCAGGCACTGGGGCAGGCTCTGCTGCTCCAGGAGAGTGCCCAGCAGGAACAGCACAGGCAGTTCCCATCCGAGCAGCTCACACCCCACACCAGCTTGGATTCACCCAACAGCTTAGAAAAGTAATTTACATCAGGCACAGCTGTAGTCTGGCAGCTTTTCCTAGCCCTGACATAAACTCCTCACCACAGCCAAGGAGATGGGGCTTGGAAACCCAAAAAAGCATCACCCAGGAGCAAAATCACCAGGGCAGCTTTGATTTGATCTTTAAATTTTCTCTTGGCAAAACCCAGCAGTCAGGACACAAGTGTGATGGGGCATGACCCAGTGGACAGAGCTGACAATGACACACAGCTGTCAGCTACCTAGGAAGGACAGAATCATGGAATCATGGATTCATTAAGGTTGGAAAAGCCCTGTGAGATTGAGTCTTACCATTAATCCAGAACTGCCATGTTCACCACTAAACCACATCCCCAGCTGCCACATCTACATGTCTTTAAAATCCCCCCAGGGATGGTGCCTCTACTACCTCCCTGAGCAGCCTATGCCAGGGCTTGACAACCCTTTTGTTGAAGAGATTTTTCCCAGTATCCAACCTAAACCTTCCCTGGCACAGCTCAAGGCTGTTTCCTTGTGCTCTGTCACTTGATATGAGGGAGAGGAACCTGATCCCCACCTGGCTCCAGCCTCCTTTCAGGGGGTTGCAGAGAGTGACAAGGTCACCCCTGAACCTTCTTTTCTCCAGGCTGAGCCCCACAGTCCTCTCTGCCTCTCCTCATCAGGCTTGTGCTCCAGACCCTTCCCTAGGAGAACTAATCCCACTAAGCCTGGATTTCTGTCCTGCTCCTGGCCTGAGCATTCAGCCCTGCACCTGGGGGAATGACACCCCAGCAGATGAGGAGATCATCAACACCAAAAACCCACTGTAATAATCCCCAGGGACAGTCAGGCACCAGTACAACATAGCAGAGGGGCCCTTTTCTCAGCTGGAGTGGGACACATGGATCATTCCCACAATCTCTGAGAGATTCTTGTCCTCCACCCCTGCCCATCTCCAGGTTACCTCTTTGGGCCGACTACCAGCCTCTCCCGAATCACTGCCGAGGGTTCCTTCCCCTGTCCCTTCCCTCCTGCCAGGGGAGGTGCAGCTCTCCTCATAGCAGCTGTTGGTCCTGCAGGTGGGAGCAAAGGGAGACACGCTGAAGGTCTGAGATTTTTGAACCACCCCAAACCTGCTCATTTTGCAGCTTTACCTGTCCTGCCATGGGGGGCCTGTGGCCAGGTTGGGGTGGTAGCCCCTGTAGTAGTGCTGGTCCCGGTAACTCTTGCTGTAAGACTCTCCCTGTCTCAGGTCTAGAGAGAATCAAGATTCAGCATTATCCCACCAGGGCAACAATGAAGTTGCAGAAGAAAAACCAAGAGTCATGGCAATTTGCCATGCCCACTCAGTTTGCTTCCAAATTATCCCAGCACATCGGAATATGATAATGCCTTGTACACCAACAGAGCACCAATGTCATTTTCTCTTTCCTCCCTCCTCTCCTGTTCAGGCCAGAAACAGCAAAGAAGAGGCCCTGGCTGTCCTGACCACACAGCACCATCAAATTTGGGCTGGAACCAGGAATGACATGAGTTTTCAGCTATGGTAATGAAGATCAACCATCCCTTGGGTGGACCTAGCTCCTGCTCATGTGTCCTAAATGCAAACAGGGAACCAGCACTGCACCAGAGCACCACCCAGGAGTGTGGGCAGGAGAGAGAGCCCTGGAAATGTGCAAGCCTTGGGAGAAGAACCCATCCTGGGGAAAGCCTCATTTCTCCTGCAAGCTGCCCCCATCCCCAGACCCAAAGGATGAGCCCATACCTCTGTCAGGCTGCCACCACTGGTGGCTTTGGTAGGGGTAGCCATCCCTGTAGCCAGCTGCAGGATACTGCCAGTGGGGACCTTCATAGCCCTGCCTGGAAAATAACACAACACACTGATCTGGCAAAGAAAGGGTTCTGGGGTCACATCTAGGGTCCCTCCTGCTTGGGACCTCTGGAGGGAAAAAAGGTGATGGAAATAAAGCCAGGTGTCCTGCTTGGTGCCAGGGCCAGAAACTGGTCCAGCATCACACCTGGAAGGAGCAGGAGGAGGTTTGGATGCTTTGCCAACCCCACCTATGAGAAAGCCGTGCACTGCAGTTTCAGGTGATGCCCAGTTTTATGGAATCCAAGAATGATTTGGGTTCAGACAAACCTTTAATGGTCATCTCATTTCGACCCCTTCCATGGGCAGGGATGCCTTCCACTAAACCAGGGTGCTCCAAGCCCTGTCTAACCTGGCTTTGAACACTTCCAGGGATCCATGGGCAGCCACAGCTTCTTTGAGTAACCTGTGCCAGAGCCTCACCACCCTCAGAGAGAAAATTTACTTCTTAATATCCCATCTGCAACACACGACCTCAGCACAAAACCCCACGTACTGACTCCATAATTCACTGAGGGCAATAACTCAGGCAAATCAACCCAGATTTGCTGGAAGCTCTTTCTCAGCACTGAGAGCATCCTCCAGCCCACATTTTATCCTTGCACTCTCCACTGTTTCAGCAGCTGAGCTTGCAGGCTGCCTCTTGCTCCTATATTACCGCTTGTATTTTTATTGTTCACCTTGCACTTAGGAAAAAAGAACTTCATTTAATCAAATCTGCAAGAAAAATGCACCTCGGGGCTGCGACGGAGCTTGTCAAACGGCAGCCACGGAAATCACAGTTTTAAGAGGAAATCAGAGCTGCAAATGCTACACAGCCTTAAATATTGAAGTCAGGGGGCTGCTTGAATAGCTGGACATCACCTAGAGACACGCTGTGTCCCCATGCAGTCACAAGGGCAGGACCTGTGAGCAGTGAAATGGGCAATTCTTGATTTATGGAGGTTTCCACGGGCAGGGATCAAAGGGATCTCACCTGGAGTGGGGCTGGCTGGGGTAGCTGGTGTCACAGGGCTCAGCACGGGAAGCTGGCCGGCGGCTGTCACTCCGGGGCTGCTGGCCCTCATCCCGGGGGTGGCCAGGGAGGTGGCTCCCGTGCCAGGAGCCGGGGCGAGGAGCGTGCCCTGCGTGCAGGAGCTGCCTCCGCAGCGGTGCCGGGGGACCCTGGTGCCCCTCTGCCCATGAGCCCCGGGCTGCCGGCCTCTCCCGGGGCTGGGGCGGCTGCACAGGGGCCCAGGGCTCCATCACAAGCTCCCCAGCAAAATCCTCGCTGGTTTTGGGAAGCTTAAGCCCCAAATGGCTTTGGTGGCCTGCAAATGGTAAGTCACAGTGTGTTTGATCAGCAGCTTCTCAACCCCCTCAAAGCCCCCTTTGAAGCCCATTGCCAGCTACTCTCTGCTTTTTGGGAGCATCCTGGAAACCCAGGATCCTTTCCAAAATGCCCAGAGGCAAGGAGAAGTCATCTCTACATCTTCCTAAACCTGAAGCTCCCCTTAAAACACCAGGATGAAATGGTCTGTCTTTGAAAGCAACAGACATGCATCTCTTCCCAGAACAAGAACCTCAGAATGCTTTGGGTCGAAGGTGACCTTAAAAATCATCTATTTCCAACCCCCTGCCAGGGGCAGGGACACCTTCCAAGGCCCAAGGCCCCATCCAAGCAGATTTTGAACACTTCCAAGAGATGAGGAGTTTCTCTGGGCAACCTGTGCACCGCCCTCACAGGAAAGAATTTTTTCCCAATACCTAAATCTAAATCTCTCCTCTTGCAGTTTAAAACCACCACCCCTTGCCCTATGGCTACAGGCTCTGCTAGAAAATCTGTCTTTATCTTAGAAAGCCCTCTCATACCCAGATAGGATCCTCCTGCACTCCCAGCTGCAAAGCTCCAGCACTCACAGCCCCCTCAAGCTGTGAGAGGGTGAGAAATCCCCCTCACCTCTGTGACACAGCAGTGAAACCCCATTTGATGCACAGCAAGGGAGGGGATATTGGCAAAGCTTTGAGCAGGACGAGGAGTTTTGCTCAAAGAAATGAGCAGTCAGGGAGAAATGGAGGTTTGTTCTCGTGAGCTATGGGATGGGGCAGAAACAGGGATTTCCTCCTGCCTTTCAGCTCCAGCAAGAATTCCAAGCAGGCACCAGGTTTAGTTACAGCAGTCCCATGCGGAAGAGGAAATCCTGAGGAGAGCCCAGGGCTGGGTGAAGCCCCAGCTGCCGGGGGGATGTCACCCACCAAAGTCACCCAAGTCCCCCACCACTACAGGCCTCCCCAGTGCAGGGAGGTGGCCAGATGCTGTCTGAACCCCTCCTCACTCCTCCCCCTCAAAGTTTAAGGCACTTTGGGGTAATTTCAGGACTGGAAGACACACAGGTCTGAACAGAGGTGGCTCAGTTTGTGGCTCTCTAGGTGACATCCAGGTACACCCTTGCCCTAAACAGCCCCCAGCCACAAACATCCAGGCACCCATTCTTTCAGTCCCACCAAGGGCCCACCCCAGTTTTTGGCCAGAGGTTCCCAGCACCATCCTCCCCCCTCACACACCTGCTCAGAGGCTGCCGGGGCCCTTCCTCTGCTCCCTGTTGCCACTTCCAAAGTCCACTTCCACATGGGCCAGTGGGCAAAGGGCAGCCTCTGCTCCTCCGCCCCGCGCCGGCCGCTCGCTCGCTCGCCTCCCGGGGGATCCCCACTGCTGCTTGCATCCTGAGGGTCACCTGTCCCATCACTGGGGTCTCCTCCCAGCCAAGATAAGGAGCACGCAGCCCTCCGAGCTCAAAGAAAGCCAGATATTTCTCCTGGGGAGTTTTTTAATGCCGTGAAGTCAGTTGGAGCTGATAGTGATAGGACAAAGGTGAACAGCTTTAAGCTGTAAGAGCAGAGATTTAGATTAGATGTTAGGAAGGAATTCTTCCCTGGGAGGGTGGGCAGGCCCTGGAACATGGTGCCCAGAGAAGCTGTGGGTGCCCCTGGATACCTGGAAGTGTCCAAGGCCAGGCTGGACAGGGCTTGGAGCAGCCTGGGGTAGTGGAAGGTGTCCCTGCCCATGGCAGGGGCTGGAATGAGATGAGCTTTAAGGTCCTTTTTAACCCCAGCAATTCCAGGATTCTATGAAGTGTCTTCCTTGATACATCCTCACATCTCCTAAATCTTAATAAACAAAACCTGAAAGGTTTAATTCAGACCCAGCCACAGGTCAAGCAAATAACATCCATCCCACCATGTTCTCCCCAGGGCAGAATTTGGGTAGGATGGAGCTGGGCTCCACCCCATCACTGCCTCATCTTGGTCATTAACAGCACTATAATGCCCTTGTTCTCTAAGTGACCAGGGATTCCTGCCTGGAGACCCTATCCTGAACTCCCCATGGCACCTTAAAAACTGAGACAACGAGCAAATTAAGGTAAATGATGTCATAGGAAACCACATTAAAAGCTAGATATAAGGTCCATCATCTGCCACCCAGCAGTTTAGTGATGTCTCACCTTCTCCCCCATTCCCAGAGCCTCCAAATTACCTCCAGTGTAACACTGACTGATTTGGGATTCACAGGCAGGAGAGTTTGCTTTGCATCATGGTGGCACTGTCAGAAACCCCCTCCTTTAATGATGTTGAAAGACTACATATATTATAGCTTCAGACCTTGAAATTTCCACCCTGCTGGGAGAGTAAGAAATTTTCCCTGGTGATCCTGAGAAATAAGCACTCAGTCTCTGCAGAATTCAAGATTTCAAGTAAAAAAATATCCTTAGCACTGAGCCGTAGAGAAATCCGACTGGGAGAAACACAAACCAGGGCAGTGCTGTCTTCGTGCTGCTGAGCTGCTGCAGCAGAATGAAATTAAGCATCTCCTCTTCATTTTACAGCTTCCCTTCAAAACTTCAGCAGGTTTTCAAGTAAAAGGTCTGTTGTGGATGGACCAGGTCTCAGGGGAAGCGAGAAGGGATCCCTAGAAACCATGAGAGTTACACTTTAAAGATACACAAATTGATTGGATATTTCATAAATATAAATAACATAATTCCACTTGGTTTCTGGCTAATAATTTTAGGTTTCTAGCCAAGAGGTGAGTGCTGGATGTTTCCAGCCTGTTTAGTAGCAACAACACCAATCTATACTGGGAGCCTGCGGGGTTCAATCAGCATCACATAAAGATGCTGAAAAGGGGAGTCAATTGAAATTAGATATAAGGAAGGAGTTTTTTAAGAGAGGGTGGGGAGGCCCTGGCACAGCCTGCCCACAGAAGCTGTGGATTCCCCATCCCTGGAAGTGTTCAATGTCAGGTTGGATGGGGCTGTGGGCAACCTGATCTGGTTGAAGATGTCCCTGCTCACTGCAAGGGGAGTTTTAAATGTCCTTTCCAACCCAAACTGCTCCACCTCTGTGATCCTCAGGCTCCTGTTGCCACCATAACTTGGGATTTCAAGGAAGATTTGGGAGCTTGTCTTGCATAAAAGCAGCTGCAGCTTCTGATGCTTGTGTTTGAGTTGTGGGGAAACTCTGTTCCTGCTCTTGCTAGGGAAGAAGAGGTGAGAAACTCTACCAGCAACATAAAGCTTTGAGCAGAAGTGGTTTCAAATGGATGGGGAACACCAACTGAAAGGCAAAATCAGCAAAGTGTGTTGGAAAAAGAAAGAGCCAAAGAAAGGAGCTGGGGAATGAAAAGTGACAGAAGGAAAAACAGAGAAAAAAGGCTGAGATGGGTGAGAAAGAAGGGAAGAAAAGGATAACCTTTCAACGTCATCACATCTAGCCAAGAAATTAGTATTTCAAAGGAGTTGTGGTTTTCTTGGAAATGGAAGCCCTGTGCCCCAGGACTGCCATCAAGCTCACAGGACTATTGCAATGCAGGCAGCATGTGCTACAGATAGCATTTGTCACAGAGCTGAAGGGACACC
Organism: Parus major; assembly: GCF_001522545.3. Classification (NCBI taxonomy): domain Eukaryota; kingdom Metazoa; phylum Chordata; class Aves; order Passeriformes; family Paridae; genus Parus; species Parus major. The sequence continues at coordinate 3,269,024 of NC_031777.1, read as the reverse complement.
GCTATCACGTTAAAACATCACATTTTTCTGCTTTAAAAGATTTCACTGGTGTTGTTACAGTAACAAGATTAGGTGGAAAACATTTTTCTTCATGTCCTTGGTGTATTTGTGCAGCTCCTTGGGGCCCTGATCACAGACAGCTCCAGGCTCTCAGGTCAGTCCCCCATAGCAAACCCAACCTCATCTGAAACCTTTGTAACCCAAGAGTAGAAATTCAGGTGGCTTCAGTACCTGAAGCTATTTGGAGGTGATTTATGTTGTTTCTACTTGGTTCTGAGATGAGGTTTGTTTCTTTTTTTAAGCAGAATGGATAGGAAGCTTTGTTAATCTCTGAGCTCCAGCCCCCTATAAATGTGAAAAATATATATGTAAATAAATGCTTTTTTTATGCAGAGATGTCTTGAGCATCACGCGGGGCAGAAATGCAAGTAGCACCTGAGCTACATAAAATGTGAAAACTCATCTTAAATATTCTACACAGCAAAAACACCAGCCCTGAACGTGCTGCCAGCTTTTGGGACATTTGACAGCCTATTTCATATCACACACAGCAAGAAAACAAAAACCACTCAGGCCTCGGGTTCCCAGACAGGCTGAGCACCTTCCCCATATGGGGAGAGCCCTCACCCCCACCAGTCTCAATGGCAGATAATTAATAATTAGCTTGATTACCCCTCCCAGGCTTGAAGAGAAGGAGCTGTGAGAGCCCCTGCTCCAGATGGGGGTGGCACTTGGAGCTTCCCAGGCCATGGGAATCCTGGTGGGAGGAAGGTCGTGTCTCCTAAAGCAGCTGAGATGGGGTCTGCTCCCACCTACAATCATCAGCACCATCCTGTGGGTCTGACCTGGCCATCGTGGCCTCACTCCACGTCCTGCTGCAGCCACCCCATAAGCTCAAGGTCCCACAGATGGGTTTGCACCTTTCCTTCCCCGTGTGAGTTTGTTTCCAGCTTGGGTGGACTAAGCTGTCCCTCCCCACCACCCCCCTGCACACACACAGCCACGTTCAGCAGCTTCCAGACACGCCTATTAATTTTTGGAGACTTAGGCAAGAATATTAATTGCATTCCAGAGCCATTCAGCATATTAGAAAAAGCATTTTATACCCTGCATTGTATCTGGTGAAGAAACAGAGCTGCAAAAAGCTGTTATTTGTGAAACTCAAAACACCTCCCCGCTCTGGATGCCGCAGAACCGTGACCTCGACCTTCTGCATGAGCTCCTGTTACGAAACAAATCCCAAAAAACTTCCTAATCTTGCCTTTACTTCATTCCCACTTCAGCCAACCCTCCTTAACTCTTGGTGAATGCTAAGCCCTGGCCACCTGCATCCCTCACCCCTAAAGGAGAGGCTGTGCAGCTCCTGCATCCCTTCACCACCAGCCCTGCAGCATCTCACCAGCCTGGCCCCGCCACGGGAAGGGATTGGGATGCACAGGGACCCATGGAGAGACAAGAGCTAAACCCAGCCTAAGCAGCGAGAGTTTTCAGTATTCAGGTCTTCTCATTCTCCTGTGCAACACCCCTTATGTTTTCCCAGCCATAAAATTGATGTTTATCTCGCTTCTAACTGCCTTACAGAGATCATTACACATTGCAAATGCAGCCATTTGCGGATAAAACGAGCACAAGCAGCCTGGAGACTGTCACACCACCCCTTCCCGAGCCACATTGCAATGCCTTACAACCTTTAAGCTGAAAATTACCATATAAAACCAAGGGACCTGGAAATATTTGTTAGGTAAATGCAAAAAAAAACCAACCAAAGCAGAGGTAATTCTTCCACCTGCCCCACACCACCCCCTGCTCAACCACGGAAAATTAATTTTTAAGTGGGACAAATCCTGAAGCTATTCTTGTAGCATTAAGTAAAAAAAAAGCTGAACCAACCGACCAAACAAAACAAAAAGAAACAAAACACAAAAAAACACACACAAAAAAAAAAAAGCCAAGAGAAAGTTGCTGTTCCTTGTCTAAAATCTCCTTGCTCTAAAATGTCCCTCTGGGTCTGGGTCTGTTGGAAGGTGTGGAGGGCACAGAAGGCAAAGAGGGGGATGCAGATGTCAAAAGAAGAAGCCCCAGAGGACACACCACCTCCCAGTGTGTGTGCCATGAGGCAGCAGGGCAGGGATGCCCAGCTCTGGACTGGAACACAAATCCAGGGCAACACCAGCTCTCCTCAAGCTCAGACTTCCACTTCATCCCACTCGCCCCCACGCTCCTTCCTGGTGGCCACAGAGGCTGTGACCAGACACAGACCCTTCCCCAAGGTCTCCATCGAGTGCCAGAGCAAGGAAAGCTGATCAGCTGGAAATCTTTAGCCCTGAGAAGCTGCAGGGGTGTCCTTTAGAAAACATTGCCATCTTGTGTCTCTTCAGACACCTGAGCTCTGGCCGCCTCCCTGTTGGAGCCAGCGAGGAGCTTTATTGCAGGCAATCAGGGGCAATAAAGACCCGTGACACTTACAGATCGCCTGGCTGTGTCCTGCTCCTCCTGCTGCCTTGGAAAGTTGGACAGTAACCGTTTCCCTCTTTTTTTTTCTTTTTTTTTTAATCTCAATTTATGATTCTTCTGCCATGAAAAGCCACTTACGCCCTCCACAGTTACATACACCGTATCCTCCAAGGCCAGTAAATCATGGTCTCTGGTCATGTCAAATTTTGTGAAGTAAAACTAAATTGCAGCTGTACTCTAAGGCGAGAAGCTGCAAAATTGAGGGAGAACAAGCTCTGTTTAAAGCCAGAAACCCAGCTGGCAGCCTCCCATGGCTTGCAGAGGCAAGGATCACAAAAACCCCTCTGAGAAAGAGAGAATCCTGATAGCAGGGAGCCCACAGGACCCCCTGTGCCACCCCAGGCTGCCTCTGGAGGTTTCCTGTGGGTTAAAATAGTTAAAATAGTCCAAACTCAGAGGATTTCACTCTATAAACTGAGCTGCAGTCCCTCACAGCCAGAACACAGAGGGCAGGGAGCAGGACAGAGCCAGGTTCCAGCAGCATCTATCCATTGAGGCTTGATCCTCAGCTTGAATTTGGGCTTGGAAAGAAAACTGGGGAGCTGATGGGGTCATAGCTTCTTGTTTTAAGTTTTGGGGTTTGTTGGGGTGTTTTTTTTGTGCAAGCAGCAGTTAGAGAAGTACTAACACAGCAGGGTTTCACTCTGCTGAGCCCATCTGGGCTCGCACAAAGTGCTGGGCACTGCACCAAGAACTGGGGAAACTGAGGACAAAAAAAAATACTTGACCCCAAAGTACCCTTTACATTTTTCAGGGGCACAGTGACTTGCCTTTTCCCTTCTGCAGCAGAGTTAAACTTTCATGAAAGCTGAATTAACTTGGAGAAGAGCCAGCTCCAGGGACAGACAGCAACATGATGGAATGAGAGCAATGAAGACCCAGATCACTGCTGTTCCTGCTAATTCCCCTGCCTGCATCCCACACTAATAATTTCTAGGGTGTTCAAATTGCTCCATGCACTGCAGCTCCTCCATCCCACCATGACAGAACATCCAGCCTGGCAAAGGCACCAGGCACCTCTTTCACCATCTCTCAGGAAAACCCTTGCAAAAAAAAAACCCCAAAAAAACCCAAACAAAAAACCCCAAAACAAAAAGAAAAAAACGTTGCTATTTTGGAAAACAGTTTATTCCACATTGCCAGCTCAGGAGTCTCCTTCACTTCAAAAGGTGACCTGACAGCCCATTGCATGAGCCCAGAGCACAAGCTACAAGCTCTCCAGGTGGAAGAATGCCTCCCCAGAAACAGAAATGATCCAAAACATACACACACACAAAAGAGGAAAATTATGAGCAGCCATGACATAGACAAGGAAAATCACAAAACATCTCATGCCAGAGTCTTAGCTGATAAAAAACCCAACGTGCATAGCACACAGCTTCAGGCTGGGATACACTTAGCCCTCTCTGAATGTTTAATGGGAGTATATGCATCAGTTAATCAGCAGCACAAGACACAAAGCGTTTTGTACCTCCTCGCCACGTGTTGTGCAATTAAAAGGCTCCTCATTCAGGCACAGAAAGAAAAGTCAAGGGACTTCGGCTGTGAAACATCCATTATTCAAAAGTATATCCATTATTCAAAGTTTTTCTTAAAATCCTAATGTCAGTTTGAAAGGAAAAAGAAAATGAGTTTCTGAAAGCTGTGCTCCGTTGATATTCCACTCCAATTTTTGCTGATTGTAAGTACTAAAACTCCAGACATTTTGAGGAACTAAAGAAATCCTTCACAGCAGCTGAAAAAGGCAACACCCTGTGGGTAGTCACAATTTTCCCCCCCACCCTCACTTAACTCTACCTAGAAGATCCCAGAGAGCCCCCCCAAGGGCCACCCAGCTCTAGCACAGTGGGACAAACAGTGCTGCTCCAGCAAAGATGCCACCCAGGAACCACCTGGACAGTGGAAAACACTCTGCAAGAGCAACAAATTGTGATAAATTGCCGATATTAGAATATAAAATAAGTAGCCAAGGTTTTACCTCCTCTTGGAGCTGGAGGAGAGAGCGCTGAGCACTCCCTTGAGAATCCTTCAGGAAACTCTGTAGGGATGAAACAGGTCTGAAGTCCAAGTGGTAAGTCAGTCCCCAGGCTGGAATCAGGTGCAGGGAAACAAAGATGCTTGGCCAGGCCCAGAGCAGCAGGGTCTAGGGCCAGGGAGCCTGTGCTGAGCTGAGCTAGAGATCAGTTTCTACCCAAGGCTTAGAAAGCAGAAAAGCCCCCAGGCTGAGCTTATTTAGAGCCCCTGCCCAGAGGTGGGGATGCACCAGAGGCACTTAGGAGAGGTAGAGCAGATAAAGCTGCTGTGCTGTAGGGCTGGCTGTTGAAGAAAGAGCTGAATTGAAGTTATTATTGAAGTTATATATCAGATTAAGAAGTGGGGGCAAAAACCTGAAAAGTAATCGAGAGTTATGAGCCAGTCGAGGTGCTTATAACTTTAATTTAAATAAATATGTGTGAAAGAGGAACGGGAGCCTTAGAAAGGCTTCTCTGTCCTTGAAGAGGTAAGGCTACAACATGTAGTAGTCTCTCAAGGCTCAAAGATTCTTTGGTGTGAATAAAGGAAGAACAAAAGGAAACATGGCAGAGGGAAGCAGCATTCCCTTGGTGATAAATACTGGTTGTAACTGTAATACTATATAAGAACATATGCTATTAGGTAGGCTTAAAATCTGCTTATTTAGGATTTCTGTATGTACAGTGTGTAACTAAAATGTGGAACCTCCAGTGGTGTGACCTGAGCACAGCAAAGACACGACTCCAGCAGAGCAAATTTTTGGAAGGGTGATGACTGACAACTAATAAATGCAGTAATTTGGGTGTAACGTATTAAAGCCCTTAAACATTGCTGGAAGCTCAGTGGGTGCCACAGGGTCGGGGTCCTGCTCTTCCACCATCATGCTGACTATTTTTCCACTGTCAGACTACCAACTTTAGTTGCTGCCAATAACTTGAGGAACAATCTGAGTGTGTAAAATGAAGGCATTATTCAGCAGCTTGTGCTGACAGCTATCTTTAAGCAGCACATTTATCTAAAGTACAATGATGCTTCAATAGTGGATACCTGTAGAGTGCTTCCAGGGCACTAAAATGAGCTGGATTTTATCTGCAGGAAGGCTATGGCTCACAGCATTTGGACAAATTCTTTGCTGCAATAGGCCATTTTCTGCTATTACCAGTGAAATAAGCTAAACACCCACTTCTTTTCTTCCACAATGAGTAGCTGTGCATGATGTGATGAATTTGCAAAGCTTTTAAAGGATGGATGGGAGGTAAAGAACTTCCTCCAGGGTCCAAGGCAGTGCCAAGCAGGACCAGAGTTGCAAAAGAAGCCGGGAGGGGTACCACAGCACAGGCAGTGCTGAAGGGCTGGTGGAGCCAGAGCTGCTGTGATGCTGGAACAGCAGGGCACAGCACAGATGAATTGAAGCATTGACAGATGAAATGGTTTGACTGTTGTGACTCCACAGCCCCTTGTAGCTGGAGTTTCTCTCGTTAAGCTTCAAAGAGGCACAGCCAGCTCGTTAGCGGCGTCTCGGGGTCGCGTTGTTTGCGGTGGCTCTTCCAAAGGTACCGGTGTCTGTAATGGCCCCTCCTGGGACCAGGCTGCCTGATGCAGGGTCACGAGCACATCCATTCTTCCCAAGGAAAAATGCCTGGGAATGTGGCAGGCCATGTGGAGGGAGGGCAGGGGAGCAGTGTCCCTTCCTTGCTGGTCACTGCTGCTGGCTGGATGGACTTAATTCCCTGTTCAAAACACATGAACACTGTCATCTTTCTGATTTTGGTCCTGATGTCAGCTCAGACCTTCCTGTGCAGCTGCTGGTGAGGCCCTGCTCTGGTACAGAACTGAGACTGAGCCTTAAGGCTCACCTTGTTCTATCCCCCTGCCATGGGCAGGGACACCTTCCTCTATCCCAGGGTGTCCAGCCTGGCCTTGGACACTTCCAGGGCTGGGGCAGCCACGGCTTCTCTGGGCACCCTGTGCTCCACCCCTCCTGTGGCAGTGGCTCCCAAACTGGCACCAGGGGGACCCTGATTAGCCTCAGTTGCTCTTTGTACTGCTCAAACTCTAAGAAGCAGCTGGAAGTGAGCTATGATGCTCTGCTCCCATAACCACTGACTGCAGCCCAGACATAGAATTAGGTTATTGTCTGGGGGGAAAGTGGCCCCCAGCCTTCTGATGGGGTTGGATAAGCAGTGTGAGAAGCCAGGTTATACCTGGAGATGATGACCTTTCCTGTGGCCTTGTGCTGGAGCAGGTGGTTGAAGGCTTCATTTAACTGCAAATTCAGTCAGAGGTATTTGTGGTGATGGCCAGGAGGCTTGCAGGGAAGGAAGGGGCAGAGTGAGGCATGTGGAGAAGTCTGCATGTGAGTCTGGGCTTTGCACTCCTGGGATCCACTGCTGGGGTTGAAATAATGCAGGACCAGACCAGCTCCTGGCTATTCCTCTGCTCTGCATCCTTGAGTGTGCTGGATGGGGGCTATGAAAATATTTCTGTGGAGCTGAGCCATTGCCTAAGGATTAAAACACCATAGAATAAGTTAACAAAATGATTTGAGCACCTTCAAATGTGCTCCAGGGGGGAAGTGCAAATGAAGGAGCATCAGGATTCACTAATCCACTTCTAAAGCATTATCCCAACACATTATTCTTTAGCACAAACTCTTTGGTTTGGGAATGAGTGGATTTTTATGACATTGCCACTAGGCACATCACAGTTCTGGCCTTGCAGTACCCAACCAGGAGTTAATGACTCCCTGCCTCCAACCCAGTGAAAGAAGGTTTAAAAAGATGAGGGGAAAATGGGATTTCTTGATTTAATATTTTTGTGTCTTAGAGAACCAGGACTCTGGAGTTCCTGTGCCAGGGGCCTAACTACTCACAAAACTCTGTTTCTAAAAAAAAAAAAAAAAAAAAAAGGATATTTGCTAGAATAACAACATAGAGATGGATATTACTGGGGAATGGAGAAGATAAAGAAAAAACTGGAAAAAAAGAGGACTTGGAATGCTCCCATAGCACAAAAGGTTCTTCAGAAGCAGCTGATATGGGGACAAGAGAAGGATTTCCACTCTCACAGTCCTGCCCTCCCACATGAACCTGCAAGGAGAGTCAGGAGATCCACTGGAGGTCTTGCACGTAGTCTTGAGGCATAACCTCCATGCTGAGGAGGGATTTTCCTTCAGTGCAACCTTCCAGAGCTTCCTTGAAGATGCTTAGATGGGATAATGGGAAAACATCCTTTACTGTGAGGGTGGTGAGCCCCTGGAACAGGCTGCCCAGGGACGCTGCAGATGCCCCAACTCTGGGAGTGTTCAAGGCCAGGTTGGACAGGGCTTGGAGCAAGCTGAGAGAATGGAAAGTGTCCCTGCCCATGGCAGGGGGTTTAAGGTGCCTCCCAACCCAACCCTTTCTGTGATTCCATCCCCACTGATGGCTGTGTCAGCTGCTCTGCTGCTTCTGAGCATTTCACCTCCTCTCAGTTCATGCTGGGCCTTGTGCTGCCCTTCAGAGCCAGCTCACATTTGGGGTCATTCCCACTGCCACTGTCACCTGAGACTGAAGGAACACCCTCCACCCTCTGCAAAAGCTGCTCTGCTCAGAGGAGCACAGAGAACCTCGGGCTGGACACGTGAGGTTTTTTCAAGCAAGGGGGAAGCTGGGGTGTGACCAACTCTTTCTCTGTGTATATTTAAATGTCTATTTGGCACAATGGAAAAAAACACATCCTTGATTTCTGAAATGTGCAGTGTTCCCAGGCTCTGGGAACCCTCCTGCCATCAGGGATGTGCTGGGCACTGCCTGTACAGAAAGGAGCCCCATCCCCTCCCCTCTGCCCCAGCACAAAGCTTTGATGTAGTGAAGTGAAATGTTCTGCTAAGCAAGGACCTGTGTTTGATGCTGATTTACAAGCAGGAGTACATTAACTCCAGGCTGTATTGAAAATGCCACTCCTGTACCATTCAGACAGCCATGTAATTGCCTCTGCTGTGGAGGAGGAGGAGGAGGAGGAGGGTGGCATGGATCAAGGTATAGAAATGATTCCTGCAGCCAGTCCCCTCCTCTGCTGCTGTCTCTCTGTATGAACCTCAGGACATTGCTTCATGTCAATGGCTTTGTCTAGGGATGTTCCCATCTTTCAGAGGAGTGGAGAACTTGGCATTTCAGCTGAAAATTGCAGGAGTTGGACTCCCCCACCACAGCTCCCTGGTGAAGGCTGAGTGGCACAGACAGTGCTGCTCACAGCCAGAGCTGCTGCCCTGGAGCCCATCAAGGGACACTGAGCTCCTCTTTGGTGAGACAGCTTTGTGACAGGGCCAGCTCAGGATGCTCCCTGCTGAGGGGAATGGGGAATTAACTCACCACCACACGTAGCCCGTGGTGTTTCAGCACCAAACAGGTTCACCAGGAATGCCACATTCTGGGCAGAAAGTTTGTGTTGAACAGTTCTGAAATTTGCACTGTATCTGTGTGGGTTTAGTTTGCAAGAGTTGCCTTTCCTGCAGCCCCTGACACCTTCAGACTGCTGAAATTCAACAAGTCAGGGCTTCTGACAGAAGCTCTCACTGGCTGCATCCCACCTGGACCCTGTGCAATCCTCACCTCCCTGCATCCTGCATGCTTTCCCCTGCTTAGAGGGAGGGCAAATCCAGGTGCAAACCTGAAATAATCACCTCAGTTTATATAGATAGGTGCCAGAGGGACAAGATGCCAGTTTTTTTGACGAATTCTTGACAGCTAAAATGCCCAGGGGTAGGGTCATGCTTCACGTGCTGCCCTCTGCTGCTGTTTACACTGGTTAAGTCTGTGTCCCATGGCCAAGAACCAGCGAGATTGTGCCACAGGTGGTTGGCAATTGCACCATGTCCTCATACCACACCTCCAGGGATCTGCTACAGCACCTCCTTAACCTGTGACCTGTGACACAGGTAATCCCAAAGAGGGATGGGGCCAAAGATCTGCTGAGCTGAACCCCCATGGTGGGGCTTGGTGTTGGAAAAAGTTTGTTTCAGTAGTTTTTTTACATCTTTTAACAGCCCACTGCTAGGAAAATACTTCCCCCAAGCATCACACTGCCAAAAATGACAGGGTAAGGGGAAAAAAGTAATCTGAGGGTTGCAAGGCAGCGGTTCAGGCAGAGCTAAAGCTCTGAACAAATAGAAAGAAGTCTTTTCTGTTTTGGAAAACAGTGGCTCTGTATCCTCACCTTCTGATCAACGACATGCTCTGCCGCCACAGCTTTAGTGCCAGTCACACCACTTACCCTGCTTCCCTGCCAAAAAACCCTCACTGGATGGGTGTCAGGAGAGAAATCACACAGTCCTGCTGTTCTCTCTGAATTAAACATTTGATTTCCCTGTGTTTCCAGGAAGAAACGTGAACAGCTCATGCTGTGTCTAGTAACAGTCCACTTAGCAATTGCATTAACTGAGTGTGTTTAGCCCCTTCAATTGCTGGATGTGGCTCCTCAGGCAGAGCTTGGCATCCCTCATCCACAGCCACGATGCCAAGGCTTGAAGGGGGCAACCTCCATGGCACACACCTGGATCTCCACCCACACTGACCGATGAGAGAACATGAGCCTAAACTCTTGTATCCCTGCTTTTCCCTTCCCTCCTCTCCCTTGACATGGGCCAAAGGCTGGGGAAGTCGTGAGCAGCAAAGTTCCAGGTGGGCAGAAGATGGCAGCAACAGCCCAGCAACAGCTCTGCTTCACTGCATAGGGATTTCCTTTCCTCGGGAATACCGGTGAGGATTTTCAGAGGAGGGGAGACCTTTTCACCCCTTTGAACTTCAGGATTGTGAGCAAGGCACAAGAGAAACCGCTCCAGGGCTGGAAAACCAAAGGAGACGGTTCAGAACGAAGAGCTTGGTGCGAGAAGGATGCGGTAAGCATTACTCATGCATTGAAAGGCTGGGTGGAACATTACAGGACACTTCCATGGATTTTAGATCCTTAGTGCAGGTCCATGAGGCCAGGCAGATTTTCTGCATGCTCTTCCTGACACAGGGAACTTCTCCTGTCCCATGGGAGGTGGTGGGAAATGGGCAGCAAGCATTGAGCAGCAGCACTGCTAGGACAGTTTTGGATGTTATTTTCTTTTAGTCTTTGATCATTGCAGGAAACTTCTGTGGATTTTAGCTCCTGGGTGCAGGTACACGAGGCCTTGTGGATTTTAAGTTTGACATCCCCTTTCCCCAGTGAAAATATTTAGGAAAAATTAGAAACACACTTTTTTAGAGTTCTGCTTTTTCAAGGATGTGGCAAATGGACCCTGAACGCTGCACTGTGGTGGGGGTCTAGGCTGGGGTGGGTTGGCAGACACTGGAAGTGACAGGTGGGAGAGGAGGGAGATCTGAACATCACACTGCCTTGCATCCTGGATTTAACTTTCCTCTTTTCTTCTGTCTTGTACACCTTTTACAACATGCACGTAACTTCTGTTTATGTCCTGTTCTTTGTAAGGTTCACTGAGATGGGACCTACAACATCTTCCAGCTCCAGAAGATGTTGGCCAAATCACCTGTGTAAACTCAGTGTCCACACTTGTTAAAGGTAATCAAAGACTCCTACTTCTTGGTAAAGAGCCTGGAGATGTATCAGTGAAGAGAGGTAAAACTTTTCTTACTAATGCAGCATTTAAAAGGGCTGATTTGAAAACAGGGCTTACGCTGCTGTAAGAGATTGCCCAAATACTATAAAAATTAAGCAGGTTGTCATGATAAGGAAGTATTTCAGGGAAAATGGACAGGGCAGAGGGTTTGAAGAGGGGGGCTGGAGGCACAATCCAGTTCCCAGAGCTGGGCTTTCTCTGGTGTGTGAAGCTGGTGGCCACTACTCTGTCTGTGTTTGTAGAGGGGACAAGGAGAGATCCAAAGTGAAAGGGGTTCTGGAGAGAGACATGATTGGAGCTGAAAGAGGGGAGCAGAGGAACAGCAAATTCTGGAGACAAGCAGGGCAGGTACAAACTCCCTTGAGAAACATGACTCGATTCACTTCCCCAGTGTAAGGGTATTACATTATTCTCAGAGAACCAGTAAGTGCCACAAGCCTTTGCAGTGATCACTGTACTTTGTGGGGCTGCAGAGGAGGGAATGGGGCACCCCACATGACCAGAAGCTTTGCCAGTTTGAAAATCTCCTTTTCAGGAGGCTTGTCCCAGGATGAACACCAGAGCCTGCAGGAGGGAAGACTCCACCATCCTCTTGCCAGGGCAGTTTCTCATAAAGCTCTTACAATTAAAGCTGAGGAGTATCTTTGGAGTGCTCCAGCATGGTGGGATGGGAGCAAAGATCTTCAGTACTGGGCTTGGGGGGAAAGCAAAGGAAGCCCTGGTTTGGGGCTGAGCTGCAGAGGGTGCTGAAGGGGAGAGATGAGTGATGGGGAAAAGAAGATGGGAAAAAAGAAAGGATGTCCTGTCCCAGCTTAGGGGGACTTGAGAGGCAAGAGGGTCACTGCAGCTCCTCCCAGTCCTGCTCCCAGCACAGCATCCCAGGGCACTGGGCATTGAGCACCCACTGGTGCTTTCAATATTGGGTAAATATAAAAATGCTGGATAAGTATTTAGAGTATCTAAGTAGATCTTTGCAGCTTCAGTGAACCGCACCAGATGAAAACTTTGCAGAGGAGCATTTTGGCTTCCAAAGGCTTGATTTTTTAAGATTTTTATTTTTTTATTTTTATTTTGTGAGAGAATGTGCCTTTGCAGAAGCCCGTGGTGGTTCCCAGCAGTAAAAAAGGGCTGAGTGCTGCCATCACAGTGTGTCATCACACCGATTTTCCCAGTGGGGAAACCAAACATTCAGGGGCCATGGGTTGAGTCAGAGCTTGCAGAGCCAGGGGATGAGAACCCTGATCTGCTGACTCTCCACCCCATAGTTTAACCACAGCTTTGTCCCTTCCCCTCGGGGGATTTCACACTCCAAAGCTGCGCTGCCGCTTGCGCATGATTTTCGGAGAAAACTATTTTCAGAGAAAATAATGTTCTCCTTGGGCTGAAACTTCTTATAATAACTCTCTGTCCGGAAGGCGGATGGGAACGCACGTGGGGGAGGGATGATGAGACAAAAAATTCGGGGGGTGGAGAAATCAGTGTAGCTATTTGTTCCAGCCTAACAAATGAGGAAGACCACAGCACACCCAGCAGTTACTGCTCCACACAGCAGCTACCTGACAGAGACCAGGCCTGGGGCTGGGTGTGGCAGTGCCAACGTGGCTGTCCAGCCCATGCCATGCCAGGTGTGGGGTAAACTTGGCTGGCTGATTGTTCTGGAGGCTGGCAGTGGTGATCACACCACCTGTGCGTCCTTATCTGCGAGCCAAGCAGCGCGTTTGCATGTGAGCACCCTTCCGTCTGGCACCTGGGATCAGGAAGAGAGGCAAATTCCTCTCATAAAATCCTGCAAGAGCTCTAAAGAGCAAAGTAACAGCAATGGGACTGAGAGACAATATCTGTGTCCTGATCAGCGCTCCAGTGGGTGTGCCCCAGCACGGGATGCACTGCAACTGAACGTGTGTGAGATTTTCTGTCTATCCCCTTTTTCCTCCTAGGATTAGCTCCAACAGGTGGTCCTTTAGTAGTTTAGGGAGGGAGTGCCTCTCTTACCAGGGTCATGACCACTAGCCCTGGTGCCTTGTGGTGATGTGAAGGAGAAGGGAGCAGGCTCAAGCTGAGCGCTGATACCATTTTTTTATGGACCAGGTTGTTACTACACATCTTGCACAAAGTGAATTAGAATCCTGTAAAAGGACCACGAACTGGCTCTTCTCTGGGTCAAGTGGATTTTAGAGTATCAGCTGTGGTCATAGAAGTGCTGAGACTACACTCCCATGGAAAATACAGAGGTGAGAGGGAAAAATACCTGATGCATCTCCTGGATGCTCAGGATTTCTCAGGCAAAAATCTGCACTCATGCACAGGAAGCCCTAAACATTTCAGACTGTCCCTGCAGAGAGGGCTGGGCACTGCACATCTGGGCAGTGGTGGCTTTTGGCAGCACTAGCTGTGGTCTGGGAGCTCAGGCTCCTGGAATTCAAGCTGTACATCTGCAGGGCAGCCAAGGCATGGGCTCACTCTGTGTACACTGTCCTTCACATCTGCCCTTGCCAGGATCAGCCCTTACCTGTGAGCTGGAGTGGACAACTTGAAAAGCCTTTTGCTGCACTTTGCCACAGGGAGTCTGTCAGCTCATTTCATCCATCAAATAAGCATACGGCCAGCAGTAATTGCTTCTTGTCTCTGCTGTACAGCCCTGATTAAAAACCAGGGGCACAGCACCAAGTGTCATTGCTGTGGTATTTTTCCATTCCCAGAGGAACAAATGCTGCTTCCCACCAGCTTCCAGCTTCCCTACCATTAGCAAGGAAGATCTCACCTGCCATGAAGGCAGATGTAACCAACTTGAACATCTGTGAAGGACCGTGCCCCTGCCCAGGATCACTGTCTGGGGGACAGACCGGTGTTTCTTGGCCAGCAGTGTAGGAATCAGGATGGTCAGCTCCACCTTTGAAGCAGCTCAGATTCAATTGAAATGGATCCCTTGCAGAACCCTCCTGGCTTCTGCTGAGCTACGACACAGATGTGTTCTGGCTCACTGCATGCAGCAAAAGCCACTTAATTACCGCAGCAGCTCAATTTATTTGTTTTGGATCATCTTTATTAGCCATCACTTAAGCTTGTAATTAAGGGAAGAATAGGGGCTGTAAAAACTGTAGCATCCTATGCTGCTGGTCTTCTCCCTGTGCTGCAGCAGCTGAGTGCTGCTCCAGTCTGCCCAGCACCTTCAGGACTCTCTCCCCTCCTGTATGGATAGCACTGCTGTCACCTGTGCTCCAAATTGCCTGCTTTATTCCTGGAAAAGCATGGCTGTATTTTTTTCCTGGGACACTTTTAATTGACTTGGGTAGAATACCTGATGTCCCAAACTCTATATAGGCACAGTGTGTGCAGCAGCTACCTCCTGAAGGGATTGATGCTCATCTCTTCAAATAAATACCCAGGTAGGTTACTACTCTCTCACCTAGTGGGAGAGAGCATCAAAATCCTTGCAGAAACCCTGGCAGGAAAAACAAAGGCCTGAGGAGTGAGACCTGAGACTCACTTGGTAACCAAGGGAGGCCAGACCTTCTCCTCAGGAGAGAACACTGCTCAAAAACACAAAGCTACATCACTCTCTGATTGTGGCTGCTGTCATGTGCTTAAATCCTTGTGTTCAGCAGAGGTGTAGCTGTTCAGGTGCTTCTTCTCAAGTGTTCTTCTGTGCTTTTCAGCCTGCCTCTGTACCACTGTCCCAAATCTCCTTGTAATCCTACATCTTGATTACACTCCTAGGGCTGAAGGGCTGCTGTGACCACACAGCCATTTTCCACCATTCCTGCACTGTGGCTCAGTTTTCATTTGTGTAGCCCAGTTCTGGATTCCTACATCTTGTTTTAAACACGGCCTGAACAACCACAAGCATCAGCAGAAAGCTTTCATGATCTTTGTGTTTTTAACAAGGACTGAGTATCTCATCCATGTCACTGTGATGCCTGTCCCTGGAGTGGGACCAGCCATGGCCTGTGGGATAAGCTCTGCTCCCAGGAGGTTCACAGGTGAGTGGCAGGGATGCATCTCCAATCCAGCATCTTTGCAGGTGCCCTCTTAGTCAGCTGCAGGGCTGGACTTGGCTTTGAGAGCTGGCAGCTCCGGTCAAGTACTTCTGTGTGGTCCAGGAGGAAATTCCCCAAACTATCCATCCCCTGTAAAACCAGGGGAAGCTCATGTTTGTGGTGCAAGGGAATGTGTATCAACTGTCAGGGTCTGCTCACGGGACAGGGGAGAAGGCTGGATGTTGTATTTGTGTGGGTGTGAGCAGTTACAAGCTCCAGAGCAGTGTTTTTCCTTTATTTATTCAAACATCTCAAGGAACAATAGCTTGCTGGACTGGGAGGGGAGAGGAGGCGTTTGCTCCTCCTTTCTTCTGAGGAGTCAGCATCTCACAGTGCTCCATCACTCCTGCTTGCTGAAGGATCCCGTGGTAAATGTGGAAGTGCAGCGTGGAGAACCCCGGAGCTGTACTTGTAATGAAGAGCCATATCTCCAGGCTACACCAAACGAGGTTGTTTGTGTCCTGGTACAGCCTTTGTTTGCAAACAACAGCCTCTCTAGGTAACCACACAACAGAGCACAAGTGCCTATTTATTTGCATCTGCCTCTGCTCACAATAGTGAAGGAAGGGAACCCATCTGTTCCGGCAAGGGAGAACAAAAATACAGGGGGGGAAGTTGGTTACATTTGTAATACAAGGCAGCCCAGAGAAAGAAGCCCATGATTCTAGAGATGTAGATAAATCTAGTGACTACTCTTTGCTCAAACTTCAAGCCAAGTCATCTAACTGGGAGCCTGACAAGAAAAATAGAGACAAATAAATCATTCCTTCCATACTGGCCTCATTTCTTGCTCAAAGACAAAACCCAAACGTCTTTGGCTGAGTTACAGTCCAGTAACTGCAGCCTCTCACTGACCCCATGTCCATCCCACGACCTTTTCTGCACTGACTCATCACAGCATCTGTTGCCGTCACCTCCCCGGTGTCCTGGGGACCAGTCTAATCACAAAATAAAGGACCTGTTCAAAGGCTACATTTTTAAACACCAGTCCTGGGCTCCCTGAAGATGATCCAGCCCATGAAGAGAAAGCTGGCAGGTTTGTCACAGTCTTGCCTTTGCTTGTTAGAGTCAGTTGGAGAGTTTTACAGATCTGTTCTGAAGGTTGCTGGAGGCTGGTTATTTTGTTTTAAAGTCAGGGCAGCAGCAGACAGGCAGCTACTATTAAAAGGAGAAATGTTTTAAAAAAAAAAAATTTAATTTGGGCTTTAAAGCCAGCTGACTGCTTTTGACAGGCTGAAGAATTTTTTTATGTCTGGATATTCCTGACCTGCAAGGTGAGGGGATGTTGTCATGGAAGAGGATTTGAGCAGCTCCAGCAGACAGAGAGGAACCTCCACCTTCTTTAACAAGGGTCCTGTGCTGACTTGTGAGAGCATTTAATGAAACTTCAGGTACCCTGGCATGGCCACATCCAGCCATTCCTTGTTTCCAAAGAAAAGATCCAAAATCAGACCTTTCTATTCCAGCACCAGACTTTCTTCATTTCCCTCCTCCCCAAATACTATGAGGAGGGAAAAAATTGCATTTAGTGCTGCATATGCCTTCACATTTTCTTTTTATAAAGGGGTTGGGATGAAGGCACATATCACCCTAAGAACATCAAGCTGGAAGGATAAGGTGCTATTATCTCAGGTTGCTCCCTTAGTCTCCTCTGAATAGTTTTGCTCAGGTTGAGAGAATGTTTCTCAGCAATTGCATAGAACTTGGCTGGTTTGGTGCACTTCTGACACATTTTGCAAAAAAATACTTGATGTGCCCCAAAAGGAGTGACTCAGATGAGGAAGAAAAATGTTTCTCAGTCAGAAAAGTCATGGAAGTGAAGAGCTCACAAGGGTTTAGTTGGTGACCCCTCGGCCCAAACTGTCCACAGCATCAGCAGGGTTTATATTTGGATGATGTTCTCCCAAGATTGAGTCATATTTCCTGCCTTGAGTTGCTCCAAAGGCTGGTGTTTTAGGTAGGGTCCACATTTCAGTCTGATTCATGCAATAGGCAGGAGTGGCCCTTTCTGCTGCTTTCGGCTGGACTTGGATTACCCAGCACATATGAAAATTAGACCCAAGCTGAGTAAACAAATATTGATCTACTCAACCTCAGGTCACAGCTGAGAATAGTGTTCTGAAGGAGTACATTGAAGGGGCAGGATCACATCAGAAGGTATAAATGCAGGGTGAAATTCAACCCTGCTCCAGGGAGTTTGCAACCTTAGTACAATCAATAGGAGCATCAGAAAACGCTGGTCTCATTCTGGGTTACAAAACCCTCGTGTCTCTGAGCGGTTCCTCCTTTAGCAGCAGAGTGTAAGAAAATAATTAATGCAAAGTCCAGAGCTGCTGAAAAGAGGAGGGGGAGTGATGCTGAAATAGCTGCGTGTCAGGGGCTCTCAGAGGGTCGGGATGGGAGCAGAGGCACAGCCTGGTTGAGGGAAAAGCAGGGCAGTGGGATAGACTTGCTTGAGATGATTAATGCTGACCCACACCCCATCATCATCCAGGCTATGAGCGCTCCTTTCAGATGGCGGCTGCGCTGCTGAATGTGCTACGTGGTAATTTTCCAGGTACTTGGCCATTTGACTTGAGGGGTTTTTTTAAACATGCTGGATGAGATGTGATGTCTTGTGAGCACTGGAGGGGAGGCAGCAGAGCGGATTTTTCCCACTGTGGTGAATTAAGTAGGACGTGCTGCCTTCCCAAGCAGACTCCCTGACCTTCCCGTGTCTCTGTAGGGTCACACTTTATTTCCTAACACCTTAGAGAAAAGTCAGAGTCGGCTGGTCTTTCCTCAATGGTCTGAGCTTTCCCCCAAAATCCACATCGTGATTTCAGAGAAAAATTCAGACCATTGAGGTTGGTATATTCAGACCAATAAGGCTGACTCATTGCAGGCCTGATCCCTGACCAGCAAAGTCTCTGGATTTACCAAGAAAATGATTTTCCAGTCATAGGATGGTTTGGGTCAGAAGGGACTTTAAAGATCACCCAGTTCCAGCAAACTGTCTAGTCAGATGGGTTTCCCCAGTTTTCCCCAGCAGGATACAAGGACAGGAGCAACCATCCATCACGGCACATCGTCACCAGCCTGGCAGACAGCAAGCCCCAGGTGTGGAGGGGACAAGCTCTCACAAGCCCACATTTTTGGGCCTGGTTCCTGTTTCATGTGGCAGCAGGTTGGCCTCGACCCGGGGACTGCCCCAACAGAGCAGGACACGGCAGCTTGAAAGGGACTGTCGGGAGAAGAACAGCTGAGAGCCACAACGATCCCGGCGCGTGTATAAATAGAGACAGAGCTGTTATCCTGATGAAATGAGACCAGATGTTTCTCCCAAATCCCTCTTCTCTGCTAGTGAAAATTATAGTTTTAGTTACAGCAGGGCAAAGCAGGCAGCAAAATATTTTAGACCAACTAATGTTGAGAAGTCAAAGGGGCAAAATGCCTCACTGGGGTAGGGGTACCATGCCCTGTGATGCTGCAGGGACGGATCGGGCATGGTCAGAGTGGGAAGCAGAGGAGTCCCTCGCTGTCTTTGTTCTATTTTTCTGCTTCCCATCCCAGTATTAATGGGCTGAGTTTTAAAGCCCATGCTGCGGCCGCTTTTGTGAGGTAGAGATTCAGTGTCAGCACATGTATCCTGGAGGCAGTTGGCACGAGATGAAGGAGGGACGGCAGCAGCAGTTAAAACTGGGCCTTGGCTCTTTAATATTTAACTTTCCCCAGTGCTGGGGGTTTTTTTTAATCAGTTTGCGCATTATCTGCCATCCCCGTTCAAAGAGGGTTTTAGCACAGAGATTTCAGTGCTTAATCCCAGGGGCAGGGAAAGCGGAAGAGTGTCTCTGAAGGTTCCAGGGCTCAATCTGGCCTCAATTACACCAGCCTAAATCAGCAAAGAGTGGCCACGACGGACGTGGCTGTGACCGCTGCAGGTAACAAAATTAGGGGTCGGTCCTGTACCTCACCAGGAGATGCCTCTGCTCCCTAAGGCTCCATCCGTGAGGGAGTTGCCAGGAGGATATAAACATTGTCAGACTGCCTCAGAATAAACCTCCACTTCGGGCAACAACTAGGGCCTGGCTTTGGCCAGCTGCAGATGCTTAGGAAGGGATATTGGAAGAGGGAGAGTATAAAGTGATCCTTCCTCTGGCATTTCCTCCCAGCTCCTGGTAATCAGCAGTTGAGGGACTTCCTAAGCCGGAGGTTGCATGAATTTGTGTAATCCCTTTTGTTTTTTTTCTCATTCATTTATACTTTTGGCCTCCATGACATCCTGTGGCAATAAGTTCCACAATATAATTATGTGTTGTGTGCAAAAGTACTTCCTTTTGTCTGCTTCGGACCTGGCTCCTGAACATTTCTCTCCATGTTCTTGTGTTGTGAAGAAAAGGGAAAAAGAATTCCACGTCCATACCAGACCTCTCTTGACCTCTTCAGATTTCTCTGTCTTCACTTGCCTCAAGGTTTTGTTCTTCCAAACTGGAGTCTCCTTGTTTTTCTAGTCTTTCCTCCTCATATGGTATCTATCCCATCACTTCCACTGTCCTTACCGCCCTCCTCCACGTCTCTTCTCATTTTCTTATTGCCTTTTTATTTTTGAGATAAGATCACTGAAGTGAGACTTGCTCACTTCTGAAGACATGAATTCATTCTCCTGGAAGAAGATCAGCTCAAAAGCTTTCTTTTCTCAAGTCACACTGGTGTACTTTGCTTTCTTTTCTTCCACAACACCTACAGAAGTCTCAGGTTTAATGAAAATACATGTGCAGCTCTCTTCAAATACTTGGATCTAACCTACTCTGAGCAAACCCCCAGCTCTAATTTAACTAGAACCTGTGGGTTAAAATGACATCCACAAGTAGATCAACTAATGGGGCTGGTTTGCACGAAGGGCATTTCATGCATGTGCTTATATTACAGCTCATTTATGCCTTCACAAATCCCTTGAGCACTACTGGTGGAGAAGACCCCCAGCCAGAACAGCTGAACTGGTGAGCATGAAACTTGGGAGTCTCTGATTTCCAGGACATCTTTATTTATAAAATATGTCTATTTTTGCTCCTGTCATGCCCGCAAAACCAGCCTTCCTATTTTAGTCATCCCTGCTCTTTATTACTGTTTACGTTGTCCCAAACCCCACGAATAAAGGCTGGAGAATGGATTTTGTCTTCTGCTGCCATGTGAATTTCAGAAACCACACTAGCCAGTCCTTCCAGACCTTGCAGTTAGGATGGCTTGATCATACTTGCAGATACAACCAGTCCCCGCTTGATGGGAACCAGTTGCTGCTGTCCTGCGCCGCTCCTGCGTAAACGTCGTCCCAGGATTGTGCGGCAGCTTTTTTTAAACTCCACTTTTGGCAGAAGCTTAGCAGCCACATCCTTCCCTCACAACACACCAGCTCCTCTCGTGCTTCTCAAAGCAGCTTCATCCCCCTTTCCTCCTGTGTCCGCTTGTGCAAGTTTCCTGCAGCAGGGAAAGAGCCCGGGCTCGTGTGAGGGATGGGGATGTCTCTGGGAGGCTGGTGGCAAGAAGGGGACTGTGGAGAGAGCAGGAGGGGAAAACCTTGAGGAGTTTATTGGATTGTGGCCACTAAATGATAAGCTAGGAGAATATGAACATTTTATATTATCGGGAGCATTGGGAATGAGCTGGGGTAGAGAGCATGTAGGAGGGAAAAACTGCTTTTCCTACTGCTTTACGGTATTATTGTGGTAATTTATGCAGATGTCTGCTCTGGAAGGAGTATCCTGCACAACCTCAACTCCCAGAACTTTGGAAACCATGCTGCAGAACATGTTTTAGAGTGGGAAGAAGCAAGGAAATGTTACTGGGTGTCCCAGCTGTGCTTCTTCTGTGCAGAATCACCCCTGTCACAGTGGTGGACGGTAAAATCCTCACCAGATTTCATCCCGGTTTAACTCTTCCTGATTAAAAGGGTAGTTTTAAAATCCTTTTTTCCCAAAGAATTGAAGCTGACACCATTAAATTCACTGGATCTTTCTTACCCCTGGTCCTGTCTCTCACCTCCTACAAGCTCAGGAAGTGTCAAACTCACTGGTTTGTTTTAAACAAAACAAACAGAGGGATAAAGGTCCAAGAGCTAATCCTGGCACTGTGAGATCCTACAAGCCTCTTCACTGAGGGTGCCCAGCCTCTGCCAGATATCAGGTATGAATCTGCAGGAAGCTGGACTAGACCAGTTCTGCCAATCACAAAACAACCTAACACTTGGAAGAAGGAGGTTTCTTCGTTTTCCAGCTCAGCCTGGAAATTGCAGCAGGGTGCATACGCCCACTGTGGCAGAACTCATCCTGCTCTCTCCCAACTGTGCAGAGAATGACCCAATTGTAGGGCAAGATTCAGGTCAAGCTCTCAGTCGAGCATGAGACAGAAACTCACAGAAATGAGGTTTCATCAATTAATCATGAGGCTGGCAGGACTTTTTTCCTCCACTGAAACAGTTAATGCAGCTTCCATCGCAGACACAACTATATGGTGTAAGGGAACTCCAACTCACTTGGAAACTCACTGCCACTTTGCAAGTCCTCAGCTCCCAAGAGGAGTTTTTGGGAACTCCTAGGAGAAACCTTCATGTTTCAGCAAAGGCTCGGGACCTGTCAAGCTGCAGAGTGCAGAGAGTTATGGTCCTTTCTTTCTAAATGAAGTTGCTCTTCTTCAGCCACAACTTGCTGTGTAAATCCTCTTATTCTGCTCTGCTGCAAAACAAAACAAGATGACAGAAATGTGGCTAGAAGGTGTGGGAGCTGTTATCTACTTTAAAGCAGCTTTATGGCAGCATAACTGCTACAGGTCCACACTAAATCAACTGTCCTTTCAATAAAGAAAAAATAGTTAGTGCCTGTAATTTGTGTACAGAGGTGAGCCCTTGGAAACAGCTTGTGGTAATGGAGATAATCACTGGATCCGAGTGCTTGGGTGAACCCAGACACTTCATACTGATCATGGACAGGCTCAAACTCGGTCCAAGAGATTAAATGGATGGAACCCAAAGTAAGCTGAACCTCTTTGCCCACATCCCCTAAAAACTCAAGTCACAATGCCATGATTTAAAAGACGCTGCAGGATGCATGCTTTATTCACAGCTGTTCTATTCTAGACTTTTAAAGAACATATACGTACCTTAAGCACCGGGAAATTCACCAAAATACGAAAGGGAAATAGAAAACTGAAACATGGTGTTCTGGGGGAGAGTGTCAGGACAAACCAGCTCGCAAATCCCCTAAATGAAATGCACTTAATCAAGCCAGTTGTCCTCCTTTCCCTGCAGCACATCTCACCGTGTACCTGAGAGAAACTGTGCGAGTGCATGAAAGATTTATCAGTCTCGGTCAGGCGCAGGTCTGAGCCTGGGGAACCCCACGGCAGCCGCTGTTTGAGGCCAAACCCATCACCCTCGCGTTACTGGGAGAACGGGCCGCTGTGGGAGGCATGCGGCCGCAGCCGGATTATCCCCATTTGGATTCCTTGGGGACGCCTCTCCCCGGCCGCGGCTCCCCTTTCCCGCCGCTCTCCCGGCGCGGCTGAGGGGAGGAACCATCCCGAGTCCCCCCCGGGGCAGACACACGAAGCCCCGCAGCGAGGCGGCCCCAGGGGCCGCGGAAAGGGCCGGCGGCGGCTCCGAGGGCAGAGGGGCAGAGCCGGCGGCCATCGCCCGCCTCTCCCTCAGGCCAGGGGCGGGCAG